>NC_092508.1:70836045-71159908 GCF_047511675.1 Marmota flaviventris
AGCATTTAATAATTTTTTAACTTTTTCTTGGCCCCACGTGGCCTGCTTACACTGCCTTCCTTGGTGACAGGCAGTTGTAAGAACAGTACTTATTGGTCGTAGTTGTAATCTTTGATAACTTTAGTTCTTGGGAATACTAGGGCATTTACCTAGGTACCAGATCAAGTGACTGATTGATGATTGATTTTTGCTGGGCTAGGAATTGAACCCAGGGTCTCAGGCATGCTGGGCAAGAGCTCTATCCCTAAGCTATAACTCAGCCCCTGATTTATTTTAAATCTTACCCTGTAAGTATAGCACAAAAGGTCACTGTTCACTTTTTACTTGTGAATTATAGAAAAGGAAGATTTTCATTTCAGGATTAATTAATGCTGGTATACTTTGAAAAGACTTTATAAAAATTCAAACATGCATAGTGCTTCACATATTTTTAAAGTACTGTGCATTTCAAAAATCTAGAAAGCTATAATGGGTATGCCATTTCATTTCCAAAGGCTAATCTACAAATTAATGACTTTATTAATAGTGCTTATTAAAGAAAAATTATAAGCTGTCCTATGCTTCAATACATAAAGATACAATTGGTTAATAAGATCAAAGGAAAGGCTAATTTTAAATTAAGGTTACACTAATCTCGTATTTGCAGAAGTGAATTTTGATCTGGTCAGAAAATATTCCAGTTGTCAGGTAAACTTTTTTCCTGGTGATTGACATACCCTAACATTGCATTTACTGGCAATCATATCTGATTCTAGCTGATTCTACCCCCAACAAAGGAAAGTCGGATGCAAAATTATCTAAGAGTACTGCTTCTCAGGTTTTCATATGCTTATGAATCACTTGAGTATCTTGTTAAAATGCAGTTTTTGATTCTGCAGGTCTGAAGTAGGGCCTGAGACTCTGCATTTCGAATAGTTCCCAGATAATTCCTAATAGTATTGCTGGTCCCTGGATCACTCTTTGTATAGCACGGAGTTAGCACACCTTCTCTCTCCATCTACTCTTGAGTTCAGCTTTTATAAGATTCTAAAATTTGATCTGCCCAGAGTTTACCATTTTATATGGCTTTGAGTTTCTCTTTTGGATTAAGTTAGGAGCTCTTCTTTTTCCATTGCTGATCACTACTTGAAAGTCATATGGACTTTGCCATAGGGCAGATTGGGGAAAGCCTATACCGGAATCCACGTGACTTGATCCAGAAATTTTTTTTTTTTATTGGTTGTTCAAAACATTACAAAGCTCATGACATATCATCTTTCATACATTTGATCCGAAATCTTTCTGATGTATCTCTAAATTGAATTATTAGCAGTAATAGCCTCCTGCTTGTGCCTGAAATGAACTCCTAAAAATAGCAATGGAAGAGAGGTTGGTTATTTTTGGAAACACTGAAAATAGCTGAGAGCTGTGGTTTCTGAAGGGCACCCTCTCCAACTCAGCATCACCCTTTCCAACGTGATGCCACTTCCACCTCTGCCGAGAAGGGCTCTGGGAACTAGGTCAGACCTGTACACACTGTCCAAAGTGTGGACACTGTTTTCAAGTGTCCAAGGTGATTTTAGTGTTCCATGGATCCCATGGTTTCACTAGATAATACTTTAAAAGGATGTGAGCAAAGAGGGTGCCTACATACAATTAGATATGTTAACATAAATATCTCACCTTCTCCTAGAAATTGATAGACAATTCTCTGTTCTGCTTTAGCAACAGGAACAGGATCCTACCAACCTGTATATTTCTAATTTGCCCCTGTCCATGGATGAGCAAGAACTTGAAAATATGCTCAAACCCTTTGGACAAGTTATTTCTACAAGGATACTACGTGATTCCAGTGGTACAAGTCGCGGTGTTGGCTTTGCTAGGTAAGCATGCTGCCCTCCCTTTATTACACCAGCAGAAGCTCTGTTGAGTTATCCTACAAATTAAAAAAAATAATCAAGCAAATTTAAGCCAGGCTTATGGGCACCAGTGTAAATTTACATGTAATTTTTAAAAAATCTTTTGGAATTTCATTAGTATTCTTGAAACTGAGCACACATATTTGCTGGCTCAAGGCAAAGAAGTATTATATGAGCAATAATTCTGAAAGTGTTTGTGTCTTATGTTCTGATTAAATTAATTTTTAAGAAATTAAATTTCTTTAAAATGACAACCAGTCTCCTAAATTTCATAGATAAATCAGTATGTTTTTTTCTCTTTAGACAGAAATGTGATTCATCATCAATAAAGTGAGTTAATTAGATTTTTCAAACATTCATGAAAGAAAAGGATTTAACACCTAACTACCACATAAATTTAAATATCTTATAATTCTCACTTTAGTTTTTTAAGAAGTAAGTGCTCCAGATATAACTAAAGTATCTTATTCCTCCATTTTATCTCTTCCTCCCCAGAAAGGATACTTTAGTGTAATCATTAATTTGGTTTCTAGAGAAAATGTATAAAACAGAAAGAGCTTTGATTTCCAGAGAAATTCTAATCCTAAAGCCCATTAAAAAAAAAAAAAAAGCTGATTTTACATGATACATTATTTAGGAACTTGTTAGTCTTCTGCAATAACAATATCTATGTGTTTTAAATTGTTAACTTAGACTTTGGAAGAAAAAATGCTGACATTTTACTTTCATATACAAGACAGTCACATCCTGCCACAGACCTGTGTTATGCATAAAGCATTATTATTACATATTACTTTATATATGAGAAAACTGAGGCATAGAGGGACTTTTCCATCATCCACTAGCAGGCAAGGGCCATTAATTAGTTCTTCTGGCTTTTAGTCCATTGTTATGTTAGGCCAGACAATTTTATAATAAAGCTAATATATCAGTAAATAGTAAGTCACCGGGGCCAGCATCTCAAGTGCACACTTCATTGGTGATCTGGGTGGGACACCAATTGGCTCGACAACATCTCCTCACCTCCGTGGGTGTTCTTCTGAAAGCAAATCAGGGATACCTATCCAAAGACTGAGCCCAATTAAATGCTGCTGTTTTTCACATTGTCACTATCCATTAGAACTGAGGTGTAATTCTCTGGGTAGTTCAGAATATGGTGTATTTTAAGTAGATTATTCTGTGTTTCTTCTATTGAAGAAATATAAGTCAAAGTAATTTAAATACCCAGAAATGATTCTCAAATGTTTTTAGCCACCTGTAGATATAAAACAAGTCATAAAGTTAGGCTTCAGCCTTTAATTAACTCTTCCAAAGCCAAGATGACAAAGAAGTATATAATTGACTTCACTAATTTAATTTTAAACCTGGAGCAAATGTAAAAGTCATGTGAGACACATCCTCTGCTGACACTAGCTATTATCACAACTCTTTAGTCTGTCATTTCGTGAATACTTAAAAGGGAAGACCATGTTTAAAATAACCAATATTCTAACAAGTAGCAAATATACTAGTATTTTAAACTGTTGCTTTTAACTCAATATCATGACTTAAGAAAGCTTTTATACATTGCTTTTCTCAATTTTTCAACAATCAGAATATATATATTTGATATTAAACACTCAATATAATTTCTTTCCTATATGATCTAGAACATACTCTAGTATCAGTTTTTTCTCTGGAGAACTGTAAAAGCAACAGATAAAAGTATAAACTATTATATACATATATTTTTGCCTGGTTTCATTTGTATCCAAAAAGCCTAAAAGAATGTTTGTGCATGAACAAAACAAAATGAAAACTAAGAGACTGCTACATACTTATGAACTTTGTTTTCATAAATAGGATGGAATCTACAGAAAAATGCGAAGCTGTAATTGGTCATTTTAATGGAAAATTCATCAAAACACCGCCAGGAGTTTCTGGTATGTTCTCCAAAATTTTATCAGTAGTCATTTATATAATATATATAACTTTAGTGCACGATGCTTCTTATAGTAAGAATAACAACTCTCATTTTGCTTTTTAAAATTTATATCTATATCAACAAATAAGACTCAAAAATTCAGCTTTTGCTGGGCACGGGTTGTCCAAGCGTTAATTGACGTGGACCCAGAGGTAAGGAGCTCTCTGACTTGTAAAGCATTGCAAAATCCAACCCTCTAATGCACCAGCCAGCTTTCATTCTACTGGATGGCCATCCTTAATATAGACTTCCCACCCTTAGGACATGTCCTTTGAGGAGCGTGACACCTTCCCACCCCAGCAGTGCCTGGACTTCAATCCCCACAGTCTTTATGTCCATTCCACATTAGCCCGTTCCCCCTGTTGTTCTGCTCTCTGTTGTCCTTATCAAGAACACTACACTCAGGAACTTTTCTAGCCAACATCCCATTCAGTGTCACTCAGTCTCACTCCCAGGACACCTGATCTGAAATACAAAGACACCCTTTCATTTTCACTGTTGTTATGGGTTTCTCTTTACCCATATCTCATCCCTACAAAATCTGGTCTCCACTTCTGAGCACTAAAACCATTTCTTTAGTGACATCCTCAGATTTCTTGTACAGCAACCCTTGGTCACATCTGCTTGGAAGAACCATGAACTGGCATTGATCCTACAATAATCCACTCTACTGATCCTGTTACACCTGGGCAACTAAGGATTGACACCATGGCAGTTTACACATCTTCATTTGAACCAGACCCTCAGTACCACTGGTCCCTACTTGGCTTCCCTCCGCCTCTCCCAGCAGTATTTCTCCCTTTTCACCAACCTGTACTGTCCCCTAGCTAGCTCTAGGCCCGTGAATAGCATTGAGATCATCAGCTTACTACATCTTTTCAATATAGGGATCCACACCTACATCCACTCTTTCTCCTCTCCTTCCTCAAGGTCCTAAGGACAAAGGTTTCAGAGCTGTCTTTGGGATGCTGTTCCATCAGGGCCTTGCTCTGCCTCTCATTGCCTCTCTGTTCTATAATCACCATCTCTGTATTTTACTTGTAATTACTTTTTTTCTAACAAAAATTTTAATTTTTTTATTAATAAAATAGCAGATCTCTGGTAAGACTAATCAGTGAGAAAGTGGGAGAAAATTCACAAACAATACCAGAAACAAAAAAATTGTGAGCATGGCTACTATAGTCGTTTTTAACATCACAGAGTTCAGTGAACGTATGTGCGAACTACTTTATGCCAGGAATTTTCTGGAAAAAGATATCCATTTGTGTTTGAAATCGCTCAAGTCTGTGATCTTCAAACTAAAACTAAGCAGTGCTCCTCTCTAACTCATTCTCGTGTAAGCGTTTTTGAAGTGTGGTCTTCACTTCCTCACGTCCTATTCACACCTCAGCTCTCTCCAGTCTTCCCCTTAAGCTTGCAATTGAAATTCTTCTTGATAAAACTTATTATATTTGTTTGCTAGGACAACCAATAACAAAACACCATAAATCAGTGGCTTAAACAACTGAAATTTAGTGTCTCAGAGTCCTGAAGACCAGAAATTCAAGGTCAGGGTATGGCAGGGTTCGTTCCTCTTGAGGCCTTCGGGGGAAGAATCCATTCCAGGCCTCTATCCTTGACTCATAAATGGTGACCTCACAGCGTTTGCTTCCCTCTGAGTGTGTCTGCCTCTGGATTCAAACTTCCCCTTCTTCCCAGAACACCAGCCATGCTTGGATTAAGGCCCAACCTAACTAATGACCTCATTGTAACTTTGAAAAGGAGGTCACATTGTGAAGTATGAAGCATTAGGGGTTAGGACTCTAATGTTTTTTGTTGTTTTGTTTTGTTTTGGGTGGGATCAGAGGGGCAACACAATGCAACCCCTAATATTTACTTTGTGATTACCAAACTTGGGGACTTTCCTGGCTTCTTCCATGCTGTGTGTCTTATCTGTTGCATGAACTTTGAAATGTGCTGTCCCTTGCCTTTTGTTTTACTGATCTCTCTTTTCTTCCCATCTTGTACTCTTTCTCCTTTGTGGACTCTTGTTTCTTTTATCTGCTGTCAATTGTTGGTGTTCCCCTGAATTTCATTTTTGGCTGACAGAGTGTATCTAGTCTAAAGTTTTTGGTTACTGTTTACTCTCAGATACTCATCTCTTGTCCCAACTTTTCTCCTGAGAATCAGGCTGCCTGGCCTCAGTCACCTTAGGTTCATTCTCTCCAAAACTAGACCAGTGCCCTCTCTCATTAAAGTTATTGGAACCAGTATCCACCCAGATACTCCAGCTGAAAATCCAGGACTGGATCCCCCCAGCCACCTGTGTCATCTCTCACACACAGTCATTCAAATCCTTACAGTTTGTTTTGTTTTTCCTGTTTCTAGAATCTGTCTGCTCGCTCCATTCCTCCTATTACTGCCCAGTTTAACTTCTTACCATCTCACACCTGGGCCTTTTCAGCACTCTTCCTGATTACCTGTCCCGTTGAAGCTTATATCTCCCAAACATCTGCCTGACTGCAGCTAAGAGACTTAAAATGTATATATACTTCAGCTTCACTTTTGTGCTAAAAATCAAGTCCTCTCCCTCTCCCAGAAGAAAAGATACAGGATTCCAAGAATGACATTGCAAGCCAAAGGTGACTAGAGTCCTTCTTAGTCCATTCCCTGCCTTCTATTTATTTTCTTCCAGTACTGAACTACAGGTACTAGTCCTAGTGCATCACATTGCATCATTTCTTTTTTCAGTCTTTCTGTAGTTTCCAATGCCTCAGACCCCTTTGGTTCCCTTTCACCTGGCTGTCTCTGCCTCACCCTTCAAGACTGTTCACACACAGCCTGCCTTCTCCCTACAGGGGTCTCCTCTAACATAGTTGAGTTAGATTCTGTCTGCAAAGCACCCTGAGGATGCTCATCTGTGTCATTGCATTTACCAGGTTTACATGTGTCAATCCCGCTAAACTGGAAGCTCCTAGAAGTCAAAAACTGTTTTCTCATCTTTTTTATGTGCCTGCCCAGCACAACACTTGAACTGTGCTTAGCAATAACCAATGTTTGTTGGTTTTGAATAAATTCCACAGCATTATAACATCAAGACAGTACTACCTCCTTACAAGGTAGCATATGGTAGGAAAATTGAGATGCTTTTTGATTTGCAGCCAGCCTCTAACAAGATGCCTGACAGCAGGGAGAAACTCTCAAAATTTAGGAACTACCTTACCTTGCTTGGGAGGAGGAGCTACTAGAATTTTTAAAATGGGAACAAAAAGGAAACATCTACTCTCCAGCATCTTTTCTCCTCTGTAATTTTAATCATCTTATCTTTAGTTGGCATGACACATCTCAGTTCTGCTTCCCAGTCTGTATCTCAGATCAGCAAGTCATCTTCAGTCCTTAGGTCTGTCATTCAAAACAGCCTCACTTTCCTGTCTTGCTTTAGGGCGTGCCCTAGGGTAAACGTTGGGTCTCTCACTGGGTTGGGTTGGGTAGAGGTCTGGAGAGTGGGTCTTTAACTATGCTACTCTGGCCACCTACTCATCAGAGTCTCCTAAGGGGAGTAGCCATATCAATTAGATTTATCCTAATACTCATGTGAGGACCCTGCCCTGGAGCTCACCTATGAACAAAGGAGGAATCTCTGGAGGTGAGCAACTGCAGGGGAACCTATAAGAACAGAGCTCTCCATTTGACAAACCTTGGCTTTTCCCCCACCCCACAGTGTATCCAGCTATCTCACCACATTTTATATGTAAAAATATGTAAAACTGAAGTTAAGTAGATCCAGTGAGTTGAACCTAACAGAAAGATTGGTCAGGCCCCACTTCTAGGAAACAAGCCCAGAGGCCCTATGGAACATGTGTCCTGGTTTTTCACTCAGGACATGCCAAGAAGCATTGAGGTATTTTGAAGTTAGATGAATGCCAGCCAGGAGTCATTGAAGTGATTAGTTTCTCCAGGGCTCCTAGTGTTCAGTATTTATCCTCCCCTAGTTCCAAGGTTCCATCTTTAGCTGGATGACTGATGATGACGATTAGGGATTCACTTTAATTTTCTGTATCCAGTTGAGTTTCATTTCATAGAGGAACTAATTTGTAAGTCTGTGCAATACCACAGGCTACATTTGATCTTGTAGCACTAAAACCTGACAGCGCGCCGTTTCTGTGGATATATCTGAAGGTGAACTGCCTGCAGGCACTAGTTTAGAGCATAAAGTACAAGATCTGGAGGATGCTGTTCCCAGGAACTCAACCCCCGTGAAAGAGCTTCCTTGTTGTTAAGTTAGTTTTGTTTTCCCATTGACAATCCTTGATTGAAAGAAAAGGAAAGTGAAAGGGATGTTTTTAACCTCCACCCAAAAGCAAGAGAACCTTGTGTGAACCTGAACCCTGCAGGTCAGACCCTCCAAGTTAATCCCCTGTGCCCACTGGCTTTTCTCTACTTCCCCCGAGTCATCCCCTGCACGCTGGGGACCCCCAAGCATTAGTCCCTTTGAAGGGCTGCTCATCCACTTACTTGTGAGCACTTCATTTTCTCAGTTCCTTCTTGCAGGCAGCAAGGAAAGTTGAAGGAGAAAAAGCATCCAGAACACATTAATTTTGATGTTGAATCAATCTAGATAGTTCTCCCAGTTTCTTGAGTGAAGTAAATCTCCAGCTGCCACAGATTGAGGTTGGACAGGTTTCTTATTTTCTCCAAAGAACTTAACAGTATCCATTGACTATTTTCTTTGAAGTGGGTTCACAGATTGCTGGCCATGTCCTTTCAAGGAGAAAAAAAAAAAACTTCGATTTCCAAACCACATGTCAATGATGGTAGGAACTTACACACCACTGTAGCTGGTAGAGAGCAGTTTCTTCCAAGTTCTGCCAAGTGGCAGTGGGGCCCAAGAAACAAATTCCATATAGGTTGTATCACTGTACAATTTTGCAGTCAAGCCATTCTCTATGTTCTGAATCAGGTCTTAATTTCAAGCTCTTTTTTACAAAAAAATAAAATATACATATATATTTATTTATATATAGTAGTTGTAGTTGGACACAATAACTTTTTTTTTAATAATTATTTTTTAGTTTTCGGCAGACACAAAATCTTTGTTTGTATGTGGTGCTGAGGATTGAACCGGGGCCGCACGTATGCCAGGCGAGTGCGCTACCGCTTGAGCCACATCCCCAGCCCCACAATAACTTTATTTTATTTTATTTATTTTTATGTGGTGTTGAGTACTGAACCAGGGCCTAGGTGAGCACTCTACCACTGAGCCATAACCCCAGTCCCAATTTCATGCTATTTCTAAATGCTTAATGATCTGCGCTGTGTTTTAGTCTTGGTTCCCAACTAGGTTGCAAGTTCTTAGGGGCGGAAGCTGTGTTTTAGGTTTAATTTTGTGCATTACCCTGTACCAGCAGAAGTTACCATGTAGTTTCACAGAGCATTTTCATGTAGATATCATCTCAATAATTATGACTATTTTGAGGAATACTTTGGATACCTTCTGCACATCAGTGAGGTTGAACTGCCTTTAGGGTAAATTTGAAATGTACATTGCAAAACTTGGAAGCACACTCTTTTGGAATTCACCTTTTTCCAAAAACAAGTCCCCAGTACCCACAAAGAATTTGAAATAGTTTTCAATTTCTCTAGATTCATTTTTTTTTCTGTACACACAACATGAGAATTATCTTTGAATGCTTGTCAGTTTATTAGATACTGTCCTCTCCTCTCTTATTACTTGAATGACTGCTTCATAGCTTCAGTTTCTCCATGGAATGCATGTGAGTAGGATCAGCACAAGTAGATGAAAAACAAAAATATTAGCAGGCAAGAGTAAATTGAATGAGTCTCCACTTGAATGTTTAAATAATATAGGCTCATTACTCGGCAGACATATCATTTCATAAATATAGTCAGAGGATGGTTTATTTAATGATGCATGTTGTTTAGCTGGCATAAGCAGAATTACCCGGGATGGTTCCTGTCAGAGTACTTGGATTCTTGCATGTTTGGCACTTCGCCTATGACATTGGAGCCAAGTATAGAAAAGAAACCCACTTTCCAGAGACGCAAGTCACATCCCAACATGGCTCTTGTCCTGATGTGCTGGAGTCCTTGGAGAGGATCTGCTAATCTTGATTCACTGGTGGAGGCAATCAGTGCCCCAGTTAGCACCCAGGTCAGAAACATGCCCCTAAGAAAAAGGAAACCCACGGGCTGGGGTTGTGGCTCAGTGGTAGAGCACTCGCCTAGCACAGGTAAAGCACTGGATTCAATCCTCAGCACCACATAAAAAATAAATAAAATAAAGATATCGTGTCTAACTACAACTAAAAAAAAAGGAACCCATCTTACACACAGTCCCCAAAGACACTTTCTGAAAATAAACTGAACAGTGAACTCAAGGAAGTCTCTAGAAGACTAAGTGGAAGGAGGTCAGCTGCACACATACGTAGTCACTTCTATATCACCCACCTTCCTGCCAATACACCTTTCATACTCAGGTGACATGGCTGGGTTTCACCATGGCAGCCATACACACCCTGCCACCCAGCCTGAGGCATGGTGCACAACGTGTAGTGCATGTTTACACTTCTACGAAAAATCTAAGGTTCCACACCACAGCTTTTAATGCAGTCTGTTTCCAAAAGGCTTTTTGAAAATCTGGTGCTTTCATGTCTGGTGTTACCTTATTTGAAAGAGGCTTTGTCTTTTCTTAGAGCAGATGCTTCTTTAAATGTACATTACAGTTTGTTGAAGAAAAGGATTGTTCATAAGATGTCTCCTCTTTCCTCACCCAATCCCTCTTTGTTCCCTGAAAATGTTGGAGCATTGTTCTTTATTTTGATTTGCCTTGGTTTTGAGTCAGGGATGGTTTGCAATAACTCAGATTTGCTTAAAAAGTTCCCAGCCAGGATGAAGGAACCCACAGCTGCTTTCTCACACAACTTAGGTTCATTCCATGGAGATTTTCAATAACTACTTAATGCTTGCTCAATAAAAATTCCATTGTGAGGAAATAATATCTACCAGTTTTCCACACAGTGACTGTTAGAAACAAGGCTGGAAATTTTAGTTACATAGAATCAGTGTCCAAACTAGGAAACGTGGCCCCAGGCAGAAATAACATGGTCACCATGATGATTCAGGTATTTGTCTAAAAATGCACTTCCAGTACCTTCCTGTAAGAGAGAACAGTCTCTGGGAAGATGGGTGGGTGTGGTGTGTTAGCTGGGACTCTCCCAGACCTGAGAACAGCCCCATCACTCCATCTGCCCCACATGTCACTGCCCCCACTTCCTCAAGACAAAGGCCCGCAGTGATTCAGCACTGCAGGAGACGGTGTGACTGCCTTCTCTGGGAACCTCTTCATGGCTTTAGTGGAGTCAGGATAAGTCTGTGTGCTAAAGGCGGAGTGTGTTTCTAAGTGTCCTGTCACCGCGCCCGCAGGAGCTTGTTCGATTCTCAGTGTCGTGCTGGTGTACACTCTGCCGCAGTGCTCAGATCTGGCCTGCGTCTTGATGGCGCTCCAGTGAAGTGCGGATGCGACGGCTGGCAGGCCGCGTCCAGTCTTGAGCCTGTTCTGCGTCTGTTCTCTGTGTTCCTTTGACTTTTCAGATTGGGTATGTACCCACCTGAGCTTGACAGACACACTTGCCCACAGTTCATGGCTCTCTCTATAGTGATCTTATCAGGGCATGTTCCCCTGCCAGGAGACAGACAGGTAATGTGTGAAGGAAGAATTACAATTTTAGGAAAAGGCCTAGAGATGTTTCAGAGGTTTCTGTTGTCCATCTGTTCCCTTAATATTCATCTTAAGCATTGCTACTCTGTACAAACAGAAAATTCTGGCAGCTCTCAAGACAAAATATAGTCAGCCCTCTCTATGGTTCTGAACACACCAGTTTAGCCAACTATGGATTGAAAATATTCAGGGAAAAAAAATTGCTTCTGTACTGAACACATATAGACTTTTTCCCCCATCATTGTTCCCTGAACAATACAGGGCACCAGCTATTTACGTGGTATTTATATTGACTGGAGTGTTATACATCATCAAGTAATGATTTAAAGTAGAGCAGAAGATATGCATACAGGAGAAAGAAGAGGAGGCTGATCCAGGCCAAAGCAGAGAATGCCACTCAGCTGCCAAGTTAAAAACCAAGTTAAATGCATTTTGGGTGTTATTGAGAAATTTGCGTTAATGCTAACATATGGTATTCAGCCTATCTGTGGCACACACTAGAACCAGTCCCTAGCAGATCCTGAGGGACAGCTATACTTGAAGATATGTGCCATGCCCCTGGTACCTGTAGGACAATGGGATCATACTTCTGGGACTGTAGTCTTGTCACATCTCCATCCTCACCCACTGTTATAAGAGAGCAGGGTCTCATGCTCACGTGGTGAGAGGTGCCCTTCAAGGGCTGCTCTAACAAGGAATCATTGCCAGGAGAGCAAAAGTGCCAAAGAATCATGGGTGGCCAGTGGGGCAGTGGCTGTCTAGCAGACCCAAGCCTCAACCATATTCTGTACCATAGAGAGAAAGCTTGTTTTAAATAGTGATAAGGGACCACAAGGAGAGATTAGCAGTGTGTCACTCTCAGGGGACATGAGTGCCAGGTTTGTGATGGGCTGCCCTCAGGGAGCTGCTATTACCATCAACCACACCCAGCTCACCAAGACCATCTCTGAGCTTTATCAGACTCTGACAGTGAGGAACAAATAATGGAGGAATTTTATCAAAGCACAAGGATCTTGGTGGAAGATGTGGGGGTTTTATAAATGGTGTTCACCGGTAATTTCATCCTTAACTGTAACTTGCACATTTCTTCATTGGAAGAGAAGCAACCTAGCCAGCCTGCTAGATGCCTCAGAATCAAATCCGGTGGATGGCAGGCCAGTTCCTAAAAACTTCTGAACCTTCTGAACCACAAGTCCCTCAGCTGACAGTTGATCTTAATAATTCAAAAGTGTTGAGAGGAGCCAACATTCAAAACTTGAGCTCCTCCAATTGATGCAGCAATAACAAGAATAGCTGAAAACTCATTGAGACACTGTAAGCATTTTGGGGGAAGGGGGGGTACTAGAAATTGAACCTGGGGGCTTTCTACCACTAAAATACAGCCCTAACCCTTTTTATTTTTAATTTTGAGGTAGGGTCTTCCTAATTTTCCCAATCTGGCCCTGAACTTGTGATCCTCCTGCCTCACTTATTCTAAGCACTTTTTATGTTAATAATTTCAATACTTTGAAGTAGGTACTATTATCCACATTTCATAGATTTTGAAACCAGAGACATTAAATAATTTGCAGAGTCGCTAGCTCATAAATTTCAAACTCAGGGAGACTAACCCTGAAGCTAGTGCCCTGACCATCATGCAGTACGATTTTTTTTTTTTTTTTTTAAAGGACTGAGAGTGTAGCTCAGTGACAAAGTGCCCCTGAGTTCAATTCCTAGTTAAATAAACAAACAAGCATGACTCCTTTTCAAATGGAATACTATGTAACCATTGTCAAATGACTGTATAACAAGATAGGGAAAGATCAACAATAGAAATGGTAGAAGAAAAGTATCTATCATCACAAATGTGAAAAATAATTGTAACTGCATAGACTTGGAAAAGCAGTAAAAATAGAATATTAAAATATTTATGGGGGGCAATAGAGGATATTGAGTTTTTGTTTACTATTTAACATGATTTTACTATTGTCACATCGTTCTTTTAGTGACCCTTCTTTGGTGGGTTGGGAAGTGAGGTGAAAGAACCAAAATCGAACCATACAGAAATGAAGCTGATATGAAAAAAATTGAAAATGTTACTCTTCTCAACCTGAATGGTAGCCAGCAACACTGTGTAAGGCATAGTAAAGGAGGAGAGACCAAATTCCATCAAAGCCCCCCTGAGAGAAGTGTTCACAGAGAGAAAGTATAGCTGTGCCCATTGGGTAGGACAGAGGAGCTAAAACAGGAAATGGTGTTGTTCATATAAAAAATTAATCTTAATAAATTAATATTTATTGGTTCCTTAGGTTGAAATTTTTACCAGGTAGTTAGTGAGGCGTTTTTAAAATAACATTATCACAAAGAAAGCTAATGATGGTTGCTGAGTGATCTGGTTTTCCAAAATTGATGGAGAAACTTCTATCGAGGGCAGTTTACATTTTGCAGAATGTTAATTGACATAAAATACTACATAACTAGAAAAAATGGTACTTTGGAAGGAGAGGTCATTCCATCTGTTAGTACTGTCATGTGTGATGATGAAATACACAAAGACCTCACTTAGGACAGGCTGAGGAAAGGTCCATTTCAACATCTGAGCCCAAGTCACTGTAGAGTCTGAGCTCAAAAGACAGGTTAAGGAAACTGCAGAGATGTGCAATCAGGCATTTGTAAAATATCATCCCTCTCTCGAGTTTGGTTGAGGGCATATTGAAGAGTCCAGTAATGCCATGATCTTAGATGGCTTTTCAGCGGATACTACCTATGATCAGTGTTTGTATCTGAGGTGTTGCCTTGGGCTTCTCACAAGTGTGCAAGGTCACGGTCACACCATGGTTGTCAGACTTTGGGGATGCATGTTCCTGTTGGTTCTGATGAGGAAGAAAATAACTTCTCTGTTGGTTGATGAGAAAAAGAACCTGACCTGAGAGACCTCATGTGATATCTGAGGTTTACCCTTATTAAGGGGAAATTCAGCCTAGAACACTGTGCATATTTAGCAAAATAATCAATTTGGGGTAGTTTATATAATTTTTATATCACTTTAATTTCAGGAATGTGTCTCAAATCACAAATCATGTTAGAACTCTTTGCAATTATTGTTTTGAACAATAAAGAGTTGCTAATATAGAAAAATGACCATGTTAGAGATTATCACAGGTGCTGGGTATATAGCTCAGTTGGTAGAGTGCTTGCCTCACATGCACAAGGCCTTGGGTTCAATCCCCTGCACCACCACCAAAATGAGAGAGAGAGAGGGAGATTGTCACACACTAATTTTGCGAAGTTAATATACCCAAACTTTGCTCATAGCCCTATTACTATTATTTATGGCACTTCCTGTTCTCAGTATCTGCCTTCTAAAACACAACCAAAGAGACTAGCTGGAGGATCCCTCTGTAGAATATGCCAACATCCCACACCGTCTCCCTTCAGCCTGTAGCCTGTACATTAGGCTCCCAGAAGCAAACTTAAGACATCCCCTCATTTTGAAGGAATCATAGGAGAGACTGATTAACCAAGATCTCTCAATTTTTAACAAGCTTGCACACACTGAAAAATAAATGGCTTCATGGCACAGATCTGGGTGTTTTGTGCAAAAATCTAACTGAAATCCTCTTATCCTTGCTTAGCATCATGGTGTCAGATAAAATAAATTAAGCCCATTTGCCACCTACAACACCTATAAGTCTTCACCTAGTTTGCTTTTCCGGAGCACACAGAGAAACATTAAATTCCAGGCATGCATTCTTTCTCGTCACACTCTCCAAGTCAATGGAGCAGCAATTGTGAAAGACAGACAGCCGCTGTCCCCACGTCAGTACTTTGCTTCCACATAACATTTCTATTTAGAACAAATCTCTCTAAAAACAGTACTGTGTCCTGTAAATGAATAAATGGGTTTTCATAAGATCGGAAATATTCTCTTCCCCATTAAACTGCATGCCCCCTGGAGGCGAGAACTCAGATCTGCCACTGTACCATTGGCTCTTGTGTCCCTGACACATAGTAGGGCATTAAAACTTCAACTGATAAGGAGACCAGAGAGAATTTTGATAAAAGAAAAAAGCTGTTAGAATTTTATATTGCTTCACAAGCAAGACTCGGGCACTCCTAGTTCACTGAAACAAGGAGCCAGCAACATGTAAAAACTGGGTCATTTCCACTGGTTACATTCTTTAAAAACAAGAAATTTGTTTGGCCTAAGAGATACCTGCCAGTACACACAGTTTCCACTACTTACCTTTTTGCTTTTAGAGGAAAATAACATATCTTAATGGCAGCACAAAAATCGGGTGGTAAATATAATTCATTTTTGAAAGATTCAACTACATCTTGTTCCATGTGTTTCTGTGTGTGTGTGTGTGTGTTTCATTTTAAATGCCATATGTATTTGCAAACATGCCCTTAGTACATATTTTAGCAGACTTCATTCTTACCTGAGATCTGCTTTTCTCTGACAGGACAGAATCTAGATGAAAACCTATTAGAAGCACATTACATCCAAATAGGGACATTGGCCATTTATTTAACAAGTGAGCTTCAACATGCACCAGGGTCTTGCTACCAAACTGCCTTCATTCACACCTGCCCGCTGAGACAGCCCAAGGGAAGCTTCCAGAATGAGCAACCTGGTCACTTTCTTTCCCTGGAAAGAATTATACTAATCGAGGAAAACAGTTTGTATCAATCACTGAGCACAGGAAGCGCTTTTTAAAAATTAGTTAAATTTCAGTCTAGGAGCTAGTTTTTATAAACCCTCTAGATAAAAGTGTCTGTCACGGCAAAGACCCACAAAGTGCCAGCTCCACAGAGTTTATTATACTCTTTTGCCCTATAGGAGTAGTGTGGAAGCAAGACCTTATAACCTTAAATATCATTGGAGAAAACATTCTACTATGAGGCCCTTTCTAGATGTGCAGAGAGTGAGATCTTGCCTTTCTTCATCTGAGTTCTTGTTCTGTCCATCATTGTCAAGTGAGGCCACCACCACCACTACCACCACCCACCCCACCCCCCTGCCACACACACACACACATACCTTGCACTTTCAGGCCTGCACTTAACACACTTTCACATTGACCCAGGAGCTTGAGGAGAGTTTCAGTGCTAGAATTTTAAGTAGCATTTGCCCACAAAGGTGAGTAACTTTGAGGGATTCCAGGTATAAAAAGTCCTTATTTGCAGAAGATTTTGTCCTTTATTCCCTCCTACTTGGATGCTATATTCTAAGCCCTAGTTTCTACCTGTCCCTTAATGACCCTGTAGTAGAATTAATATCAGTGATTACAAAACTTTCTTGCTTCGTTGTGTCTGTTCACCGTCTGTAATTGGTAAAGGTAGAATTTCTAAAAACACAATTTTTTTTGAAAAGATAAGTAGTATGGTTCATCTGTATTCTGGGATTTGGCTGCAGTCCATCTTCTATCATACCCAATTTGCCTTCTATGGAACTTCCATATTCAGGAAAGCTCGGGTGGAGGTATTGGAGACAAGAAGGTAAACAAAGGAACACTAAAATTCTCACCAGACACCTAACATTTTTACCCTGAATAACTACTACCTGAATTAGTCCATTTTTCATTACTATAACAAAATGTGTGAGGCTGGATGACTTAATAAAGAAAAGAGGTTTATTTAGCTTATAGTTCTGGGGATTCAAAGGTATAGTGCCAGTATCAGCTTGCCTCTTGTGAGAGCCACATGATAGGTGGTATCGCTACGTGAGCATTATTATAAGACCAAGCCAGAGAGCAATTCAGGGTTTGGGCTTGCTCTTGTAAGAACACAGGATCCTGCAAGAACTACCTCCACTCCTTCTTAGGTTTGACCTAAGGACCTTCCTGTGCGCTTCACCTAAACATTGCCACACTAGAGACCAAGCTTCCATCATGTGAAATCATATCTATTTAAGAAATCATATCCAAACCGAAGCATACCCAGAGTACAGTTGCCATTCAGAAATGACTCCCATTCCAACCCATCCTTCAGGAGTGGTTCAACCCAGGAAGGGAAAAGCATGCCAGCCAACAGCCTAGACAGCTCACCGAGACGGAATCACATACAGTTCGGTGTTTTGTGTTTTGGCAGAGAAATGTTGAGAGACACTATTGCCTCTACCCTGTCATTAGCGGGTGGATAATAGTGATATAAAATAAGAGATGAATTAGGATAATAAGCGGCAAAGGAGAAAGGAGTAAATTTTCCACAAGTAATATTTTTCTCTTCATGGTTATTTAAGTTTGAAACAGAACTTGAAAGTAGTAATCATGGTTCTACAGTAGACAAAGGATGGAATGTGGGAACCAGACAGGAAGGTGTGAGTGCCTTTATTACATTAACTAGACGCATGCAGAAAAATGCACAACTTCCAGGAATGCGCTGCTGCTTCCATCTCAGAAAAGCAAATTGAAAAAGGAAGTCAGGGGTGGCCTATTGTGCTGCCTGTGGTTTGTTATTATGTCTCTTAGTTCTAATGAATGTGTCTCCTTTCAAAGAATCTCTGCATCTTTTCTACATTTGTTGCTTGGGTTTCCCTTTGTCTCATTTTTGTGAGGCGGACACTTGATTTAAAAAAAAAAAATCTCGCCAAGTGGGATGGTTCAGGTACAGAAAAGTCTTTAAATGGGACGGGCAGGTGTTGGAAGCTTTCTCGCGATGACAGGCTTCACCCCTGTGTCCCAGGAACAAATGAGGTCTGTGTGTATCCATTCATTGATTCAGCTACTAGGTAAGAAGCACCTACCAAGTGCCTTTTGCTTAGGCACTGGGGATGCAGTGATGACGGAGCCCACGGGAAGGAAAAGCAGGCACCAAGGAACACAGACTGTTAGAAATGCTGCAAATACAAATAGGGGGTATGTGCTACAAAGGGGGACTTGTTTTCCACCAGGAGGAGTGGAGGTCCCTCTAAGGAATGTTAATAGGAAGCTCCAGAGGCATTTGCAGCTGGAGGAGTGCAGGGTGGCACAATCCTATTTTCATTTGAAGATTATTTGGGTGACTGTCTAAAGGCAGAATTGTAGAGAAGCCAGAATGCAAAGAAGTACCCATTAAAAAAAAAAAAAAAAAGCACCAAAGTGAATGGGAAGATTCCTTTGCTTCTTCAACAAAATGGCCCTTCAGATGTTTTCATGATGCCCTGGTTTGGAAATAATAACCAGTGTATTATTCTGTACTAAGATCTTTCACCAGTGGCTAATTTTCTAAGGGTCTGAAGAAGCTTCTGCCTTGCAGTGTTCTATTAGTTCCCTCGTAGCTCTCGCGCCGCTCCCACTAAAAAAGTAATCCCGTTACGCTTGTCACCTGTGCATGCACACCATTGTGGTTTTGTAATATTTCCGCCCCCCCATCACTCAGCTCCTACAGAACCTTTATTGTGCAAATTTGCGGATGGAGGACAGAAGAAGAGACAGAACCCAAACAAATACATCCCTAATGGAAGACCATGGCACCGAGAAGGAGAGGTGAGACTTGTAAGTCCTTTCTTAACTTCAGTGTGGGTGTGCAGTCGTGGGCAGCTCCGAAAGGTCACACAGGCATCTCCCTTCAGCTTCCTGGGTCACACCTTTCTGCCAGCACGTTTTCATTCAAGTGATGCTCAGACTGAAACCCTTCCCCCTGTGTGTGTGTGGGCGGGGGGTGCTCACCAAGTGACAAGTTCTCCACGTAGATGGTGCAAACAACTGTGTTCCCCAGCTAGCTGCCTAAGTAGGAGACTCTAAATTGCTATGAAACTGCATGAGTGTTTTGAAGGTCTTTTATGCCATGGTTTAGGTATAACCATTTAGAAGGGTTTACATTTATTATATTCAAAAAGTATTCTAAATAACATCAAAATAAATGTATTTGTCATTGAGGGTTTTTGGGGGGGGTTGTATGTATATTTAATCTTGTTCTTTTGAATAGTTTTTTTTTAAACCTTCAGTTTCTTAATAAATTATTGGGCCTCCACTTCTCTATATTTCTTTTCAATGAATTAACATAATTTTTAAAAATAGCATACAGGTCCCAGAATGTCTGGAGAAAATAAATGTTCTAGAATCTGGACCGTCCAGTGATAATCACTAGCCACTTGTGGCCATGTGTACACTTGAAATGTAGCTGTTTTGCTAGAGAGATTGAATTTTTCTATTTAATTTTAAATAGCTGCATGTGGCTAATGGCTACCATATGGGACAAGCACAGGTCTAGAGCTTAATTCTCTTACTGAGCTTATAATTATGCTTGGCTATAACAAAAAAAAAAAAAAAAAAACAAAAAAAACAGTTTTATCAAATGCTACTGTTACTCTTTTATGTTGCAATGTCTAAGAAATAGCATTATCAAATCATGCCTTTCCAGCTGAACATTTGTGTCCTTCTCTTTCCTGTAGGCTGGAATGACACTCACTTACGACCCGACCACAGCTGCTATACAGAACGGGTATGTTGTTACGATAAATGCGTAATGGCTTGAGGGAAATTAAAGGTGGAAAATATCATTTTTCCATGAATTATTCCACTTAAAGGATTACTTAATACAGGCTTTTGTGTTTGTTCTAGATTTTATCCTTCACCATACAGTATTGCTACAAACCGAATGATCACTCAAACTTCTCTTACACCCTATATTGCATCTCCTGTATCTGCCTACCAGGTTTGTACCTTTAGGATTTGTCAGTAGTGTGACAACCCATGATTGTGAATCTCTGCTGCATTTTTTAATGTGTCTTAAAATTCTGAATATTTATAATGAAATTTAACTCATTTTATGCAGCTTTTGGGTACCCAATTTAGAATAAGCTGCTTTTGATTTGGCAGACCAATTTGCTTTTATGTATAGGAAAATATATAAAGCAAGGGAAATGGTTGCCCATTATCTGTCCTTGGAATCATAGCAATTTAGAACTGAGACAAACCCACATACTTCCTCCACTATCCGCCCAGCTTTTAGATGCCAGGTGTCCCAAAAACTGAAATTTAAGAGAAATGCCATTAGGTAAAATACAGAATAGGTTTATACCTTGCTTTTATTTGTTTGTCAGCAGAAACTAATAAAAGAAGAAGTAAATATGCTTATACATGAAGGTGTGTCAGTTAGGTTACATTCAGTAAACAGGGCAGATGAGATTTGGGGTCTGCCCACCAAAAGAAAGAAAAAGAAAAAAATAGAGGCAGCTCCCTGTTTGTGTTTTTTTTTTTTTTTTGCAGAGGCTTTACCTTAAATTCCCAACTGAGGAAATCTATTAAGCACCTGTCATAAGGTCAATCTGATTATACTTCAGGGATAGCTCCTCTTTTACATGACCCCAGGGGTGCACATGCCCTCTCTCCTGCATCAGAGCCCCTCCAGATGTTGACAGCCCAGTCCAGACAGGAGCTTCTAATGGAGTTCAGTTGCAGAGAGAGAGAGTTCTCGTCTCTTGACTGTTGGTATTCTATGGGACTAAACTAAACTTTGGTGTATTCTTGTTTTAACAACAATTGAATTAGATGCTGTAGTCCTGACTTCTGGGACTACAATATCTAATCTAACAGCTGTATTATTTGACTTCTGTAAATCTCAGATTCCTCATCTTTAAAATGGGGATAATAATAGTTTGTCTCATAAGTTTGGAAAAGTTACAAGGACTGAGTCTATGTAAAGAGCTCTCTACACAGTACCTGAATGTATCATTAGCACTCGAAATATTAGCTATAATTACTATTATCATCAGTAGCTGACTTATAATAAAAAATATATTAGTTATTCTTCTTAAATAATAAATTGGTTAACATAAGCCAATGTCAAAGCTGGTTCTGTCTAAAAAACATAAAAGTAGCTTTGAATAACAGAAAAGTGACTAGATGCACTAAAACTGAAGGGATTGTTGGGGTTTTGTTGTCTTTTTGTGTTGTTGGGGATTGCACATGCGAGGCAAGTGCTCTACCACTAAGCTACATCCCCAGCTCTAAGACTGAAATTTTAAAGTAGTAATCACCACCTCTCTCAGCCTTTAGACTATTGTATGTTTTTCCCCTGATAGTCATTCTCTTTTCTTTGTTCTCTGAGAGTTGTTTATATTTACCATGGTTCTTCAACCTGCTGGGTATGGTAGTCACTTACTTAATGCCTCTTTAATTGTGTAGTGCTTAAGATTTCTATATTTTCCTTGCATTTTCCCTAATAATTCCTATGTCTGATATTAAGAGATAATATTGAACTATCTGAACTTAGAAATCTGTCATTCATATATCATTAAAAATAGGGGCATATGTATAAGCTTATTCTTAGGCAAATGAAAGATTGCACATATTAATTTCAACTTATGCTGCTATAGATATATCAGCTATTATGGTATTTTTCCACTACCTTTTCCCTTCTTAATATGAAATCAATGTGCATTTCAGAATCATTTCATAGAATAAAAAATTAGAAGGCCAGTTTGGTAATAAATTTGATATAGCTAACTGGAAACAACGTTATCATTTCAAAGGCCTGATTTCCTCTCCTGGGCATTCTGTATACTAAGATACCTGTGGAATTCCATTCCCTTTTCCTGACACTCAGTGCCATAACATCTCAGACGGATTCTTAACCCAATACGTTCAGGGATCAGGTAGGGCCAGTGAATGAGCTTTAAGTGACCTGTGCTGCAGAATGTCGCTTGTGTGTGTGCAATTAGTGGGGGGTGGGGGCAGTCTCTTTCTTTATTATTAGGTTTTCAAGGGGATCTGTGACCCCAAGATGGTTAAGAACCAGTGGCAAAGAGTTTATAAAGCATAGGTTATTATTCCCATTTTCTAATTAGGGAACATTGAGGAATAGAAATCGACCATAGCTGGCTTGCTGTTTAAGAGAGAAAATTGGATTAGGAGTCACAGCCCTTAACCTCATAATGCTGTACGTGACTAGATTATGAAGACTGAAGCATATCAAAACTGAGTGCATTTGGCCCACATTGGGGTGTACAGGGAACTGCTTGCCTCCCTGTGATTTATCCAGGGAGGGCCCACCACTCGTGTTGGAGTGGGCCTTTCTCTACTAAACCACCATATGCTTATGTAGTTGGATTTGAGAAATTAGCATCTGCAAGAAACCACCAGTACCCCAACGGGGAAAGGCTGCAGTCCAGATAACTGAAATGTTAACAAGGCAGAAGCACTTAACTTTGGTCTGCCTTAGGTGGCAAAGGAAACCAGAGAAAACAAGTATCGGGGCTCTGCTATCAAGGTAAATCACAATGCATTCTTCCCCCATGACTCTTCCCCATATTCTCTCTGTAGAATCTCTGAAGTTAACACTAGGGGACAGGATACAAGAGGGTTGTGTTAAGAATTGGAAACTGAAACAGTGTTAAACTACATAAACTCTGGAAAGCCCTGGGCATCAAAAAGGGACTGATGTTATCCCTCTCCCGAGTGGCAGACTACACAAGCCAGAATTCCTGCCACAAGCCTGACCCTCACATCTTATTTCTCAGTTCAGAGGGTCTTCTTTCTGTGTGGATGCCCTTTTAACTGTAGATGTCAGATATAGTTACTAAAGTTTAATTTCCTCAATCTGAATTTCAGATATTTATTTTCCTCACTAAGTAGAAATTATTAACGACTATGTAAGATTTTTGAAACCTAATGTCCTGAGTATCAAAGAGAGATTGAATTTGGTTATCTTTATTAAGTCAGCCCATACTTTGAGGGTTAGTTTCTTTCTAATCAGATGCTCTAGAATTAATCCTCTTTCATCCATATCCTAAAGCACCTAGTTCATACTTGATTGTAACACTTTTCACTAATTTGAGATATTTTACATACTTATCTTCTCTGCTTTAGACAGTAAATTTATTGAGGGTGGGTCCCATGTCTTATTCACCTTTTTCTCTTTGTTGCCTGATACTCAGCAAATACTTCTTGAGTGGGCCAATAGAAATTGGTTCTAAATAATTATTTCATCCCATTCAGAGTGACCAGTTTGCCAAGAACTCTAACTGCCTTAATCTTTTTACTCATTGATAGTATTGTTTCCTTATTTTCCTTCTGTAGATTTTTAACACAATTAAAAGAGAACTAGGAAATTATTACAATGTAAATCATTGTTTCTTTAAAATTCTCCCTTTTCTAGGTGCAAAGTCCTTCTTGGATGCAACCTCAACCATATATCCTGCAGCACCCCGTAAGTTGTTCACCTCAGTGGCCTAATGTTCTGCCTGCAATTAAGCCATGTGTGTACTCTTCAGGTTAAAACCCCTTGCCAAAGGTGATAGGGACTTGGGAAATTTTAAGCATGGAATATGAAAGTGCACAAGTTAAAATGAATCAGTAGTAAGCATTAAATAAATTTGTTCATAAGAATTTAAAACATACTCTGTTGGAGGCAGGACACTATTTCTTGCTCACATCAGTTCGGGGGGAGATCTGAGTGACAATGTTTTACAATACTTGATGAAACCGCACTCATGTTTTTACTCTGTTTAATGCAACCCTAAAGTAAAGATAGAGATTTTCATCTGTGTTATTAGCCTCTTTGGAAATCAGAAACAGTGTAGTATAATGCACTCTTTGATAAATAACAAATGTGATTTCTTTGGTGACTTGAGCACTTGTTGATCTAATGTGTATCTAGTACTACTTTTTCTAAATGAGCTACTCTTCAGAATGAAATCACAAAGCTAAGCATGCCTACACTGACCTGCATTCTTGCTGTTAAGAAAACCATAGATTTAAACCTCAGCTTTCTGGTGACAAGTGCAGAATGGGGATCCTGATAAACAGTTTACAGTGTTTGTAAGATAAACATAGATCTGTTGCTTAGGAAGAGAACTTGGCTCTTGGTCTTAAGACGAGATGGAAATTCGTCCCACGATACCTCTCCTAAAGTGGGCACTGCACTATGTGACTGTGTGTATGAAATAGCAATCCTGGCATAATTAGTTTTGAACAAGAAATGCTTAAGATGACCTTTAGGAAGCTAATAAAACAGGTTTATATTATAACACAGGAAAAGATATCTTTGCTTATGTAGATGTGAACATGTATTATATGGTATATACACATTTCATACTGGGACACACGTGCACATATTCATGGGCATGTGTGGATTTGTGATGTGTGTTACTTTGTACATGAGCAAAAAGATCAGGAAACTCCTTCCCCATTTTCTGGACTTCTGAGTCATGATCATCTTACTCTGTGCTTTTGATAATGCACATTAGAAGTAGAATGTATCTTTTTTTCCCCTTTGGCAACTTTTAGAGACAAAGATTGCACATATTTTAGTTTAAAATCTTTTAGGAGACATGAGGAGTGTATATAGAACGTTGCTGAGAATTCATTACCTTTTGCCATCCAGATCCAAACTACCTGCCTGCACACATACCTCTGCCCCCAACTGTGCATCTAATTATCAATAATTAGATTATCAGTTAAACAAATAACTTATTTAAAAAGGATATCAGTTACAATGAAGCCAGAATGTACATTAGTACTTGTGGAGTATGTTAGAATACTTGCACCGTCAGGTAATTGGCCAACTGCAAAAGTAAAAGGAATGATAAAATCCACAGTTTATAGAAAAAAAAATAGACAATTAAAGTCTAAAAATAGCTAATTAAATTTTGGTGTAAATGGTCAGTGAACCATGATCCAAGCATTAAAAATGATGACAGTGACAACTGTGCAATCTGTTAATTTTTATAGTGCAATGCTAAGTTAAAAGCAAAAACCCAAGATATGAAATTCTTCATGTTCTTTGATTGCAACTATGGAGAAACATGCAGAGGCAGGAAGGGGCACTTGTGGTTGTATGGGAGAGGCTGGATTACAGGTGATTTTTTTTTCTTCCCTGTTTTCTTAAATATATTTAATTTAGTCCAGAGCAGTGGCACACACCTGTAATTCCAGCAGCTCAGAAGGCTGAGGCTGGAGGATTGCAAGTTGCAGACCAGCCTCAACAACTTAGTGAGATCCTGTCTTAAATAAAAAGGGCCAGGGATTTAGCTCAGTGGTAAAGCATCCCTCGGTCCAATCTCCAGTACCCCAAAAGTTTTTAAAAATTTGGTTTTAATGACCAATATTTTTTAAATGAAATGGAAGAACAGAATCACAAAGTTCTGAGAACCACTGAGTGAGTGAAGAATGCTCTTGATACCAACAACTTAATCTTGAAACAAAGAGCTCTCTGTATAGAACATTTTTAAACAGATCACTATTATTGGTCCTATTCTTTTGCAGCTACAGAAAACATCACCTGTCTTTTTTAAGCATTTTATACCTTTGCCAGCCAAGGAGAGTCTGTAATTTGTGTTTGCTATTATAGCTCCTCCTGCTGGACTAGCTTCCCAGTTAAGTGAGGGTAGTGTTTAATGCAGGAATTTTTGTGAAGTGAATAACAAAATACCATTTCCCCTAACACTCTTACAAAGTCTTAGGAAAAGCAATCTATTAAGACTTTTGAACCTTATTTATTATTGATACCCCTTGCCAGTCTGAAAGATGTTATTTTTGCTTCACATTACTCACAAAGGGATTTCCTTTGCAAAAGGTAATTATAGAATCTTAACTCCTCTCAGTTTATCCTTTGTTGCTTCTGTCTCCCATCCACAGGGTGCCGTGTTAACTCCCTCAATGGAGCATACCATGTCACTACAGCCTGCATCTATGATCAGCCCTCTGGCCCAGCAGATGAGTCATCTTTCACTAGGCAGCACCGGAACAGTAGGTGGCAAATTAATATCATGTGTCTCTGCAAATAGAGGAGGGTAAATTAATGCACCCCTGTGCCTACCCTATAGAACCACAGGTTCTATGATGACAGTTTTTATGCCTGGCCCCAGCCCTACCCCACATTGCCTTCCAAAAAGAAAAAACTCAGATATTTCTTGATTAAGTGAAAAACTGAAAGTCTGTTCTCTAGGTTTCCCCTTTGCCAAAATTTAGCACCCACACATGGCCACATCTAGCTTCTTCAACTAATGTCACTGGTATATCATGAAGTACCATTTCATGCAGCAGAGGATGAAGGTGACACTAGAGTCCAGGGGACTTGGTGGAGTAATGAGGTTGACCTGGTACTAGATCCATGTTGGTTTGTTTATAGTTTATATTGTAAGAGATGCCCACAGGAGTTTGATGCAGCCTGTATCTGTAGTGGCTCAAAAGAACAAAGGGTGGTGCATTTTCCCCTCTTACACTCAAAACCAGCAGCAACTTCTTGTGCAGACCAAGCCAGAGCCATACACAGCCTGAGATGGACCAGAAATTCCTCCTGCCTTTAAGAGTTAGTGACTTCAGTATCAGGAAATCAGGATTCCCTGGCCTAATCTTCAGTGAAAGGTCCAATAAGTCATCCATGTTTAGGTTTCCACCTGTAGAAACAGTACTAGGTAACAACTCAGGGAGCTGCTAGATGATAACAAGGTCTTCTGAGAAAAGATCTTCTAGAATGATGCATTAGTGATATTGAATTATTGAAGATGACAGACTTTAATAATCTTCACCTGTGTGTTTCTTTGTTAGGAAATCCAAAGACAACATGGAATTTATAGTTTGACAAATTCAAAATGTAGAAAATAATGACTTTGCCTTCCATATGACATATTTACATGGACTAATAACCCTTTGAGGGTAGCATATTTAAATTTCTTCTTGGAGAACTCCGTATATTTTATATCCAGCTCAAAATTCCCTGAGTACTCCCCATTTTGCGTGGTTTTTCATTGTCCATCCTGACCTCCTCCTCCTTTTCAGTACATGCCTGCAACGTCAGCTATGCAAGGAGCCTACTTGCCACAGTATACACACATGCAGACGACGGCGGTTCCTGTCGAGGTTGGTACAGTGTATTAAATGGCCGTTCTGGCAATGGGTAGTTTCAAAAACGGGTGAATTAAGTAGAACTGAAAGCAAAATCTATCAAAAGTCAAATATTTGCATAAAGGATTGACTTTAGAGGGAATATGTTATTTGGGACTATAAAATATAATTGTTACAAATTAGAATAACAACATCCAGGCCACATCCCCAAGAACTCCTAGAAATATTTTCCAAGCTTGTAGCACCTTTTTCACCCCTCCAGAGTTCTGTCTTGTCACCCCTAAATTGAGATAAAATTGGAGTTTGTAATCCTAGTCCTAAAAATTGTATCAATGGTGATACTCACAAAAAGAAATCAGTCACGATTCAGATAGTTAATGAAAAAGGAAAGCTGATGTAGCAGACGTGGGAGAGAAGCTATACCTATTTTTATAGAGGCTGTTAGTGTAGCTAAATAACACTAGAGCTGGTATGGAAGAAGTCTGGCATCTGATTATGATTGAACAGGAAACAGCATTTTCCTGTAGAGCATCCTTAAAATTCCAAGGAAAATACTCAGCTCACTTGCTCTTTCCCAGTAGGCACTGGGCAGAACCCAAAGGCTCCCATTTCCAAGAAGGGCCAAAGAACCATGTCTTCTTATTATTTGCCTTTCATTGTGCAATTATGGGAACCACAGTTATCAGAGCCCACAATACCTTATCAGCAATTTTGAAACCCTCCAAAAACTTTGAAAATAAAAATTCTCTTTGTGACTAACTTCTTAGCAAAAATTCTGACCTTTCAAAAAACCCAACTTGAACTGAGACAAGGTGATACATTTGTCCCAGTTACTGTGTTTATGCACTATATAGAATTACTGATATGTTTGATTCTGAGGGACATCCCTAAGCCCTACTTGAGGGTATTATATGATATACAGCATATTCATACCATGTCTCAGATTCTGAACCTTGAAAATGCTGAATTCTAAATCACATCTGACCCCAGGGAAAAACAGATTAAGAAATTTGTTTGATAAATGTAGCTTGATCAGAATAGACAAGTCAAAGATTTGGATGGGAGGTGCTTGGTGTCTATCAGACATTTCAGCTACTTGAGGGAATGATTAACCTAAAAAGCTCTGCATAATATTAAGAAATTCACTTTAAAAACTGCTTATTTTCAGGTGTATGCCTTTGACTTAGACCCAAGTAAGTAGCAGAGTTAGGATTTTATCACTAACACATTTCATCTGCTCTGCTTTGTTGTAGGAGGCGAGTGGTCAGCAGCAGGTGGCTGTAGAGACGTCTAATGACCATTCTCCATATACCTTTCAACCCAATAAGTAACTGTGAGGTATGAGAGAAAGGTCTCCATTACCAGGGTGCCAATCAGGCAGTCTGTGGTTCCCATATCAAAATGATGCTTAGAATAACTCAGATCAATCATACTTGATTTCATTATAGCCAGGGCATCCAATCTTGTTGAAATGTTAAAATCAATGATTTTGTGAATTTGCAGATTCACTGTTCTATGCAAAAAGAACAACGCTTTATATTGAAATCAAACATATACCCACTCTCCTCGACCCCTCAAAAAAAGTAAGATCTGTAACATCATAGAACATCAAGTATCAAACTTATTATATTAAGTATCCTATACTGTATTGCTCAAGTACTCAAAACTAAAGGCAATTTAGCATAAGATGTTGCTTTATCAAGCATTACAAGATTAGTCAAAACTCATAGCCAAGATATTGCTAGTGTCAGTATCCTTAGATTAAAAGATT
The DNA here is from genome assembly GCF_047511675.1 of Marmota flaviventris. Classification (NCBI taxonomy): domain Eukaryota; kingdom Metazoa; phylum Chordata; class Mammalia; order Rodentia; family Sciuridae; genus Marmota; species Marmota flaviventris. The sequence continues at coordinate 70,865,147 of NC_092508.1, forward strand.
GTATTCCCACAAGTACCATTTTTTTTTTTTTTTTACTTTACCATGTATATTATAGTAAAATAGCTATATGGAACCTGGTTTCTGGATTGCCCTAGTGACAATATGTATTGTTGGTTTTTATAAAGTCACCCTTGATCTTTGGAGACCCACATGAGTTTGGCTCTGATTCCCTTAGAGAGGAAAGTACTTTGCAAGTCCCAGATTTGAAAGGCAGATTCAAAACATTGAAAGTGACCATCAGGTCCAGAGTTTGCATCTCTCCGTGAAACATCAGTGATGAGCACAGCCTTTTTCAAATACATCTCTCTTTAAATAAGATTATAAGCTCTATTGGTGTATTATATCGAGACCACAAAAGTACTTGTCTTTTATCTTTCTCTTGCAGATGTACAGAAGGGTGTTCTTACATGAAGAAGGGTGTGAAGGCTGAACAATCATGGATTTTTCTGATCAATTGTGCTTTAGGAAATTATTGACAGTTTTGCACAGGTTCTTGAAAACGTTATTTATAATGAAATCAACTAAAACTATTTTTGCTATAAGTTCTATAAGGTGCATAAAACCCTTAAATTCATCTAGTAGCTGTTCCCCTGAACAGGTTTATTTTAGTAAAAAACAAAACAAAAAAAAACCAAAAAAAAAAAACAACAAAAAAAAGATTTTTATCAAATGTTATGATGCAAAAAAGAAAAAAAAAAGAAAAAGAAAACTTCAATTTTCTGGGTATGCACAAAGACCATGAAGACTTATCCAAGTGCATGACCGGATTTTTGTGGTTTTGTTCATTTTGTGTTTAATTTGTGTTTTTTTCAGCTGTATGAAATGGGCTTTCTGAAGTTTAACTAGTCCGACTTCACCCATGGTGTTCCATGCTTGCCGTGCGAGTGTTGCTGTAACTCAGTGTTGCCGTCACGTCTCTTTCCTTAGCTTTCCGTTTTTCTTTCAACGTAGTGTGAAGTGTCTTATCCTTTTCTATGAATTCCAATTTGCCTTAACTCTTTTGATGCTGTAGCTGTTTCAGTAAAAGTTAGTTCAAACTAATGATGTAGAATGCTTTGACCAAATGAGCTGGTCTATTATGCCTTGTAAAACAGCAGCATAGGGCTTTTAAAAGGTAGTCAATAAAAGTTGCTGAAATTTTGGCTTTTTTAAATATGTAGTAGGTGTTTTTAATGATTTTTCACATAATGTGTAAGGTAGTGAAAATGCAAGAAGGGAAAAACTGTTTTGTGTGAAACACATTTTCTGACTGGGGAACTTTTAATAGGGTTAAAGCGTTTGTAAGGCTGTATGCCGACAGTTTCCTCTGATAGTTTGACTGATTTAGGATATCTGCTGTATGATGCAATGTAAAGTCTTTTTTGCCTTTTTTCAGGAAGAAAAAAAAAAACTAACTTGATGTTCTAGATTTAGTGTTAGGTAGCGTTGGGGCTGGGGGAGGGGGGCGGGGGAGGGGAGTCACCGAATGTTTTGTCCTTCCTTTATACTAATGATAGTGCTTTAGAATGAGAATTATGCCTGCGATCTGGCAAACCGAAAAAAAAAAAACAAAAAACAAAAAAAAAAAATATGTTGCTATTGCAACTAAATGGCAAAAGCTAAAAGTAAGGATTTCTCTTCAAACATAAGCTGAGATATGAATAGAAGCGAAACGATTGGCTACTAGCTCTCTCTCTCTCTCTCTCTCTATTAGGTAAATTTGAAAAATAAAAATGACTTGGCACTTTTAAAGGTAACTTCACCAAAGACCGAAGAGCCAGTAACCAGTAGCTCCAACTTGTCTCAGCATCACATCTTCTGTGCTCTTTATTTTTGCCGGACCAGTTTGCGGTTAGGAGAATGTGCCTTTTTTGTACCTTTGAATTTAGGTTTTATAATTTTAATTGATGTATGGACACACACAAACAAAAAAAAAAAAAAAGCATGAAGGAAGATTTGGATCCAAGCAGTGCCACACTTTACATCATCACTACAAGTGTTCAAGTGTAAAGAAAACCAATTTTGAAACTATGAAATTCCTGATTCATAAATACACAGTTATTTCTACTTTAGTACATATGAGATGATTCACTGTTATTAAAGCTCTTTTATTAAGGCAATTGCATATGTTTTCAAAGCAATGGTAAATTAAGTTGTCTTCCAAAACTGTGTACTTGTCTGGTCAGCTGTGTATGATCAGTTATCTACCTCAGAGTCTATTTTCTTTTGTGCTGGGACAGGTTGCTGGCCCTCCCTGTTTCCACAGACCAAATCCTCCTAGCTCAGGAGCTAGGCCTAAGCAGTTATTTCTTTTGAGTATTTTTTAGTTCTTAAATTTTATTGCTTGTATTTGATTATAGATGTCAGTGACATTTCATAGTTTCAAAAGTCCTTGCTGCTCTGAGAAGTGTAGATTCTAGTGAAAATTACATAGTCATAAGAGAAATGTGTTTTGTTTTGTTTTTGTTTCCTTTTTTTTAAAGTTGTGGTATTATTGGTTCTACGCTCCCTGGAATATTACTGCTTTGTGAAAGTCCAGACTGAACGCAGCACCCTCCGTGTACCTAGTACATTTATAAACCTGGGTCTCTCACTACTTGATATTTTTGCATTAGTTAAGACAGAAATTTGATAGCTCAGTTAGAGGGGAGGGGAAATCTGCTGCTAGAAATGTCTGAACTAAGTGCCATACTCGTCTGGGTAAGATTTGGGAAACATAACCTCTGTACATAAAAAAAATAAAAATAAAAAAAAAATCAGTTAAACATCACATAGTAGACAGCCATTAAATTATAAAAAAATTAATTTATGAAGAAAGACCTTTTGTACAGATTGAAAAAAAAGATTTTCATAGAGATATCTATATGATCAAGAGAGTTAATTTTTTATTTTTGTTTTACTAGTGCCACAAACTTGCCAGTGGTAACTTATTTGTCCGGTTCAAGATAACTCTGTAGTTTTCTTTCCTAGGACTTGTTGTTAAACGCCAAAAGACATTTTTGAACTGTACATTTGATCAGATTGTTAGCTTTTTCTGTTTTATTTCTTTTGAGAACCTTTGAATAAAAAACATCTGAAACTTTATTATTCCTGTCAATTTTTTTTTTCAAGAAGATTAAATGTTTATCAGAGTTTCATTTCACTTCTGATCTCCTTCAGGCTCAGTTGATTTAAATCCATGTAGTGACCAAACACATTAACCATCAGCGCACCACATCTCAGCAAAAGTCCAGTCTGAAATATGCCACTCAGACTGTTTTTGGTGTCTGTTTTGTTTTGTTGGCTGTGGTAGTGATCAAACCCAGGGTTTGAGCACACTAGGTAAGCCCTCCATCACTGAGCTACAGCCAGAGACCTGCTGATCTGTTGGGATTTTTTTTTTTTTTTTGGGGGGGGGGTGTTCTTTTTGATTTTTTTGTACTAGGGATTGAACCCAGGAGCATTTAACCACTGAGCCACATCCCCAGCACTTTTTTGTATTTTATTTTGAGACAGGATCTCACTGACTTGCTTAGGGCCTCCCTAGGTTGCTAAGGCTTGATGCTTCTGCCTCAGCCTCCTGAGCTGCTGGGATTTGATCTATTTAATATGTCTTTAAAGAACACAAAATCAGATCCCTTTTCTTCCTCCTTTCCTTACTGCTACCCTTTGACAGTTTCACTGCATAGATGGACAGAATAATAGTCTCCCACCTGTGGAAGCCAGCACATGGGTAAGGAAGACAGAATGATCTCACCCAGGCCTTTGTGACCATGACTTCCTGTAAAGTCAAGGGGTTTGGCTCTTCCCAGTAGGAGGTTCCTTGCAGCATTCACTGGGGACTTGGAAGAAGGAGAACTTCCTTTCCCTCACTGACATGTTATATGGGAAGTACTTAATCCAGGAAATTGACTCCTCCCCAAAGTGCATTAAATGTTTTAATGTTGTACAGTATTAGATTTTCTGCTGTCACGGCTCTGTCATGGTGATAAAAGAAAAAGATCCACTCCCCTCCACTTCTACATGCCTCCCCTCCAGGGTCCTTGGTGTACGATGTGAACCAGCTAAGGGGGAGTTAGAATAATTCACTTGACTGAGTCAAGAAAACCCTGCTACTTGATGCTTTTCCAGAACAGACAGCACATACTCCTGATGCCAACCAGTACTTCAGAGAGATGTCAGAGCAGGGAAGGAGCCTGGCCTCTGAGACAATTAGGGCTACAAGAATCTAAGTGGTTGGTCTCATTTGCATTTCAGCTACACATGTGAGTGCCCTTTCACATGACTGTAAGATGAAATGGGTAAGGTAAGAAGAAATACTATTTAGGCTATTGGGCACCATAAGTTTTGTTAACCTCACCTTAATTTGTTCTTGTATTCTAAGGTTGGTTTGTTTATTTATTTGGTGCCAGGACTTGAACCCAGGGGCGCTTCAACACTGAGCCACATCCCCAGCCCTTTTTATTTTATTTTATTTTGAGACAGGGTCTTGCTAAGTTGCTGAGACTGACTTGGAACACACAATCCTTCTGCCTTAGCCTCCTGAGCTGCTGGAATTACAGGTGTGCACCGCCATGCAAGGCAAAGAAATCTTTATGTCACAAGTCCAAGGGGCTTCCATCTGAGTACATTATACAGTCATCTCTTGGTATACACAGCAGATTGGTTTTAGAACTCACCACAAACACCAAAATCCATAGGTGCTCAAGTTCCTTATATACAATGTAATAGCATCTGCCTACAACATATCCACATTTTCCCTTTGGATGCTTTCCCTCTAGATTGCTTATAATAAAACAATGTAAATGCTGTATATAGTTGATATGCTATATCATTTAGGGAACTCTGATAAGAAAAAAGTCTGTACATGTTCAATCCAGACTTTTCCATTGGGAGTTGGTTAAATCCACCAATGCAGAACCCACAGAGACAGCGGGCTGACCATATACTGAAATGAATAAACACTCTTATTAAAAGCATCTCTTCTATATAATAAGGAGGATCAAGCCAGAGTGATGACAGTTCAGAGAAGGTAATGGCTCACATATACAAAGTGGAGTGGCACAACTTTGTGGATAAGCCACACTTTGCCAAAAGGTTGTGGCTCCTCAGGCAATTAGGTACCAAGGAACTGGGGATACCTTTTAATCTGCAGTGGTATTGTCTGAAGAAAAGGAAGACAGTGGCTGTTGCTCTCTGGTATGAGAGTCTCCCTTTTCCCTATTGGTTGGGGATCTTCCTCATAGCCCCAATGGCCACACCTTTCATGGGTAATAACATTAAGTATATCCACCAGAGATTGAATTCTACATCTTGAATTTCACAAAAACTTCACCAGGAGAAAGTTGGTGACCCCCAGCCTGGGGTGGGAGTCTACAAATGTTAAGTTCTGACTAATAGCCTCAACTCATTTGAGTAGCCAAAAGGTGACACTGGGACAAATGTCATCGACCGGTAAAGATTCCCCCACTCCCTTCTCTAAGAAGCCTAAGATGCCAAGTAGGTGGGAGAGGGAGGAGAACTCAAAGCTCAGGATTTAAGGAAATCCAGGCAGTTCCTTCCCCATCAAATAGCAACTCTATGAGAGAAACACCCTCACCAGGGCTGGAGGCAGGCCGGGCCTAGGAGGGCGGAGCCAGGAGGTGGTCACATGCTCTCAGGGGCTATCTTGCACCTGCAGTGGCTGAAGCTCTTAGCACAGCCACAGCTGGGAGGTGCACTGTGTGCAGGGCTCCCAGTGTGGGATCCACCAGGAGAGCCCTGGAATTTCAACCCTGTTTTGAAATGGCTCCGAAATGTCTCCTGCATACTCACTCCGGGTCCTTTACAGGACAAGAAAGTATTTGAGCTTGAGCCACTAGAGGGAGGCTTTTATTATTCTTCAGCCTTAACTGTGATCCCTTAAAAGACCCAAGACCCAGTCACAGCCTGCTGAAATCTTGAAGGCCGACTCCTGGTGGATGGTTAGAATCTCAGGAACAAAAACCTCCAGGGACAACAGAGATCTTGAATTTGGGGTTCTTTCAACGAAGCAGCTGAATGAAGCTCACACCATCACTGTTACCCACACTGGCAACACACTGACCCTGACTGTGAGCCTTGTTGCTTGACTGGGGAGAGACATAAACGTGACTTTTAAGACCAAAGGAAGCCAAGGGTGGGGGATAAGCCATGGGCCTTGTCAGACCACAACTTAGGTTCCAGAAAGTGTTGGCAGGTCTCTAGACTGCTGAGAATTGAAAACAGGTGGCTTTAGATTAAATGCTGTTATTTATTTTTCTAAAGCACGTGATTCTGAAAGGCTCAGGCCCATTTCATTGCTCACTCAAGACACAGATCATAAACAACACTGCAGGTGACTCCTACCCTCTGACAATCCAGAAGCCACAGTCCCTGCTTGAATACCTCCGCACCTCATGGAGTATTCTGTATCTTTTTTGAACAGCTCTCAAACTTATTTAGTGAGTTAAAATTGTTTGGTGGTAATTTCCACCTACCAGATTTGGTTCTACCAACTAGGATACCACAAAATAAGCCAGACAGTCTTGAGAGGTGGAGATGTGACTTTGCTGCTCTTCTCTGCCCTGGCTTGAGCACTGCAGCTTTAACTTTCCCTCCTCAAATCTGGCTCCACAGTCCACACTACCAGATCACCTGCCAGATGTACCACAACTGACTCAAGATAACGCTCAGAACCCAAGGGACAGCCTAGAGCCAAACCTGCCGCCCTACCTGGCCCAGTCCCTCTAATACAAGTAGTAATTTCTGACTTTTCATTAATATCAACATTCATAAAAGTTGAAGCCCATGAAAATCCTTAGGCTGTTTTACTTTTTAAATCACCATGATTAATTATGACAAAGATATGCAAACAAATATTATGACATCATTTTTTAAAAAAACTTTTTGGCCAGGCAAGGTGGTGCAGCCTGTAATCCCAGCAGCAGGGGGAGGTTGAGGCAGGAGGATCACAAAGTTCAAAGCTAGCCTCAGCAACTTAGTGAGGCCCTAAGCAATTTAGCGAGACCCTGTCTCTAAATAAAATATAAAAAGGGCTGGGGATGTGATTCAGTGGTTAAGCACCCTTGGGTTCAATCCCGGTACCAAAAAAAAAAAAAAAAAAGACTTAAAGTTTTTCTTTGGAGATGGGGGTTTGTACTAGGGATCAAGCCCAGGGCATTCCACCTTAGGCAAGTGCTTTATCACTGGGCAATATCCCCATCCTTTTTTATTATTTTGTTCTGTGACAGGGTCTTACTAAGTTTCCCAGGCTGGCCTTGAACTTTTGATCCCCTGCCCCAGCCTCCCAATTAGCTGGGATTACAGGTGTGTGCCACTATGCCAAATCAAATCAAAGATCTTTAGCCATGAAAAATTGATCAGAATATAAGAAGTATTAGGTACTGTAGCTACTGCATGATCATAATTATAAAACAATATTTAAGTATAAAAAAATGAAAAAATTCAAAATGCTTAACAGTAGGTGAGAATATTATACAAATTTTCTATCTTCTCATATTTTTCTGACTTTTTTTCCCAATTTTCTACAATGAAAACTTTTTTGCCTTTATTTTGTTGTTGTTTTTTTTTTTGGGGGGGGGGGGTTGTTCGTGTTTGGGTACTGGAGATTGAACCCAGGAGCACTTTACCACTGAGATACAGCCCCAACCCTTTTTATTTTTGAAACAGGGTCTCACTAAGTTGGTTAGGGCCTCACTAAGTTGCTGAGGCTGGCCTCACATTTGCAATCCTCCTGCCTCAATCTCCTGAGTCTCTGATATTACACAAGTGCACCACCATACCCAACTACAATAAAAACATAATTAGAAAAAAATCTCTTAAAGAGCCTTGTCAGATCATCCCAACAGTGGTTGATATGCTCCTGATATTCCAATTCAGCAAGATTGGTTTTTGCTTTTAAGAGATACTGCACCAGATACCAGAAGACATAAAGATCACACAATGTGGGGCTGGGGATATAGCTCAGTTGGTAGAGTGCTTGCCTCACACACACAAGGCCCTAGGTTCAATCTCCAGCACCACCAAAAAAAAAAAATAATAATAATAATAATAATCATGATGTCCTGGTCCTCAGAGGACAGTCTTGTGGAAAGATAAAAGTTCACTGTCTATAGGTGACAATATTGCAAGGAGAAGTAACAAAGCAAGAGTGAAGTAAATTGCTATGGACATACTGTGAGGGGACCAAGGTACACAGGCATCTCTCCTGTGATCTCCTTATTTTCACATTATCAGCCAGTTCCTTAGTTACTGATCAGAATTACTCCAGAGATCCATTTCCTCCCTGCTTTCTGTACCTTCTGAGAGATGGCATTGGTAGGCCAACAAGTGAAGTCTTTGGTAGCTCTGCTCTTATTGGAAGGAGATTTGGAACAGATGTCCAAAGAGTTGACATTCCTTTATCATTCCTGCTCTGAAAATGTTTAGATGGTATGACAAGAAAGTATCATTTGCTTTTTGTTTTGTCTTCTTTTGCCCTAGATCTTTCATATCTGGTTTTATACAAAGTATATTCATACTAACTCGTGGTCTTCATACATGTACTTTGGATAATGATGTCCATCACATTCCACCATCATTTCTAACCATTTATTTATTCTTCATTTTACTTCTTGCATTTTAGAAGTCTTGTTAGGAAAGTCAGTTCCTAAGCCAACATAGTGAAGATTTGGGGGGCTACTTTTTATTGTATTAGGTGCAGAGTCTCTGTTCCGGTGCCTAAGAGTTTGATCCACTTTGAATTGAGTTTTGTGCAGGGTGAGATGGTGCAGGGTGTGGGATGCGTTCCAAAGAACATCATTCTGACTCCTTTTGCCTTAGATGACACATTTCCCACATGTCAGATTATGGATTTGTAAATACCTGTATATTGTCTGACCCCTCTACCACTTCTCCACCCACACAATGACTGTTTCCTAAAACAGTTTCAGATAGGGCCTCTTCATGAAAGTCAGAGGCAGCACAGCCAAAAACCTGTGAAAGTCAGTCTGTGAGGACTCAGACTCACAGCAGGTGCTCCAAATGTTTCTTGCCAAATGATCTCAGGTAATGTCCTTCATCCCTCTCACAGAGCCCATGACACTTACTTTGAAGGTCAAAATCTGTTCTACAACAGCACAAGTATTCCAGATCCTTCTTTCACTTCCATATTCAGCTCCTCAAATAAAAAATAATAACAACAATAAAAAAGAGAGAGATACAGGCCACAAGTCCGACAGTCTTTTTGTTGGTGTTTTTTTTTTTAGCTTTTTTGTTGTTTTTGTTCTAATTAGTTATACATGACAGCAGAATGCATTTTGACACATCTTACATAAACGGAGTGTAACTTCTCATCCTTCTGGTTGTACATGATGTAGAATCACACTGGTTGTATAGTTGCGTAATCATGTATGTGTGTGTGTGTGTGTGTATATGTGTATATGTGTGTGTGTGTGTGTATATATATATATATACACACACACACACACACACGTATATGGTAATAATGTCCAATTCATTGTACTATTCTTCCTACCACTATATCCCACCTCCTTTCACTCCCCTCTGCCTAATCCAAAGTACCTCTATTTTTCCCTAGCCACACCGCATTGCAAATTAGCATCCACACATAGAGAAGACATTTAGCCTTTGGTTTTTGAGGACTGGCTTATTTTGCTTAGCATGACATTCTCCAGCTCTATCCATTTACCTGCAAATGCCATAATTTCATTCTTCTTTAAGGCTGAGTAATATTCCATAGTGTATATATACCACAATTTCTTTATCCATTCATCTGTTGAAGGGCACCTAGGTTGGTTCCATAGTTCAGCTATTGTGAATTGAGCTGCTATAAACACTGATGTGGCTATGCCACTATAGTATGCCGATTTTAAATCCTTTGGGTATAAACTGGGGAGTGGGATAGCTGGATCAAATAGTGGTTCCATTCCAAGTTTTCTGAGGAATCTCCATACTGCTTTCCACAATGATTGCACCACTTTGCAGTACCACCAGCAATGTGTGCATGTACCTTTTCCCCCACATCCTAACCAACATTTATGGTTGCTTGTATTCTTGATAAATGCCATTCTGACTGGAGTGAGGTGAGAGTAGCTTTGATTTGCATTTCTCTAATTGCTGGAGATGTTGAACATTTTTTCATATATTTGTTGATCCACTGTATTTCTTCTTTTGTGAAGTGACTGTTCAGTTCCTTAGCTCATTCATTGATTGGGTTGTTTGTTTTTTTGGTGTTGAGTTTTTTGAGTTCTTATATCCTGGAGATTAATGCTTTATCTGAGGTGCATGTGGTAAAGATTTTCTCCCATTCTGTAGGCTTTCTTCACATTATTGGTCATTTCCTTTGCTGAGAAGCAGCTTTTTAGTTTGAATCCATCCCATTTATTTATTCTTTTTCTTTTTTATTATTATTTTTTATTTATATGTGACAAAATGCATTGCAACTCATATTACACATATAGAGCACAAATTTTTCATATCTCTGGTTGTATACAAATCATATTCTCACTAATTCGTGTCTTCATACATGTACTTTGCATAATGATGACCATCACATTCTACCATCATTTCTAACCATTTATTTATTCTTTGTTTTACTTCTTGCACTTTATAAGTCTTGTTAGGGAAGTCAGTTCCTAAGCCAACATGGTGAAGATTGGGGGCCTACTTTTTATTCTGTTAGGCACAGAGACTCTGTTCCAGTGCCTAAGGGTTTGATCCACTTTGAATTGAGTTTTGTGCAGGGTGAGAGATTGGGTTTAATTTCATTTTGTTACATATGGACTTCTAATTCTCCCAGCACCATTTCTTGAAGAGGCAATTTTTTCTCCAATGTATTTTTTTTTTTTGGGGGGGGGGGCGGGGGGTAAACAGGGATTGAACTCAGGGGCACTCGACCACTGAGCCACATCCCCAGCCCTAATTTGTATTTTATTTAGAGACAGGGTCTCACCAACTTGCTTAGCACCTCACCATTGCTAAAGCTGGCTTTGAACTCACTATCCTCCTGTCTCAGCATCCTGAGCTTCTGGTATTACAGGTGTGTGCCACCATGCCTGCTTTCCAATGTATGTTTTTGGTGTTTTATCCAGTATAAGATAACTATTTATGTGGATTTGTCTCTGTGTCTTCTTGGTCCATGTGTCTGTTTTGGTGCCAATACCATGTTGTTTTTGTTACTATGGCTCTGTAGTATAGTTTAGGGTCTGGAATAGTCATCCTCCTGCTTCACTTTTCTTGCTAAGGATTACTTTGGTTATTCTGGATCTCTTATTTTTCTAAATCAATTTCATAATTGCTTTTTCTAATTCTATGAAGAAATGTCATTAAGATTTTGATAGGGATTGTATTAAATCTGTATTACACTTTTGATAGTATGGTCATTTTGACAATATTAAATCTGCCTATCCACAAGCATGGGAGATCTTTCCATCTTCTAAGGTCTTCTTCAATTTCTTTCTTTGTGGAAATGTTTCATCTCTTTTGTTAGATTGGCTCCCAAGTATTTTATTTTATTTTGAGACTATTGTGAGTGGGATAATTTTCCTAATTTCTCTTTCAGTGATTCAGCACTGATGTATAGGATGCATTTGATTTATAGGTATTGATTTTATACCCTGATACTTTGCTGAATTCATTTATTAGTTCTAGAAGTTTTCTGATGAAATTTTTTGGATCTTCTAAATATAGAATCATGTCATTGGCAAATAGTGAGAGTTTGAATTCTTTTCCTAATTGTATCCCTTTAATTTTTTTCATCATCTGTCTAATTGCTCTGACTAGAGTTTCCAGGACTATGTTAAATAGAAGTGGTGAAAGAGAACATCCTTGTCTTTTTCCAGTTTTTAGAGGGAATGCTTTCAGTTTTTCTCCATTTAGAATGATGTTGGCCTTGAGCTTAGCAAGAGATAGCTTTTACAATGTTGAGGTATGTTCCTACTATCCCTAGTTTTTCTAGTGTTTTGAACATGAAGGGGTGATGTATTTTGTCAAATGCTTTTTCTGCATCTATTGAGATGATCATATAATTCTTGTCTTTAAGTCTCATGATGTGATAAATTATGCTTATTGATTTCTGTATGTTGAACCAACCTTGCACCTTTGGGATGAACCCCACCCGACTGTGGTGCACTATCTTTTTAATAAGTTTTTGTATGATTTGCCAGTATTTTATTGAGAATTTTTGCATCTATGTTCATCAGTGATATTAGTCTGAAGTTTTCTTTCCTTGATGTGTCTGGTTTTGGTATCTGGGTGATACTTGTCTGGTAGAAAAGAAAGGGACGCTTTCAAACTCTATTTCATGGAATAATTTGAGGAGTATTGGTGATAATTATTCTTTCAAGGTCTTGTAGAACTCTGCTGAAAATCTGTCTGGTCCTGGGCTTTTCTTGGTTGGTAGACTTTTGATGATGTGTTCTATTTTGTTGCTTGAAATTGATCTGTTAAAATTGTGTATGTCCTCCTGATTCAGTTTGGTTAGGTCACGTGTCTCTAGAAATTTGTTGATGTTTGGGGGATTTTTTTATTTTACTGGAATATAAATTTTCAAAATAGTTTCTAATTATCTTCTGTATTTCAGTAGTGTCCATTGTGATTTCATTTTTCACCATGAATTTTAGTAATTTGAGTTTTATATCTCTCTTCATTAGCTTGGCTAAGCATTTATCAATTTTATTTATTTTTTCAAAAAAACGTCTTTTTGTTTTGTCATTTTTTTTGAATTATTTCTTTGAATTATTTCTTTTTTTTCAATTTCATTGATTTTAGCTCTGATTTTAATTATTTCCTGTCTTCTACTGATTTTGGTATAGATTTGTTCTTTTTCTAGGGCTTTAAGATATAATCTTAGGTTATTTATTCATTGACTTTCTATTCTTTTAATGAATAAACTCAATGCAATGAACTTTCCTCTTAGCACTGCCTTCACAGTATTCCAGAGATTTTGCTATGATGTATGGTATTCTCACTTACTTCTAAATATTTTTTTATTTTATCCTTGATTTATTCTGCTATCCATTCATCATTCAATAGCATATTATTTAGTCTCCAGGTGTTATAGTAGCTTCTACTTTTTATTTTATTATTGATTTCTAATTTCATTCCATTATGATTTGATAGAAAGCAAGTACAAAAACAGAGATATTACCCTGCAAAGAGTTGCTTTGTGGCAACATAATATATGGTCTGTTTTAGAGAAGGATCCATGTGCTGCTGAGAAGAAAGTATATTCACTTGCAGATGGATGAAATATTCTATATATGCCTATTAAGTTCAAATTATTGATTATATTATTTAGTTCTATAATTTGTTTAGTTTTTGTTTGGAAGATCTCTCTATTAGTAAGAAAAGTGTATTAAAATTACCCAGTATTATTGTGTTGTGGTCTATTGGCTTCTTGAAACTGAGAAGGATTTGTTTGGTACACATAGATGCTCCATTGTTTGGGGTATGAACATTTATGATTGTTATGTCTTGTTGACGTATAATTCCCTTAAGCAGTATGTAATAGCCTTCTTTGTCCTTTCTGACTAACTTTGTCTTGAAGTCCACTTTATCAGACATAAGGATGAAAGCACCTGCTTATTTATACAGTCCATGGGAATAAATGGTTTTTTCCATCTTTTTATCTTCAATCTGTGGATGTCTTTGCCTACGAAGCGAGTCTCTTGGAGACAGCATATTGTCAGGTATTGTTTTTAGTCCAACCTGCCAGTATATGTCTTTTGATTGACGAGTTTTGGCCATTAACATTCAAAGTTATTATTGCGATATGATTTCTATTCCTTTTCATTTTATTTTTGGTTTTTAATTTGATTTAGTACCTCCTTGATTGTATTTTCCTAGCCTTTTTTTAAAAAAAAATATTTCTTCTTTTTAGTTATATAACAGTAGAATGTATTTTGACATATTATACATACATGAAGTTTAAATTCCCATTCTTGTGGTTGTTGTACATGATGTGGAGTTACACTGGTCATGTCTTCATATATGAACATAGGAAGATTATGTCCAATTCATTCCACCGTCTTTCTCATTCCCATTCCCTTCCCTTCATTCCCTTTTGTCTAATCCAACGAGCTTGTGTTCTTCCCTCCCTGCAACATATTGTGGGTTAGCATCCACAAATCAGAGAGAACATTCAGCCTTGGGTTTTGGGGGGTTGGTTTATTTTACTTAGCATGATAGTCTCTAGTTCCATTTATTGGCAAATGCCATAATTTCATTCTTCTTTATTCAGCCAGGCTCTTACAGAGCACTTCAAGGTATACCCAAGACACCATTCCCTTTCCCCTGTTCCACCTGAAGCAGAGCTCAAGATTGAGCTACTAGGCTGGCTGGTTTAGTGTCCCTCTTCCTCTAACCAGTGAGTTCAGAAGCAGGTGGAAGACACTTCCAATTACCCAATCTTTCAGTTTCCCAAGGGCACTCACAAGTAACAGTGCATCTATATCTTATCACCAAAGCCACCCTTGAGAACTGAGGAGACAAACAGGGAGCCCTGTGTGGTTCACCATAAACACTAAAATTTCTATAAATTCTCACACTCTCTCCTAAATTAAAGGGAAATTTGTGTTTACCTCGTATCTTTTCCAAAAATGTGGTTATACCATTTGATTCAGAAATGTCTTTAAAATTTTGAAACACAAAAGTAACAATGCAGTACAAAGAAATTTTATTCTGATTTATTTGAGAACAAACAATGGTCCCATTGCTTCATTACCTCTACCACAAGGGCATTCTCCTACACAACCACGACACGACATCAAGGTCAGAAAGGTAACACGAATACATTACTACCAACCAACCTACGACCCTAGTCAAGTCACACCAATTATTCCAGTAATGTTCTTTGTTGTAAAAGATGCAGTTCAAAATTGCAGTGCATTTAGTTGTCACGTCTCTTTAGTTTTTCCTCAATCTAAAGTAGCTCACCTGCCTTTGACTTCCATGACTTCAACACAATTGAATATTATATATCAGAGTGTCCTCAGATGGGTTCTTTTGCAGATTCTGTGCCAACCACCATTGACAATCACCCAAGTGAAACTGTGTTCCCTTCTCTGCAGCCCATCAAGAGTGCTTGAATTCAGTTTGTCTTATTACCAAATATGTTCCCTTTGACTACTTAACCAAAGGGGCATCTTCCAGGTACCTCCATTGTAAAGTTATTCTTTGCTACTTTGTAATTAAGATGTACTTTATGGAAAGCTATTTTGAAGCCATGGAAATACTCCTAAACTTGTATTCATTTACCCCTCTGAATCAGAGTATGGATTCAGGTTTCTTATCAGTGGGTTCCAGTCAGTTCCACTTATTGCTTTAATATTCAAATTATTCCCAGTTTGGCCATTGGGAGGCCTTCAAACAACAAGCTTCTATGTTCTTCAAACATACTTTGCCTTCTGGAGCCACAAAGTATCCCAGGCCATTTTGTATCTTCCCTGACCCATTCATTGCTCCAAAAATCCCTAGTTCCTTTATGTGGAGAGCAATATTTAGAAATCAAGATCTGGCGGTATTCTTTGCTACAGACATCACTATTCCAGCCCCTGACAGTGAGCAGGTTAGGAAATGTGCGTGTACCCACATACATGCACACCTATGTGTGAGCACAACATACAGACCTCTCTTATCTGTATAAATATTGGGAAACATGAATTTTCACATCCATACTTCCAACACCACAGGTTCATTTCCCCTTTCCATTTCTGTAATTCTCCTTCCTGACAACAAGAAACCTGACTCCCAATACCTTGATATACTTACCCCTTTGATCATTGCCCTACATGTAATCACGTCACACACATTCCTGTGCGAGATGCCTAGCCTGGCTCACCTTGCTCAGAATCTGCTATCTCCCACTGTGTGGCCTCAAGTGTGAGGAAGCTGCTCTCCTTCTATTCTGTCTCCTGAAACATTCAGGGTGTATCAAGGAGCAGGAGAGATTTGGCCCTAAGAGGGCAGGTACCCTCCAAAAGACGAGGTTTCTTGTGATATTATAATTTTGGCTCATGAAGTCAGCTTGCCCATTGTCACATGGAACATGGCAAAATTGACAACCAGGAAGGCTGTGGCAGTGGAAAACCAGAGAAGAGATAGAAATGAGCAAATGGCATGAAGGAGAAAGAGAAAGGAAGTAGAAAAGACACAGAAAGGAAAATGAATAAAAGTAAGAAAAAGTATGGAAGGAAAAGAAGATAAAATGAACCACTTTCTAAATCTGTCCCCTGAGGGCCTGTAAATAAGTTCCCAGCCACCAGCTATGGTGTGTATTAAATTAAGGACACAATGAGGTTTCTAAGATGTCAGCTGGAAGTTGCCATCTCTGTTCAATATGCTCTAGAAACTCTGATCCTGCAGAAATACCTGATTTTCCTGGGTATTTTTTCAAGCACCTTCCAAGAGAAACCCATCTAGTCTCATACAGCATCAACATTCCAGTTGGACTATCTTGTTAACCATGACTTATTTATTTTTAAAATATATGCAACTTTTATTTGTAATTATACCTCATTACACTGGAGGGATAAGGAAGGAAGGGTGAAAACCAACCTGGAAAACCAAGTTAATTTTTATGTCTCTAAAATAAATTCTTTTGAGTTTTTGAGAATGAAAAGAGCTACAACCTCTTAGAATAGGGAAATAGTGGAATTCCCAACCTAATCCATACCTCACCACTTGGTTCCCTTTAGTTTATAGCACTGGCCGGTGCTATAGGGGGGACAGGGAACCTCCTGTTCTCAAGTTAAATGACCCTGCTGAAGAGGTCATATCTCAATGACATCTTTGCTATGTGTTCCTGTGGGCTCTCCAATTCTTATAATTTCATTCCCTTGTTTAAAATCCTTCTACAAGCCCCACCAAGTCTAAGTGCCTGGCTCCCCCATGACTCATTTTTACTGTCTTTGAAGCTTAACCCCCAGTTATATCCCATCATGAACTCTTAAGACCTCAGAAGAGTTCTCTGCTCTGGACTTTTGCACTTTGTTGTCTCTCTCCTAGAATATTCTCCCCTACCTAGAGAACCCCTATTCATCCTGTAAGTTTCATCTCCACACCTAATCTTCTTGAGAATAATTAGGCAGTGAGTAGTTTCATTCTAACTATTTCTAATTTGTGAAACATAATAAGCTTTGAAAAGTGCATAAAACAGATGTATCTTTACCAAATAAACACCCTTCTGACTCACACCCAAGTCAAGAATCAAACAGGGGCACCTCCACAGACCACTCCCCATGGGTGTCTCTTCAAAATCATAAAATCCTCCTTTCATTCAGGAAGTACTACTCTGCAGTCTTCACAGTATTCATTTTCTTGCCTTTTTTATGATTTACCACCAAAATATGAATCCCTAAAACATACTTTAGTTTGCCTATACTTAAACTGTCCAAAAATGAAATCATGCATTAAATATTTGTTACATCCTGCTTCTTTTGCTCAATCTTTAACATTTAATCACATTTTGGCATATCTATAACCTATTTGTTTTGTCACATAGTAATACATTGTATACCACTTTATAGTTGATAAACGTGTTCTCTTTCTGGTCTTTGGCTATGATGAACATGTCTGCATGTGTCTACTGGGACAACCATGCATGTTTTCCTGTAGGGCACATGCCCTGGAGTAAGACTGCTAGATCATGAGACAGGCCTGGCTTCAGGTTTACAAGGCAATGCCAAAATGTTTTCAAAGTGGTTATCACTGTAAGATTAGAGGAAATCTCTGTATCCGTCTGTCTCTCTCTTTTACAATGAACACCTCCACCTGGCATATAGGGGGCAGTCATTAGAGCCTGGGGAGTTGGAGGGTAAATATTGGCAAAGATGAGCAGTGAGTGACAGCTGACAGGAGACTGGCCCTCATGGAAAGGGAAGGGGAAGGTGCCAGACCTAGAATACAACCAGTATCAACGGCTTTCACATAGAATTGCATTTGCTCTTCTCTGTTCTGGAAAGGAGCTGGGTTTATCTAAGGCAGGATGCAGTTTATGGCACAGATCTCTGGTTCCTGGGATATTGTTTCAGTGGCTTCCACCAATGGATGCAGCAACCGTGGACCAGGCCAGGTTGCTGCTGGTGCAGCCACTGCTGACCATCCACCCCAGGTCCCTGGACTCGGTAACTCTCCTCCCTCTCCTGGCCTGGCAGTGGCAATTGTGGGTGTCTCACAATCTCATCCCTTCAAACCCAAAGCCTCTGTATTCTAACGTGGCCACTGCTAGAGTATGGTGGCAGCTCATTCTCCTTGCCAACTTTCCATTCTTGGCTCACCAACAGAGCCAGGGAGGGGATATGGGGAAGGCAATACATCTGGGTGTTATTTTAAAACTGGGATTAAGGTGCCCATCTATCTCCTTCACATTATTGAGGAGTTAGGGCCATGTGTTAATCTTCACCAGGTCCTTCCCTTTCCCCAGCACCATCCCCAGTGCCTCACCTAGGTACCTCGCCTGACACTTACTCACACTGCAACTTCCCATCAGTTGGAGATGGAGGAGACACCTGCTCTTAGAAAGCTTCACTACTATCTACCAGAGAGTTGTCAGAGAGGCCATACAGGTCTACCATGACTGTAGAATGGCCATGTACCCTCTGAAGCTGTACAGTGTGCAGCCTTCTCACCATAACCCACAGGCTGCTTGGTGGATAAAGACAACCCAATGCTTAGACCCAGTGCTTATACTCGTGTTTGCCAATAATCCTAAACTCTTAAAATAGAATGACCCAGGCTAGGATTGTAGCTCCGTGGTAGAGCACTTGCCTCGCATGCATAAGGCCCTGGATTTGATCCTCAGCACCACATAAAAATAAATAAATAAAAATAAAATATTGTGTCCATCTACAACTAAAACAATTTTTTTTTTTTAAAATAGAGTTGCCCAAAGTGTTAGCAAGTGATCTAAATTAGTTACTCCCTCTAGGAGGAAGATCCACCGGATGCTTATTTAAGTTCATCCAGAAACTGCCAGCCAGATAAGGCTTGAATGATTTAAGACCAGTGACAGGTTTTAATTTTGTTATGGCTCAATAATTTTCTTTCTCCAGTTTGCAGAGTATGGAAAGAATATGGCAGACAAACTCAAAATGTATCCTTCAATTTGCTCGTGACCCTGGGGGCTGAGGTTACTGGAAGGGAAGACTGTGGAGTGTGGACTGTCAACCTGAGGTCACAAAAGTTTACTGCCCCAGGTCATACACATTTGGCCGATGGAGATGAATAGGGAACCCACCAAAGTATGCACCCAAAAGACCACTCAGCCTGGTGGAAGACACATTTTCTCATTTGTCTGCCCAGAGGGAAGACTTCTAATTCTCACAAGGACTAATTCTATGCATGATATTCACACTGTTACAACACACAGAGCTGAACCTAGTAACAGCAGTTTCCAAAACTAACAATCCTGTGCAACCTACAAAACTAGCCACCCCATTCTGACCATTAGTTCTGTTTTCTTCTTTGTTAAATCATAACAGTTGTAAATCTCTATTTTCTAAGTTCAGCACAGTGACTTTGTAAAATGAATCCTGCATATTTCTTCCTTTTCCTCTCCAGACCCCAACAGGTTGACCATCCCTCAGGGTGGCAGCAAACAGGCTGGCTTGTCTTGGGCTCCCACAATTTAGGTGTGGCCAGTGAAGGGTACTGGCAGACCAGCTGCTGCCAGGCAGATCAGAAGCAGCAGCTGTTAAGGTGTGATTGCTTGGGCGCCCTCCCTACAGGCCACAGGTTGGCAGTGTCCAGTCGTGGGCTAAATTGCACCCCATCCCATTCACACATTGATTCTAACCCCCCATATCTCAGAACATAACCAAATCTGGGAAAGGGCCTTTAAGGAGGTAATTAGGCTCAAGGAAGATCAATTAGACTGGTGACCTTGTAGGAAGAGAAAATATAGACCCAGAGACAAACACGGAGGTGACCATGTGAAGACACAGGGAGAAGATGGCCAGCACCTTAACCTTGGACTTCAGAACTGTCGAAAAATGGGCTTCTGTTGTCTGAGCCCTCACGGGAGCCTGAGTAGATCAAGATGGCCCTCTGCCACCACAGCCACTGTTGTGCTCCCATTGTGGAATAAGAGCTCTCACCCTAGGCTGGGGTCAGGGGGTCATCCCCTTAGCCCTTCAGGCTTTGGGCAGGAAGTAAGGGCTCCTTGTTCCTCCTTCCCTGTTACTGCTGGCTTCCTGAACTGCACCCAGGCATTGGTAACTGTCTCTGTTAAACTCTTCTCCTTCTCCTTGAGCCAGTGCACCAGGTGTTACTGGCAGAAACTTAGATGGATTCATTTGTTTCTCTCACAATGTGCCCAGGCTGTTCCTAAAGTGTTCTCCTACCAACAGAAACGAACCAGACCAGCTCATCAAGTGAGCACCTCCTTCTTCCACATTACTGGATAAAGAGCATGTCTCTGAAATTTACATGGTGACTAGAAGCTATTGGAATATGCAGCCCAGCAGGTATCTCTGCAAAAATGACACCAAGTCTGTCCAGCCAAGTAACATTAACACTGGATGAGTGAGTGAGATAGCTATGGCTTTGAAAAAAGAAATGCATGCTATGGAGAGAACACTTTGAAGCAGGTATTTAGAACTGTTTCTACCCCCTGTATAAATTTGTTTCTGAAAATGATTTTATTTCTTAAAAATTCTGAGATTGAAATATGGAAAATGGTATTTTTCTAAATTATTTAAAAATATTGGAAATGTATAATTTCAGAGAGCTTTGAACATATCTCTATCCATTATCTAAATGCTAAATGTCTGTGAATGGACCAGACTTCTTTTTGGTATCAGGGATTGAACTCAGGGGTGTTTACCAATGAGCCACATCCTCAGCCCTTTTTCATATTTTTTTAGAGACAGGCCCTCAATGAGTTGCTTAAGTCCCCACTAAGTTGCTGAGGCTGCCTTTGAGCTCGCGATCCTCCTGCCTCAGCCTTCCCAGCTGTGAATAGGACTTCTTTATCTTCTGGTTTTCTCCAGGTTTGGCCAATGGGAGACACCATTTAAAAAAAAAAAAAAAAAAAAAAAAAACACTTTTTGATTAGATTATAAGATCATTTGATTGATGCCAAGGCAAATGGAAATCAGTAAACATTCAACAGAGTCTCTGCAAAACATAGATGTGACTAAAAAAATGAGTCACAATTTAGTCAATACAACCAACAAGGCCCTTCCTGCATTCTCTCTGTAGCATTGTCTTGAGCTATGCTAGTCATTAAAACCAGGTATAAAAATAAACTTGTCAGGAAGAAATTGACACAGGCAGCACTGTTTGAAACATATCCTCCATTTCAGGATAAGAGTCACTTCCAGGTCATTCTCAGCCTTACCCAACCCCATCAATACACCATTATCATGCAAAGAACCCCTACTCTATCATTGTAAGAAAGGAAATCCTGAAAACACCCCAGGCTATTCCACAAGGATCCTTCCCTAATAACTTCCCTAGCCTAACCACCAAAATCCCCCTATCTACAGCTTGGGGTAGACAGACTCTCCTATGTCTACCCCAAGCTGTAGGCAGACTGGCCCCAGCCTCCACTGGGCCTCCCTCTGCAGGTGCCCTGATTAAACCTGTGCCTGTGGAGCTGTGTCTCCTCTCTATTTCCCTCATTCTGTTCTTTCCTTACAAAACTGAACTTGGAAACAGACTCATGATTCATATCACAAAGTGTTAAAGCCAGTTTTCAAATGATCCTTGTTCAGTTCAGTCCCACGAAAATTCAAAATGAGCATACAAACTTAATAGGACAGTGAAAACACCAATTGTTTTTCTGCCATTAAGAAAATAATTATATCCGGCTGGGGATGTGGCTCAAGTGGTAGCGCGCTCGCCTGGCATGCGTGCGGCCCGGGTTCGATCCTCAGCACCACATACAAACAAAGATGTTGTATCCGCCGATAACTAAAAAATAAATAAATAAATAAATAAAAAGAAAATAATTATTAAATTCATTTCATCTTTAAAATTTTTCTCTTTTTAATTACTAGAAATGTTAGTTCGATATACAGGTATATAATTTACAAATGAATAACAAGGATTTGGAGTATCCATTTAAAATTGTTCACCGATTCTGATGAACTATCTAAAAAGCTTGGAAACTGGGCTGGGGTTGGAGCTCAGTGGTGGAGCGCTTGCCTAGCATGTATGAGGCACCGAGTTTGATTCTTAGCACCACATATAATAAAAGGTCCATCAACAGCTAAAAAATAAAAAAAATTTAAAAAATCTTGAAAACCACTGGACATTAAACCACAGGGGCTATAAAAAACCTACTGTGGCCTGAATCTTAGGACTTCAGATTCACAAATTCTGCCTCGTTCAAACCGACTTGAAAGAGAAGCAGGGTGTGAAGGAGGAGGTGGGGCACTCACCTCCTCACATCAGGCAGGATGGTGTGCTCATTTGTTTGAGCTACTACCACTCAGAAAGTTTTGAAAATATTTGGAATGTAGTAGGAGATGCAAGGACCACCCACAAGTTAAAAACCTAAAGAAAAGCCTTCCAAATACAACAGGGCAAACGTGGGTCAGCTTCTCCCCAGCTCCACATCCAGACCAGGGCAGGGCTGGGTGAAAAAGCCACCTTGACCAACCCCACTTGAATTCCCCATTCCTGAGTGTCATATTGGGTAGGAGCCTTGGAAATGAATGTTATCACAGCATGCAGTGTTTGGAGGTGACAGAAAACACTCCAGTCATGTCAGAGAGAATGACCATGTAGATTAGACTGGGGGAAATACCCCAGAACTCCACTCAGCATGCTTTCTTTCTAATGCTGCCAGCAAAATGAGTCCAAATTCAGGCAGAGCTCTGAACAACGCACTCATTTATTGCCTAGGTTTTCAGGCAAATAGCTGTGAAAATGCATTGGTGAGGTGGAGACATCATTACAGGACTTTGAAATTGAAACTGCTTCCAACCTGCTTAGTGTTATTGTTTTTCAGGATTGTCACTCATTAAAATTAAAATCTAGCTATAAAACAAGAGACCTGGGGAGATGTTCACTTCTCTGCAGATAAATCCTGCTTCCTCTAGCTTTACTCCTTAAAGGCAGGGCAAATCCAAATCATCATCTCAGCACTGAAGGATGCCCCAGAGCAGTTTCACAGCCCTGTAAAAGTCTCCAGAGGAGATGGTCTGAACACTTGAAAAAAGCAGCCTTCTTTGCAATTATCTAAGAGGAACAGGGTGATGTAACTCGCCATTCTTCCTACTATCCTTGTTCAGAGTCACATCTTTAAAAAACGAATACTGGGGATTTGTTGTTGCTTTGTTTTGCTTTTAATCTCCATTAAGGAGTGGTCTGATTACATAATGGTATTTTATGGTGAGGGAGGTGAGCCCATCCCCGAGTTTTGCCAGTGCCCATTATTCAGCCTCCTGCCCAGCTCACCCGGGGCCTTCTAAACACCAGGAGCTTTCAGATGAAGCACAGACTGCTTTCCCCCAAAGCCACATTCTGTGGAGCCAGTGTTTGGCAGATCCTGCTGTTTTACATGACTGTGGCCTCCAAACTGGGTTTTCCTTTCTCCTTTCTGCAAATAAGGTGGCAGCATCTGGTCCCAAATCATTTTCCCAAAATGACCTTCCAAATGAACACCTGGAGAGTCCAAACACCCTCCAACTGGAAGGTGTTTGTCATTTACTCCACACGCCCTGCTCTAGCCTCTTGCAAAACCTGTCTGCCTTCCCACTGTCAAGAATGACGTACACACCTTTAATCCATTTGCCTTTTTGAAAAATGAAGGTGAGACCTTGATTTACTGTGGCCGGACCACCCTACTGTACAATACCAACAGATTATTGGGCCTGGTGGCAGCCCTGTCCATCATGTTTTATGACTGGGACAATTCCCATCTTGCCTGGAGAGCTAGGAGTGGAATTTTAACTATGAATTTCCTTGTGTTTAATAGGACAAAGTCAAAAGGCCACATTCTGCCTTCAGATATGCATGAACAACTTCCAACTGGAGTTACTCATGTATATCTGAGTTTAGTTAAAATACTCCAACTCTCCAGCATTATTGAATAACATGCTTTGTTTCTTTTTAAATTTTTTTAAATGTGCATGAGGGAGGGTGAAACAGCATGAGTTAATTAATCAAAATTATTTGCTCTTTTTGGGGAAAGGTTTGGTTATAGTCCCACTCATCTACTTTTTTTTTTTTTTTTTTTTTTTGGTCTGGGGATTGAACTCAGAGGCACTGAATGAACCACTGAGCCAAACCCCCAGTCCTGTTTTGTATTTTATTTAGAGACAGGGCCTCACTGAATTTCTTAGGGCCTTGCTAAGTTGCTGAAGCTGGCTTTCAACTTGTGATTCTCCTGCCTCAGCCTCCCCAGCTTCTGGGATTACAGGCATGTGCCACTGCACCTGACCTTTTATTCCATCTTGATACAGACCAACTACTGAGCCCCTTCAAGCTTATCTTAAAGGTCTCAATAGCCTAGATACAGCATGTTACTTGAGGGGCAGTTGTAGGACAGTGGAAACAGATGTAGACTTAGAAGAAGCAAGATCAAGTTCCAGTTCTGATAGTACTTGTATGGACTTGGACAAGTCACTTAGTCTTTCCTAGTATCTATTCATTCATTTGTATTGACTTTGCAAGGTTATTGTGTGAATGCAAGATAACAGGTATAAATTTGGTCCCCCCACCTCAAAAAAGTACTTTATCTATCACATAAGCAAAAATATATAAATAAACAAGTGCCAGATGATAATGGAGAGAGTAAGGAGAAATTTACAGGCAAACAATGTTCATGAGTGTGTAAATGGTAAACGCCCTTGGAAAGCAATTGCAATGAATATTGATAATGAACATTTAAAATTATCCTCTTAGGTTTAATAGTTCCATATTTGAAAGTTTGCAATAGGAAATAAAAAATAATGGAGGAGAAAACAATGGAAACAACCCAAATTTTAAGCAAACGAGGGAATGTTTAACTCCTATCAGAATGACACATAGGTTAAATTCTTACAGTGTTTAAATGAAGAAAAATGAATTCAAAGTATATGTATTCTGTATAGTCACATCTTTGTAACAATTACAACAAAAAGCAAACATTTTAAAAACCTGGAAGCAAATAGAACCTGGTAGAAGAGAACCAGAAGACACTTTGAATAGAAGGACTACATGAACCTTTGTCCTTCTTTCAACACTTAATACCATATGTATACAGATGATCCTCAGTATGTATTAAATGGATTTTTTACAGTGTCATACCCTAGCTCATAATTAGCTAGAACATCTTGCTCAACTAACTTTCCAATTAATCAAAGCTTTGTTTTAATTAGTCCTCCAAAATAGTTTTGAAATTTTTCCAGTGGTTTGATCCTATTTTTCCATCCAGCTATATGTAAGACGATAGATATTCAGACTAGCACATTTGGCATTT
This sequence comes from Marmota flaviventris, assembly GCF_047511675.1. Taxonomy (NCBI): domain Eukaryota; kingdom Metazoa; phylum Chordata; class Mammalia; order Rodentia; family Sciuridae; genus Marmota; species Marmota flaviventris. Next base: position 70,890,534 of record NC_092508.1, read on the forward strand.
GGTCAAATGGCAAAAGCTTGGATTTAAACATTGAGTGTCACAAGGCACAACATCAAAGGAATGTTCAAATATTGCTCCTCACATACAGCACAGCCCATGTCATTTGATCCTCAAGAATGCAGAGCAGCGGGTGATGAATGTCCATGGCAGGAGAGCCAATGTACATATTCCCATCAACAGAAGAATGGGTGCAAGCCAGACAAGCAAGGGATGCCAATGGTGTGCTCGTAGACAGTCATTTTCACCATCAGCGTGGTATTGTGAATTAGAAATACGGAGGGAAATTCAATAAACAAAGCCCCATTAATTCACAACATAGATGAGTACATAAATATTTGTAATAGTTATTGCCTTCAGATAAATCCAACTGTGACACTATAAAACGCTATTTTATATTTCTAGCATGTGCTACAGGCCTTGTACAGTCACTTACGAGTTGAGCACCACACTCTACAGAGTAGAGTTGTCTGCCCAGGAAATAGAAGATAGTCTCTGCTCAGGCAACCCGCATAGGAAACATATTTTACAGCACGGAGGGGATAATACTCTATGGCAAAAATTAAATCAGTTCTGCAATTGCAAGTGGAAAATGTTTCCTTACATCTGAATTCACTTACTGAGCAAGGGACCAGACATGCACCTCAATTACAAGAAATTAAGTTCCTTGAAGGCTCATGAAATCATCAAACGTTAGAAATGAAAGGGAGCTTACAAATCTTCTAACACAATACATACATACACACACACACACACACACACACAAACTTTTTACAGATGAAGGAGGTTGGGAATTTCCCAAGGTTATACAGCTAGAAGAGTCAGGATTCAAACCCAGGTCGCATGGCTCTCTTTGCTGCTCATTTCAAAACTCCTCAAATACCACAGGGAGTGAGATTGCTCAACCTTGACAAGTACTATCATCAGATGTTCAGGATGCCATGTGGCAGGATGCAAAGGGCTTTGAAGTCACCAGGGTTCATATCCTGACTTGGGCACTTGCAGTGTACAGCCTTGGAAGGTCAACTACAGTCACCACAGCTCAGGCTCATCTACAAAAGCAAAGACCGTAAACCCTGCCCCATGGCATGGTGGTAAGAATTAAATGGGATAATACACATAAGTACCAAAAGGATGCCCGGCACACCACCGAAATTCCATGAACAGCACCTGCCATTACTATCTTCCCACTTCCTTGAAGGCAGACCCAAAGTCCTGAACTTTCAACATCAGCCTACAAAGAAGAGTGCCATCCAAACAATCCATCCTTACCGAATGCTGTATGGAGGTTTCTGTTCTCAGTTGTGCCCAGCTGAAATAAACCTAATTCAATCTGGATCATTTAATGCTTAGCACCATTTTTAATACTAATCTCATCAGTTGTTATTTTCTGTTTCCGATTTACCCAAATAAGCCATTTTTAGAGGTTATGACTTTAAACCTAAGATGCCCATAAAATAGAATTATCTTGGAAACACCAAGATCCCTCCGAGGGAATGTCAACATAAACACCCAGGGGAAATGGCCACGCTTGATAAGGATTTGGTCACTGGCTTGGATGAGTGTTCAGTTGTAAACTCATCCGATACTATTCTGAGGAATTCCCGTCTATATGTGCTTACTGCCCTCGCCACCCTGCCATCCTCTAGGTTTGAATGTCCTTTATGGAGTGAACTTGATCCTCCTGTTTCACTTTTGGTCTCTGTCCAGAGAAGCGAATGCGCTGGCATAGCTCTGCCATTTGTCAGCCAGAAGTCTGGCTACACATTTGCTCGTCAATCTAAACCTAACCTATTCTCATATGAGCACTTGGGGCTTCATGTAAATCAAACAGACGTTCTGTCATTCACCAGCAATATCGCTCCATAGTGCTCTACACCCATGTGCCTCCGTGAAATATTTCACTATGCCTGTGGAAGAAATATTCAAGTGACTGTGCTTTTTCAGGAATGGTGACACCAGAATGTTTTAAATCTGTTCATTACCACAACAAGGATAAATGGCATTTCTGCCAAAGACTTTTACTAACGGGTGCCGTAATGCACGTCAGCACTTTCTGAAATTAGAGGTTCTTCCCTGAGAGGTAAGTAGTATCATGCATGGCTAACAAAGGCAAATCCAAATTTTGAAGCCGAGTGTTTCTTATCAGAGTCAGAGTCATTGTTCGTTTCCAACAGACTCTGCCTTGGGGAATTCATAATGTCATGTCTACTCTCTTGGCATTAACATCCAGGTGAGTCTGATCCCAAGGTTTGTAAAAAGGCAGATCCTTATTAACTTAGTATGTTGCATGGTGACTTTTCCTACATTTGGAGCCATGCGTGCTTTTATCAGTTATATTTCAAAAGTCTGCTGTGGTTTAAGGACAATCTCTCATTGATGTATTAGTTTGCTACTCATTAAAATACTTTAACAATTAGTCATATAATCTCTTGTTGAGATTTTAAGATATTTGTTTCTGGTTGTAGTAATTAATTGTTCATTAAAAAATTAGTGATGAGACTAGCCTTCATTAATTCTTTTGGCATTTTCAAGAGGCACAAAGGGACTGAGGAACTGGGAGTTTAAACAAGAAAATTAAATATCAGTTCTCATTGACATGTGCATGGTATTAGGACAGGTAACTTAAGTGTTTCTGGATTCACACTGGTGCTTTGATGTAGAGGTAACACATGGGGATACTGGAGAAAATGGAGAAGGGAGGACTTTGGATCCAGGTTATCTATAGCAAGTATACTTTATTCCTATAAGTGTCTGAAATGCCTGGTGTCATTACTATTCACTGCAAGAACTGTAAGTATGACCACTGTGCTGTGTTAAAAAAAAATCCAATATCTGTGAAAGGTTATTCATCCAAATAATATATCCTCTAAAATTAAAGACTCACAGAGCCTGTATTGTATTGGCTTTCAAAATGTTTAAAATGGACAGAACATAGGTTCTAGTCAGAGAGAAATAGTTGTCCTTTACTATTGTGGATTCTGAACAGGTCCTAGAGATCATAAAGGTTTTTAATACTGAATTTTCACTATAAAGTCACTTGATCACCAGTATAAATATTAGTGTCTAACTAAGTAAAATGTTGTGCCAGTGTGAAATGCAAAAATGCCTTCCTCTGGTTTCCTTTGTAGCTTTCTGCCTCTGACTCACGCCCTCTAGTGTTTCTGTGACAAAGTACAGTATTTAAAGTTCAGTTCACAGACAGAATAGGTTCCCCCACCCCACCCCAGTCTCTCAGTATTTTCCCTAGATTCATACACTAAAGCAAACTTATCATCAGATATTTTGCCCTGAATTCTAGGTGATTGCAAAAATTTTTTATCTGAAAGTCTCAACTTTCAGATAAATACAAGTGAAATCTTGTATTCTGACCTCAGATCCCCAAAGGGGGCATTTACTTCTTATTCTTAGAGTTATGCTCCTTCCCTGCCTTTGAATTCTTGTATTCTAATTTACTTTTATTGTGCTGTGTAGATGGGGGAAAGATTCTCTAATGAACTGAAGCATGTAAGCAGGCATTTCTTTGACGTATTTCCCAGGGATAGAACTGGGATTCTTCTGTTACCCCAGAGGTTCAAGGTATTTTGACTCAAGAAAAAGGGGATTAATTTTTTAATGATCTTATAGAAAACAAAGGGATATTTTCAGTCATGGAAGCCCTTAGTCAAACCAGAAGCAATAGTCACTTAGGAAATTTATGGCTCCTGAGCACTTTTTCTTTACAGAGAAGGAAATATACTTACAAGTGGTCAGCTGCTATTGCTGCTGCTTTGGAAATCAGCCACAGCTGATTGTGAGAGCTAACTATAGGCCAAGGTCATCTGGGGGATCCACCCAGCCTGCTCACAGCCGTGGCGCCCCCACCTAGCCACAGCGCAAGAGCTTGCCAATCCAGCCAGTCCAGCCTAGACTGCTATTTTTAGTTGGAGTTCCAAAAAGTCCTTCAGGCTGCTGGCATTCACTTTTATACTATTTTAAACCATTATCTTTTCTATTCCCTGGCCACTCCTCGCCTTCATAATACCCACTGCATATTCACAGACATGGCGAATTGTAATATTGAAAATGAATCATTTTATGTAACAACAGAGTTCACCCATTTGTAGAGATCTACTCCATCAAATTACTTCAACTGAGTGTCTAAACAAGACACCTCAAATTTAGCTTCCTTCTTCTCTTCAGTCAACTCCCAACCTCCAGTCATCACCAGCTCTTATCCACTCAGATTTGCAAGCATCTGAAACTGATCCTGTCCTCTCCATCCACTGTCATTGCAGTTCATCCATTCTTCTGGACTGCTATAATAGCTCCAAGCTCACTGTCCCGCCTTCAATGCCAAACACTCGAGTAGCAGTTTGTTACCTTTGAGAATTACAAATCAGAATGGTTTCCTCTTCTGTTTAAAATCCTTCAATGGTTCCCATCACCTGTAAGATTTCCAATTTTTAAACTCCCTAGTGTCTTGGTTCATTTAGGCTGCCTAAAACAGAATACCACAGACTGGGTAATTTATAAAAATAAAACAAAACAAAAAACCCCCAACAACTGGAACATAACGTATAGGCTTCCAGTTGTGGAGGCTTAGAAGTTCAAGATCAAGGGTCTAGAGTCTGGTCAGGGTCTCCTTGCTAGGTTATCCCATGACAGAAAAGCAAGAAAGTATGAGAGGCAAAAGGGGGACCAACCACATCCTTTCATAAGGCACACCCTCCTACGACAGTGACCCGACTCCCACAAGGATTGCATTAACCCACCCTAAAGGTACCACCTCTTAGAATTGATATTTGGTAGACTACTAAGAGGAAGTCCAACACATGACTTTTGGAGGACATGTTTAGACCATAGCACTGAGACCAGGAGGCATCCCTCATTATGTAAATATACCCCATGCTTTGACCAGGCCGAGTATTTACTGACTTCCAACCCCATTGTGCTCTTCCATGTCTCCAGATCTGCTTAGTAATGTTCCCACTTTTCTTCAAGTCTCATTTTGCACATGATTATTAATGAGTGTTCCCTGACTCCCCACATCCATTCGGTTAGTCTCTCCATTTTGATGCTCTTTAGGCTATGGGGATCTTACTATAGGAACTTAATACTAATTTTTTGTGTTCATGACATCTAGAACTGTATCTAAAGTAGTAATTAAATTTTGTTGTATTTATCAAAACCTAAATCTCAAATCAGCCAGTAGCATCCAAGAAAACATCATGTGAATGACCTCTCTGCCTTTCACTAAAAAGAAATTGACTCACTAGGATCCAGACTGGGTCGTAATCTAAGGCCTCATTCACTTCAGCAAATCTGATTTGTTTGCCAAAAGATGGAGTGCAAAAGTCTTGAGGACAAGGGAATTAGATCAGAGAAGGAGGCAAGAGCAAGAAGAGTTGGAGCTTGCTGCCTATGCAGACCACCCAATTCTGGAAGACTTAGGAAACAAAGGGGCTACTAAAATTGAGATGGACACCAATGCCTGGCTCGTACACAGTATGTCTTCAGGCTGTCTCTTCTCCTTTAATTTTTGTACTCTATTTATGCCAATTCCCCAATTGGGTATAGGCTCAACCTGAAGAATCTGACTTGGAAGTCAATAATCAGCACAGTTCCTACCTTGAATTTCCCGTTTAGTGATTCCCAGTCCTTTTAATCAGAGACAAACAGGCCCAGGGCTGCCTGGGTGTGTAGGAAGAGGAAACTGGGACAGTATCCTTATGCAGGGTGTCTGTGATCTCCACTGCTGTGTGGTCATCACTTGCTCAGCATGGAACACACGGATAGCAGTGGGCAGAATCTGACTTCAGTTGGATTGACAGGGTAGCATGTTGTAGTTTTCATTTGATTTCAAACAATGACATCTACTAGTTTGTGAGTGTGGGGGTTGGCAATTTGGACTGTGTTGTTGAGTGTTTCCTCTGGAGGTCTCCTTTGGGCCACATGATTGGTCTAGACCAAGTGTCACTCACATGTCTGGGGTTAACAGGCTATCTGAAGTGTATTCTCCTCTGGATGGCCTCCTAATGGGTTGATTTGAGCTTATTTTCATGATGATCCCATGGGTCTAGTGCAACAGGAGTGTGTGAGCCTCAGTGTGCAAGTGCTTTTCAGGTCTCTACGTGTATCATGTTTGCTAGTAGTTGAACCATGTCACAGGGTCAAGTTCAGAATCAAGGAATGGAGAAATAGACTTTTTGGTAGGAGGATGGCAAGAGGAATACAAGGAAGCAGGAATATGTGGCCATTTTGCAATCTACCTTAGAGACCTTTTCAAGGTTATCTGTATGAAGCCTGCATATCACTTGGGAAACTCCCTCTGCTTTCCTTAATAATCAATACTCAGAGCCGGGCTCAGTGGAGCATGTCTGTAATTCCGGCAGTTCAGGAGGCTGAGGCAGAAGGACCTAAGTTCAAAGCCAGCCTCAGCAACTTAATGAGGCCCTAAGCATCTCAGCAAGACCTTGTCTCTAAATAAAAAAGGGCTGGGGATGTGGCTCAGGGGTTAAGCACCCATGGGTTTAATCTCTGGTTTAAAAAAAAAAAAATCAATACTCAGGCATGCATGCATTACATTCTGCCCAAGTTTGACCAGCCCACAGGGAGGGTGTCCTCTGTCCTCTGATGATCTAGTAAGTAGCCACTTGCAAAGAGCTGGGAGCACACAAATGGGGGGAAACAGTTTAGGTTTCAGTGACAAGCATCCCATCCACTTGAGGGAAGCAGAAGTACAAGAAAAATATAAAGAAATCTAAAGGAAAGAAAAGGTAAGGTGACACATGACTTGTCTGGTGAAGCTTCATGCTTCAGAAGATTGTGAAGACAGTGGGTCACTGGGCCCCTGTGCTCACTTGGCCACAAAGCAGTGGGGCACACAGTAAGCAGCTGCTCCCATCCAGTAGCCCACAAGTGCTCCAGCTAGACAGTCCCATCAACTCCTTGTTCACTTCCAATTGTCTCTTCACACTAAAACCATGTGTGGGTTGCCATCTGTCCAGGCACTCACCTTATTGTGTGGACAAATTGAAGATACTCTACTTTCTATTTAAAAAAAATATGAAAACTAAAGATAGATCAGCAAGCTCCGATCCTTGAGGAAAGAATATTCCTGTATGTTAAATATACAAGGAAGATGGGTTTTGTTTTTGTTTTAAATACCAGGGATTGAACCCAGGGGTGCTTTACCACTGAGTCCTTTTTATTTTTTTGAGACAGGGTCTCACCAAGTTGCCTAGGATTTCACTAAGTTGCTTAGTGTTTCACAAACTTGCAAACCTCCTACCTTAGCCTCTCCATCGCTTGGATTACAGGCATATGCCACCACCCCTGGCTTAAGAAAGATGTGTCTTTGTAGGGGGAAAAATATACCTTAAGATGCTATGATAAGAGAGTTTCATTCACCCATCCACACTACCCGCTGAGCCCCCACGGTCATCTGAGTTTTCTACTCTTGATGAACAAATACCTTTTTTCCCCAACTTGAATAACTTGTAAGGTTTTTACATCTTACTGAGCTCTGCATTTTGGGCAAAATGGGGAGGGTATCAATAAATATTTCACTGGTGCATGGATAGCTTGGATCAAGGTTCTGGGAGAGAATAAATACAAGGGAAGGAGATCGCCTTCATTTAGATAATATTTTGCCTCAGCCAAATGGCTAATTCACAGCTAATCGTTGCATCTTAACCAGTGACAGCTGGAGCTCACGGCTTGCATTCTGCCTCATCGTCTTTATTCCTTCTGGAAAGGCAGGAAGCAGAAGGGCTCTGCACACAGCAGTCACAGACACTCATCAAAGACAAACCACTGACATGGAAACCCAACAAGCAGAGGCTTCCTAGTCCAAGGCTGGCTGTCGGGAGCCACATGCAAGCACAAGCTACATAGCACCGTCACAGCCTTCCTCCTTGGTTCTTTGGGGGACCAGAATTGGGGAACAAGGCTTCCTCCGTTTTCCAATAAATGACCTATTTCAGTGAAATGGGGTGGGGATGGGGGTGCAGCCACGCGGCCAGCCAGTCAGTCATAGCCAGGTCGGAGCGATGTTGGTATTTCATGCCAGTAATTCTGTCTAACAGAAACTCAGCCTGGCTTTTTTTCCATTCCCTTTTAGCAAGATTGCAGTTGTAAATCAGCAAGAGTGTCCTGGAGACGGCTTCAGGTGGGTTGTCGGGAGCGGTGTGGAGGAAGAATCTTCAGAATAATTTAGAGTGTGAGTCTAGGAGGGAAGGTCAATTTTGCTATTTAGAACCAGAGCACTACGCCGAACTTGGCTTTGGAGAGATGCTTTAAATGTCAGTCTTGGAATTTGAATTTAGAATATGTAAAAAACACAATAACTCATACTTTTTACCCCCACGAGATAGCCCATGTTCTCATCTATGACCTCTGAGCATCCTCTAAGTTGGAGAGGCAACTTTAGTAATAATTGACTATGGGATGATAAAAAATCCTTTTTCATTCGTAAGAACAGTTTATTGGTAGGTCCCAGAGGAAAATAGGGTGGGTATTATTCTGACCTGAAGGGCAGTATGGACAAAAACTGGATTTTCAAGGAGAGTACAGGTCCCAGGCTTACATTTTAATAACAGTGCAACTTTAGATAAGTACCTTGCCCTCTCTGGGCCTCTCCTTTTTCTCTAAAATCAAGAAGCAGTTATTCAGAAGAGCAACTGCAAAATAACTTTGTATAGTATTAAGGCCAAGTTAGAAACTGTCTTAGTCCATTTTCTGTTTGCTGTAATAGAATACCTGAAACTGGGTATCTTATAAAGGAAAGAGGGTTTTTTGGTACATGGTTCTAGAAGTCCAAGAGCATGTTATCAGCATCTGCTTGGCTTCTGGCAAGGGCACCATGCGGTTCCATGCGTGTCAGAAAGGCAGAAAGTGCAGGAAGCTAGCAAAAGTGCAGGAGAAGAAGGGAACAGAGGAGCTGACCCACTTTATAACAACCAACACTCATGATCATGACCCCCTTGCTCAGGAACTACACAAATGCTTCCATGAGGGTAGAATCCCCGTGACCTAACTCACCACCTTGCCATATCATTACGTGGGCAATTACATTCCACATGGGGTTTCCCTGGGACAAACCATATCCAAGCCACAGCAGAAGCCATGATGGAGGGAGATAAATGACCAAACTCCCTCAGCAGCAGCTACAGAAGCCTGCTGGAGCTGGTGTGCAGTGACTCACACCAGGGCTCCCTAACTTAAGCGCTTCCCCCTTTGGCCAGGCCCTCTGAGCTAAGGACTGGATTGATATGAGGTACGGATCAAGTAAAGCGTGGAATGTTGGATCTATCCACTTCCCAAGTTCTGATCCATCTACACTGCAACCTCTGCCAGATCTTCCTAAACCCCATCAGGTTATGGATACAAGAAAGACTCAATAGACATTCCTCAATGGAAAGACTAGAAGAGAAATCTGTGGCCTCATTGTTTGGAAGCAACCCATGGAGATGGCAGAGGTCTCAGGTTTTCCTGCAACTCCTTGCCTAAGGCTCCTACTATGGGCCTGGCCCTGTATCCTCACCTGTATTTACTTCTCCCTAGGTGCCCATGAATGCTTCTTTTCAGTAGGTCACTGTTGACTCACTCCAAGGACCTGCCCCCACCAAACTACCACCATGATTTCTGCTACATGTTCTCTCAAGACCTTCCATTCTCTGAAAACTTAGGAACTGAGAGAGGAAGAACATGCACCCTGGGGAACAAAAACAAAACGAAACAACCTAAAATGCAAAATCTTTCTATAATGTCCTCCTTTTCCTTTTTTTTTTTTTTCCCTTTGGTGACAGAGATCGAACCCAGGGGCATTTAACCACCGAGGCACATCCCCAGCCCTTTTTTATTTTTTATTTTGAGACAGGGTCTCACTAAGTTGCTGAGGCTGGCTTTGAACTCAAATCCTCCTGCCTCGACCTCTGGAGTTGCCTGGATTACAGGTTTGCGCCACTGCGCCCAGCCATGGCCTCATTCTTGACCCATCTCATACTAGTTTCTTCCTACCAGAAGCCATTGGGAGAGAAACAGCCCAAGTAATATTTAGCTCTGATACACTGTTTGCTTTAATTATTAACATTTGGCAGCCAACAGAACCAGCAGCACTTCCTCCAGACACTTGAGAAAGCGAAAGGAACAGCTCGCGCCTCGGCCTTCCTAAGATGTTTGAGCAGTCGTGTCAGATGGGCACGTGCAGGCTTCACACATACCAGCAAACACTCCAAGTGTGCTAACGGATTCATTTACTCTACAAATATTTATTGAGCTGGCACCATCTAGATGCTGGGAATACATCAGCCAACAAAACAGACAAGAATCCTGGTTCTTATGGAGCTTATACTCTAGTGGGGGGTGGAGGAGACCAAGATTTAACAAAACAAGGAAATTATATGGTATGCAAGGAAGTAATCACACCAAAATGTAGCAGGGTAAGAGGAATGGGGAGAGGGTTCTATTTTACATGGTGGGTCATTAAGAAGCTAACATTTAAGCAACATCTTGAAGAGAAAAAGTAAACCAAACAGATATCTGGAAAAATGGCACTACAGACAGACAGCATAGCCTGTGCAAAGGCCCTGAGGTGGGAACACACCTGGAACATCAGTGGAATATAAGGAAGTCTGAATGTTGTGTCTGGAAAGGAGTTGAGGGTAGTAGGGGAAAGGAGACTTTAGAGGAAACAGTGGGCAGACAAATCGGACCTCACAGACTTAGCTATAAAGTTTGCATTCTTTTAGGGAAGCTTGGTACAGAGGGACCTGATCTGACCTAGGGTTTAACAGGATTCCACTTGCTTTCTGGGTGGTGGGTTTCATTACATGCTCAGATTCGATCACAGAGCAAGCCATTTCTACTGAAAACAATCACTACACTTTTCCCCTACACGTTCAGGATTGTTGTGGTGGGAGGTTCATGCACCAGCATCCTCCAATGAATGGAGCTCTGCCATGGCCCTGTCACGACTCCCTGTCCCCTGGAAGCGAAGTCCCATTATGTTCCATTCCAGCATCACATAGAGTTGGAGAGAGAAAAGGAAGTCTCCTCCTCCCCTGGTTGCAGACTTCCCAGTAATTCAGACTCCACCTAGCAAGATCCATTAGAGCTAATTAACAGCCCTCTTTTCAGTAGGTGTCTCTTCACTATGATTAATTCTGGGTCAGAGACAGAAAGCTTGTTCCATTATGGTTCTTTTAAAAAATTATTATTCTTCAGGCTTCTAATACTGGCATGAACTGCGGGTGAATTTCTGAAGTCATGTTCCTTAGCTGTCACAACTAGTAATAGAAAAATTCAATTTATAAAGAATTAGGGGAGGCAGGAGAGGCACGCTCTTCGGTCTAGAACAAAGGAGATCAATCCTGACACAATGGCAGCATGACATTTGTGGACTTTGAAGATTCCAGCCTTCCTCTTCATTAATTAGAGAGAATCAAGAGTTCTGGTGGTTAATTATTTGCAGAAATTGCACTCTGCAAAAGCAGATGCCAACTCATTCCAGCAGCCGCCAGCTGCAGCTCTGCATGATAATTAAACTGTGTGTCAGTCCTCAGCTTGGTCTGGGTTGGCAAGTAAACTCTCCACATGGACATCCCCACCGGCCAGGCCACCATCGGGTTTAGGCACGGCCATGGGACTTCCTAGCACAGAGATCTCTGAATGGATTGCCCTGGACAGGGAGCACTTTAAAAATCCAAGCAAGAAACACAAGATCAAGGTCACCCACAATCTGCCATCACAAGGTCTATGTTCCCTGGGTGGAGGGTATTCACCTGTCATGTCAGCTGAACCTCTTGAGCCATTGTTACAGGGTAAAGTGATTGATTATCCTAAAAAGCAACTTTGCTTTTAATATGTATGCATTTATATTGTGTATATATGTTTGTATTATATTATACTGAGCTACAATCCCAGCCCTTTTTAATTTTGAAAAGTTTGAGACAAGGTCTCCTTAAGTTGGTTAGGGCCTTGCTAAGTTGCTGAGGCTGACCAGGAACTTGCAGTCCTCCTGCCTCAGCTTCCTGAGTCATGAGGATTACAGGTGTGTGCCACAGTACCGGGCTTATTTTTAATTTTTTTAAAATGCACAAGTAATAGAGACTCATTGGATCAAAGTTAAGTAATATATAAGCTTATAAAGTAAAAAATGTAGGTTTCTCTGGCCCCCTATCAATCCCACGCTCCTGAGGTCCTATGAAAGGTTTGAGGCAGGGCGGGTGGGGGTGGGGGTTCCAGACTCTTCCCAGTCCGCAGGTTGCAGTGTTTGGATACGTTTCTGACTAGGCAGATATTGACTCTAAACATGACACCTCAACATCCCTGCTGCTTTTCTTTACCCTCAAGAACCTCTACTCTCTGTATCTTGTCTGCTTCCACAAGATTGAGCAGCAGATTTAATATCAGACTCCAATCCCAGTTTAGGAGTCTTGTCATAGGATCTGACTGCATGACCTGGCAGAGGAATTGCAGGGACAGTGGCATCTATTCGTATGACCTTGATGTTTGTATGCAGGGAACCAGAGATCAATTCACAACACCACGTGGTGTTAGCAAGGCATCTGCAACTAACTATACCGAGCCCAATCTCCAATCCAACCAGATGCTGCAGGACTGGACACGGAAAAGCATGAGCATTGTAAAGAGTGTCAGTACCATTGAAGTGAGCAGATGCTTGCAGTCTGCTCCCACCTTCTGGGAAGGGAAACAGAATGCAGGGGTGCCCTTCCAGAAATAGAAATGCTGGGGGGCTTAGCCTGGGGCCTTGCTTATGATAGGTAAGGCATCAGACAGTGTGCAGTCCTCCACCTGCCCTCCTGGGCACCAGTTTCTTGGGGGAACTGATCCACACAACTTCATTGCAAAAGCTAGACAGACGGTGGGGGGGGGGGGGGACTGGGGGGAGGCAGGGGAGGCAGGGGGTGATTGGCATTCAGAAGCCATGGGCAATGGGGAGAATGCCTGCCTTACAGGTCCTCCCCTAAATACCAGGACTGCCTGGGGTGTTTTGACATTTGCTGGCATAAAGACCTTTGGGTTATTTCACAGTCCATTTATCTAAAGTATTTAAAACTCTCTCCAAAGAGAGAGGCTAAGAATACAATATTAGTCTGGCTGATCTCAGACCCCTCTCAGGTTACCAAGGTCATTCTGACCACTTCGAGGACACCCAGCTCTAAATAGCAGTGAGCAAATTTCATGCACATCTTGATCATGTTATTCATTACACCATCTGCCAGATTGGACTGTCTCTCTGGCCAGAGGCTCATCTCCCTGAGGGCAGGGGGTATAGTAAGCATTTGAGTGTAGCCAGCACCTAGCTCTGTTCCACTGCACCTTTGTTGCATTGTATCTGTTTGTCGTGTGTTTTTGTGGTGCTGGTTGTGGTGGCTGTTTCTATGAACATAATTTGACCAGGATGTGATGGCTAGTTTTATGTCAACTCGAGTAGGCTGTAGTATCTAGTTATTTCATCAAAAGCACCTAGGTATTTCTTTGAAGGCACTTTGTAAATGTTAGCAGCAGTTACAATCATTTGACTTTAAATTAAGATTACTCTTGATAATGCAGGTGGCCCTCATTCAATCAGTTAAAGGTCTTTTAAGCAAAAACAGTTTTCCCAGAGACAAAGAAATTTTGACTCAAGACCATAGCATCAGCTCCTGCCTGAATGTCCCGACTGCCTGCCTCCCTCCCTATAGATTTTAGATTTGCCAGTCCCCGAAATTAGGTGATCCAATAAATACAATAAAACCTATCTATTTATCGAATCTCATTGCTTCTGTTTTTCTGGAGAAGCTTGATGTGATACACATACACCCATGTAAATCAAATCATTTGTTCAGTTGGTTCCACACTTATTTTCTGAGTGCCTCCTACATGCCAGGTGTTGTGCTAAGTGCTGGGAATAGGAAGAGACAGTCCCCAATCTAAAAAGTAGTAGGAGCAAGTTCAAGGCAGTGCCTGAGATGTCCTAGAGAAACAAGCCCAGCCTCACATTGGGAGAACTGGGTTCAGACAGTGAGTCACCTGTGCTGCCTCCTCCAGGGACTGGTATGGAGCCAAGAGGAATACGACCCATTTGCCAGGGCACCCAGGCTTTATGGTGCCAAAAAAGCAAAGAGACAAAGCTGGTAGAGGGGAGATGGGGTTAAGTGCACTTGAGGTTGAAGAGGCCTTCTTCCCCCAAGTGACCATTCCCAAGATTCCCCTTCCTGGGGTGGTGGCATGACTTCAGTGGGGCATAAACCCCACTCCCTTTCCAGGAAGACCTAGAGATGTCTCACCAGTCTGGAAGCTTCAGGAAAGGCCCGAATTTGGACATTGAACTTCAAACACTTCATTCAACCTACAGGAGCAGAGGGTGAGAGAAGCCTTTGCACTTTTAAATCAGCTTTTAAATGGAATGTTAACTGCTGTATGAAAGTTTCATTTGAAAAGAAATAAGAGAAAGCAGTATAAAAACAAGACCAGCCAAGCCAGGCGCAGTGGTACACGCCTGTCATCCCAGTAGCTCAGGAGGCTGAGGCAGGAGGATTGTGAGTTCAAAGCCAGCCTCAGCATCAGCAAGGTGCTAAGCAACTCAGTGAGACCCTGTCTCTAAATAAAATACAAAATAGGGCTGGGGATGTGGCTCAGTGGCCCAGTGCCCCAGAGTTCAATTCCCAGCACCTCCACCCCCACCCACCCCCCAAAAAAACAATTCCAGCTTAAAAATTCAAAGAGAAGCTAGAGGTCTGTTAGTTTTCCTTTCATATAAGCTAATTGTTATAGGCCTGGCAGCCCAGATGGCTGTCACCAGGGCTCTCTTCCTGAGCAAGAACACATCCATACCTTTCCTTATCCCTCAGGAGGACAGTAGCAAAAAGATCATACCAGGCTCAAACTAGGCACCACTGTTTCAATGAGAACTGAGAATTCAAGAAGAATTGAGTGAGTCCATATAGTATCACTGATAAATGGGAAATAAAGTTCAGTTTCTTCCGAGACACTTGACTGTCATCTGCCATAATATGGTCTTAATCAACACACGAATCTATGATGATGAGTATACTCTAAAGATGGCCCTCCAGAGGGAGTTGCAAGGCACAACCATTCTTGTGGGTACTGTAACCATTTAGATTTCCAGTTTGAGCCAGGTGCAGTGGCTCACACCTAAAATCCCAGTGGTTCAGGAGGCTAAGGCAGGAGGAATGCAATTTCAAAGCCAGCCTCAACAACTTAGACCCTAAGCAACTCAGGAAGACTGTCTCAAAATAAAACATAAAAAAATGAGGATATAGCTCAGTGGTTGAGTGCCCCTGGGTTCAGTCCCTGGTACAAAAAAAAAAAAAAAAAAATGATTTCCAGTTTGGAGTTCTGGGATTGCCTCCTCTCAATTTCCTTTATTTCAAAAAGCTGGTGTGTTTGGGGGTTTGTCTGTCACTAAGGTGGTTCTAACCCTGTGAAGCTGACTCCAACTTCCTAGGGACCATTGTGCACATTACAACTCTGTATTAGTGATAGCTCCAATCAGACTTTTTTGGAATCCCACCAATAGTCCAGCCACCTAATAAACACTAGTATGTACCGGGTTATTGAAAGGCAGGCAGCTTTTACAGTCACATTTGAATGAATGTTGAAACCAAGTGTTTCCACCAGAATCCAGAGTTCCAGGGGTCTAAGCTAGGTGATCCGATTTAGGCAAAAGTGAGCTCATAATTATATCAACTTATACTTTACAGCACTTTAGTTTATGGAGTCCATACCATATGCTTCATTTGCTCTTTAAAACCACTCTGTGAATCATTTATAATATGTGAATTGTACAGCAAAAAATAAATAAAAACAATGCTCAAAAAGAGCACATAAGCACCGTTCAGAGCAGCTTGACTGGCTTCATTCGCAGCCCAAGCTTTTCCTCACTGTACCAAACCTACCAAGGCTGCTCTGGACTGAGCTCGATTTCACAAAAATGCATCTGCAGGCCCAGGTCTGTCCCCAAAGGAAGCTCCATCCCCAAAGCTTTCCTTCAGGGACTTTCCCAGAAATCATGAGCTCCATGGAGAAAGACATCTAGCAACATGTGGTGAAAGTAGCAGAGTTTTCCAGGTCTCACTCTCGCCTCTATCTTCCTAGTTCGGTTATTTACCAGGAAATCTCAATCGACTTCATTTCTCCACTGAGATAGAGCCATATGACTTTAATGGAGGCATATCAGCCAGGAGAGACACCTAGGATGATGCCCGGCCAGCTAGGCGGCCTGGATCTGCTACCCCTTCAAGGGCTCATCTGAGCGATGCCAATCCCTTCTCTGGTTGTGGACTGGCCACATAGATACCACCGTCCTCCAGGAGCCTCAGTGCTGAGGACACAGACCCAGAGATAGTCTTTCAGTCCATTTCGTGTTGCTATAACTGACACATTATAAAACAAAGAGGTCAGTTTGGACTCACGGTTTTGGAGGCTCAAAGTTCATATTCGGGCGAAGGCCACGGGGGATGGCACCACACAGCAGCAGCATGTATGAGAGCTGCAAGTGAGTGATGTGTGGAAGAGAGTCTGAGGGGAAGTGCCAGGCCCCCTTTATAACAACTGCCACGTGCAGAGCTAATCCAATCCAGGAACTAACCTACCCACATGCAGGAGAAGGGCATTCATTCCTCCCAAGGTGGGGCCCCCATGGCCTAATCACCTCCCACTCGACCACACTTCTTAAAGGCTCCTCCAAGTCTCAGTACCTCACAGAGGACCAAGCACACGACCTTGTGGGACAGAAACTGAACCCAAACCACAGCACTCAGCTTTGACTTGGTCAGCCTGGTCTCTGCCACCATTATCCTTCTGAAAGAGGGGAAAGGGGTGCTCATTTTGTCCCTGCTCTATCTGTCCAGTACATGCCTATTTGTGTCCTTTAGGAGAGGAGGATGCCTAGTGCAGCTTCCAGAAAAATCCAACTCTGAGGTTTCTGGGTTCCTTTCTTAGAGCACAACAAGGCTTCCACCATCAAGCCCCACCCTCTTTCTCCATGAGTCTTGATAATCAAGGACTCTCACCTGTATTGGCTGCTAGACCCTTTTAGCCCTTTATTCCTGGTGTCACGGGCTTGTTAGAAAGAGGAATTCATGGGTGTTGCCCTGGGCAAAATGCCTTTTCTCCCTCCAAACTCAGAAGCTGCTTCTGTGCTATGAGCAGTCCCCAGGAGGAACCTTTTTCTGCAGCCTCTTGAAGGAACTGCTGCAAAGGATTAGCCATGCACTTAACAAGTGGTCAGATGTGTGCTAATGGGTCCACACACCATTTCTGAGCACTGCTATGAATAGACAACATGGAGATAAACCGCTCACAACTAAGGTGATTTGAAATGATTATACAATTCCTGCATCATAAGATTACTGAGAACCTTAGAGGAGACGATGTTTCTTAAGTGCTTGATGCACAGCGGTTGCACAATGAGGTCTACTTTCCAGGCGCAGTGGTGCATACCTATAATCCCAGCAGCTCAGGAGGCTGAAGCAGGGGGATGGGAAGTTCAAAGTCAACCTCAGCCACTTAGTGAAGCTCTAAGAAACTCAGTGAGACCCCCCGCCCCCATCTCAAAATAAAAAGGGCTGGGGATGTAGTTCACTGGTTAAGTGCCCTTGAGTTCAATCCCTGGGACCAAAAAACAACAACAAACAAACAAACAACAACAAAACTGAGTTAGAGGGTCATGTGGCATGCATCATAAATGTGCAGTGACCCAAAGCAGACCCCCCCCTGAAGACAGACTCTGGGGTTTGTGTCTTGTTTTCCCACATGTATAATGTGCCTGGTGATAACAGCACTTTCCCCATAGGAGCTCTGGAAGGATCATGGGAATTCTTCATTGAGTGTGGAGCACACACAGAAGTGACAGTTAACCAGTGTTTTCATGCTGCTGTTTCCCCATCTGAATCTGCCTGCATCGTGATGCTTTCAGCAGCTCATTCCTTGACTTATTTCACAATATTCTGTGTCATCAGGAAAATATTATTCGATTCTACTTTGCAGAATTGTAATTTTTCAGGGCACTAATAGGTACTCTGTGAGGGGAAACCAGTTCAGTCGTGGAAGATCTATGTGAGGGCTTACTGATATTAAACAGGTGTTTTTACTACAGGATTTCACAGAACATTTAATATATTGAACATGCTCCAGGCAGAAACCTAATCCCCCATAGACCCATTCCTAGGATCAATGTCACCAGGACATACTTTGAGGAATGCTGGTCTTGGATATGGTTAAAAAAAAAAATCATTTGAATCCAAGTCGAGGAGTTGTTCTGGCTGATCAGGGAAGTGTGTCGGTATGCAAGGCAGGGACTTGCAAGATGGCTGATAGTGCTGTTGGGAGTGTCAGAAAGTAAAGTACAAGGAAAGCCAGTCTGGGAAGAACTTGGCAGGACTTTCCTGGAAAGACAAAAGTTATGTTGCTGTTGTTAGCAATAAACCAGATTGGAGCTCGGCACATGTGAAAAAATAAAGGTGGGGGCAAAGAGGCTGCTGCTAAGGGTCTTTCACGACTTCCTTCCACCCAACACTGACGCCACCTCTTAGTGAACACATGGCACGTTGCAGGCACCGCCCCAGATGCAGCACTCTAGGGTGCCAGAGCACCACAACTGGAGCCTGGCAGATGGGTAAATTTTGAGCTGAGTCTTGAAAGAGGCATGTTACATCAGGCAGAGATGAAAGGAAGGGCCTTCCAGAGATAAAGGATGGTGAGCAGAAGGGAGGCAACACTAAGTGGGCACTGGGGACAGGTGAACTATGAATCTGGTGAGGGTGGCTGGGGAGGGGGCAGGGACAGTTTGAGTTAGGGCTGGAGGGTCTTGTCTAGGCAAGTCTGTGGAGACTCCTGAAGGCCACACCCACACTCTGTTCATTCATTCAGTAAATATTTAAAGAGCTCCTACTGCATGCCAGAAGCTCTACTGGATACTTGGATACAGAACGGTGACAAAATAGACTGCTGTTTTCATTCTCAGAGTTTATAACCCTAGTGTGGAGAGAAACAATCGACAAACATGTAATACGATATCAGGTAGCAATGAGCTCTAGAACACAGAGATGAAAAATGGGTTGAATGCGGTGCTATTTTAGATGGGGGCCAGGGATGGCTAGAAGGGAATGACACCAAAACAGAAATCTGGATGAATTCCTGGATGAAGTGAGGGCCCTGGGCAAGCAAACAAGCAGAAGGGTCAGGTGTGGTCTGTTCAAGAACCTGAGGCAGTGGGGGGTCCTGGAGCAAGGAGGTGGGCGTGGCCAGCATGGGGTGCCTCCCACCCACCCACCCCTTTCCCCGCCCAGGGTGTGAAGGAGAGGATAGGAAGGAAGTGAGAGAGGCCACAGTGTCCCTGACGGGGCTGTGTGGGAACTCTGGGTGTTACTCTAGTGTAATGGGAGTTTGTGCTTTCGTTCCCTGGCAAAGATGATGGAATGATACAGTATGAACTGTTGGTTCAGCATAGTGGTTCATTAACCCTGGAGGTAGAAAAAAAACTACATTGAGGCATGGTGCTTAATTCAATAAACAGGGATATTCTGGCTGAAGTTGGGTTGGGAGTTCAGAACCCCGACCACTTGTCTCCTCCTGTCTTCTCAGATAGCACCTGGGGAACCCTGGAGGAACTCTTAAGCTCTTGGCAATAGGGAAGTGGCTGGTGCAGGTGTGTAGGATGGCAACAAGTTATAAACACTAGAGGCTGAACAAGAGATCAGGGCTTCTCCAATAACCCAGAGAAGTTTAACCTTAACCCTGAGGGTTTAAGCTAAGAGGAGAGGGAGTGGAGTACAGAAGATGAAGGAAATCTGTTCTATCCCAATTATTTCTATAAGCTAATGTGCACAACAATAAGATACTGTGCACGACAATGAGAAATACACGTAATCCATGCCAAAGAGGTGATGGTCATTGGGATCTGGGCTTTGTGGAAGATGGATTCATTGGGATGAGTCATCCACATGGTGATGAGGAAAGCTGAAGACTAATTCTATGTGATGGGAGTATATTGTCAGGTGGTTGGACTGGATTCCTTTCTTCTTTCCACACAGGGCACATATTAAATATTACTCCTCAGGTTTAATTGAACTATCTTCCTCTCACTCTGCCAGCATCATTGGCCTCCTTTCTTGGAGCATGAGCGTGGTTCTGTCTTAGGTCCTTTGTACCTGCTGTCTTTCGGCCTCGAACCTTCACTTCAGGTAAACATCTGGCTGAGACGTCACTGCCTTCTGGTCTGCACTGTAATATCACCTCTCAGTGAGGGCTTTAGCAGCCTCTCCACCTCCTTGACAGTTCCTATCTACCTTCTCTGCTTTGTTTCTTTTCCCCTTAACACTTTTATTACCTAAAGTATATTTTACTTTTCAAATGTTATTGTCTGTCTCCCTGCCTCAGGTTATAAGCTACATTCCTGCCACCTGCAACAGTGCCAGGTGTGGTGGGGTCCCATAGAAATGGACAGAATAACTGAAGGACATTTCATTGTAGAGCAATTGTCACAAGGCCTAGGGACAGTTAAAAAAAATTGATTATAAAGGATTTGTTTTAAGCAACAAAGTACATAAATTGTGGGTGGTATGGTGACTTGTAAACAATTATTTATAACTTGATCTGTTAAAAATAACACACAAGAAAATATGTCAAACAAAGGATATGTTAATCCGCGTGAGGGTGTAAGAATTCATCTGAGACTTCTTCTTTAGAAACTCCAGATACCTCCCGTGCTTTGCATGGGTGATGAATGAATCTGGTTGACATTGAACTCTCTTTGTCTTTTGCTATTTCTTCAGGGAGCTCTGAAATGATAACCTACATTCGCAACTCGCTCCAGGGTTGTCACTGTACTTACCAGCAGCCTCCAGGCAACAGATGGGTTGTGTTCTTAAAACTCATTTTTAGTTCAACACATTATCTTATACAATCTGCATAATAAATGGGAGAGAGAGTTTTTCAGGCTGGGCCACAAAAGTGAACTTCAGAATAATGAAACTGAAGATAAATTTAAGATCAAAACTATAGAAAAGAATATTTAATATCCTGAATTATGAATATCAAACAAAATATAAATTGAATTGGAAGATATGTTTTTACCTACCTTGGTGACCATGCTTCAGAGAAGCATTTGAAGATAGTGAAGAGAAACTTCAGATTTTCCAAGAAAAGCCAGAAGTCTGGGTTGTAATTTGGTGATTCTTACCCCCGTTCTTTCCCTCTCTTGACCTGTCTTTGATCTCTTCTTTGCCATTCCCCTTCTCCTTTGCTTGCTACATACTTCTTCACTTACCTGTACCTTCTCTCTCTCAGTTGATGCTTCTTCCACAACTTTCTTGAGCTCTGTGGCCATTGTAAAATTTTCTCTCATTTTTACTTTATATATCTGTATATCTATCTATCTCTCTATCTATCTATCGCCAGGAATTGAACCCAGGGCACTTGACCAGTGAGCCACATCCCTAGCCCTTTTTATTTTTATTTTGAGATAGGGTCTCATTAAGTTGCTCAGGGCCTTGCTAAGTTGCTGAGGCTGGCTTTGAACTGGCAATCCTACTGTCTCAGCCCCCTGAGTTGCTTGGATTATAGGTGAGCGCCTGCGCCCAACATCTTGACTTCTTTTTTTTTTTTTTAACTTAAAATAGAAAAAGGATCACAGGAAGAGAACCTGACAAGACCACCTGTTTAGCTGCTCCTTTTTGGAAGGATGCAGTTTCTCCTTTGGATTCCCTATAAGAGAGGAAAGAATCCCATGTCATTCAAAGATGTCAGAAATTGTGGAAAATGCAATAGTCCTCGTATTTGTTTTGGTTTTGTCTGCTTAAATTTTAAAAAAGTAACATTATAAATAATCTTGAAGACTTAGATCAGGGAATTTGATCATTTTAAGTACAAAGATATATTTTACACAGAATAAATAAGGCAACGCACTATCATATTATGTTATGAGTTCAACTCGGCTTAGGAATGTGAGCTAAAGATTTCCTACGTCCACATTGCTTCAGATATAATAGAGAGAAAACTACTTAGAGACAAGGAGACGTCCTTCTCCTATCATCTGGGTGAGTCACAGAGCCAGCCTCTCAGGACTCCACTTCCACATCTTTCAAATGTGGTCAATAATATCCCTGTTCTTCCAACATCATAACACTTAAGAAGAACAAACAGTATCACAGAAATGAAGTTGTTCTTAAGACTTAAAAGCCCTAGACGCTATGGTATTGTAAATTATCAAAATTCTGGTCAGCTTTGCAGTGTTCTGATAACCTGAATAACTGGGGAAATCTCCATCCTCTGACCTCACCTAGGAAAGTCCCAGGGTTGAAGCAAGTAAGGTAGAAATCACTCAGCATTTGATATTTGTTTTGGAATCATTATCAATAACATAAGTAGGCAGCTTAAATCTTAAGAGCTCCAAAGGTGTATTTGCATAAGGAGAGGCAGAAAGAACAAATACTGTGTTGAGTGAATGCTGCATTTCATAACTACCTTTTTTTTTTCATTTTTTTTCCCTACAGCCTAGGCTAGGCCTTGTGCATTTTAGAACTAGGAAGAGGGAACATGCATTTAGAGCATGACCCAGATCAAAATCTTCCCCAGCTAACTGCAGAATAAGGAAACTCTCTCCCCCTGGGGCCTGACTCAGGTCTCTGAAATGCATACCTGCCTATAAATAACAGGCGCATTCATCACTATGACTATTTTTCTCCATCTGGGTTATATGGGGATTTCAGTTCACTCTGGGTGAATAGTGGGTGTCCTTGTAGAATACATGCTAGGATGTGAGAGAGCTTCATGAGGGACATCAACCACTGGGGCCATTTCCCTTCCTCTCCAGAGACCAGTAAGGGTGCAGTGTTTTTTTTTTTTTCTTGGAGACCCACTCACCTAATCTGGCAGAGGGTTTCAGCTCTCTTTCCAGAGGCAAACCTGGGGCACACACAGGGGATACTGTCTGTTGTTTTAAAGGATTAGTCACAGAGAATAGGAGCCTGCCATTGTCATCCAGGGCAAGAGATACTATAACTAAAGGAGCCATTTCCCCTCTCTGGGCCTCTATCTAGTCCATTAAAAAGAGAAAACTTTTCCAGCTCAAATATGTCAAGAGCCAAGCACTGCCTGGCCATCTACCACACATCTCTCCAGGTGGGCCTTGATAGAAAACCCAGTCTGAGTAGGCCAGTTAGAACCCTCAGGCCAATTTTGCACACCTTTTACAATTTTATTGCAAATTTAAAAATCAGGAAAAAAAAAACAAAGTACATGTATAAAGGCATGAATTGGTGTGAACATACTCTATATACAAAGATATGAAAAATTGTACTCTATATGTGTAATAAGAATTGTAATGCATTCTGCTGTCGTGTATTAAAAAAAAAACTAAAATAAATAAATAAACAAATAAATAAATAAATACCAGGAAAAATACAGAAGAAAGTTGATTTCTGGCTCTCCTTGAAAAATCAAAGTTCTGGCACTTTAGAACCAAATTCTGATGTGCTGAAAGTTAGAGATGGGTGCTGTGTCTATGCCCTTTGGATGAAGCATGTTTCAGTTTGCCTCAGTCGCTACCACTTCCTATTGCCACCTACACCTAGTCTACTTCATGGTATCCTCCTGTCCTGCAGGCATCAGAAATATCAATCCTTTCCTTCATTTCTCTCCTGAACCCAGATATGTTAATCTGCCTTTTAAGTACTTTTTCTGAACGGCAACTTTCTGCAGAGCAAGAAGCTGGCGTGTAGCATGTGAGCAGAACGTTGCCCTCCAGACAGGAGCTCTCAGAGTCCTGGGAGGAGGGGCCGGAAACCAAGGAGTATCTTTGTGTAGATGAAGGACAAGGCAGAGCAGTTCTGTCCAATAGAAATACAAGGCATGAAATGAACTACCAACACAACTGAAATTTTTCTAGAAGTCGCATTATAAGGAAGTAAAAAGAAACAGGTGAAATATTTAATTGCACTTACTCAAAATATTTTCATTTCATAATTAATCAGTTTTTAAAAATCACTTATGAGCTACTTTACATTCTATTGTATCACATTAAGTCTTTAAAATCCAGCATTTATTTTTTCCTTCTGTGCATGGACATTTGCACTAGCCACCTGTCATGGGCTCAATAGCTCTGTGGGGGAGTGACTCCCCTCTTGGACACACAGAAGTACCAAATCAAGGAATTGTTGATCAATTTGCTACTTTTGCCTAGATTCTCACTAGCTACTCTGTGGAATTCAGAAGAGAACCACATTTATTGAGAGCTTACTGTGTGCTATATATAAGAACAATTTGTTTTATTTTAGTTTTGAACGTCCCACTAAAAAGTAGAGTAGAGGGTAAATCCATTGAAATGGACCCTAGATACTACCCCAGTGGTCTCCTACTGTGGTATTTCCTGGGCATTCCTTGGTCTCAGTTTTCTCACCTCTAAAATTAGTAATAATTATATCTATCTTAAGAGGCTCTTTGAAATTGATGGAAATGTTTTTATAAACAGTAATAGTAACTATACAGATTTAATAAAAAGAAAAACAGCATATGTCATTGAATGTCAGCATCTGGGCCAAGCATTTTGCACATACATCTGTTTTTATCCTTATAACAGCTTTGCCAAATGGTGTTCTAATCCAGATTTCAATGGGAAAGAAACTGAGGCTTATGGAATTAAGAATTTTGTGTAGTCACACAGGTGGTGGTTGGCAGAGCCAATCAGGGCTTTGAAAGCAGGTTGTGAAATCATGGCTTTGAAATCATGGCAAAGAGAGAGGGAGAGTGAGCAAATCTTATCTTTAAATTTCTGAGACGTTTGGGTAAGTGTTTTTAAAGATGAAGAAACTCCTATAGGTCACACATGCACCAAATTAATGGCCAGCTAACTGCAGAATTGGACATTCTCTAGTATTGTCATTTTGATGTTAAATCCATTGAATCTCCTGATTATTGAGATTATTTTTAATCCCCCAAATGAAGAGTTTATTTCTTTGAAGTTGCACCTCTACAATGGAGGAAATTCATGCCCAGGACCATTAGATAAATTCACTACCATTTGGTGATTCTACCTTTTCTGTGCTCCAATAACTTCAATCAGTGTTAGTCATTCCCAATTTGTCTTCCTATTCCCTGGGGAGTGAGTTATCACTTCTTTAATTAAATGACTTACCAACTTTTTTTGGTTCCAGTCTGACTCATGCAAATATTGATAAGAAAGATTATTTTGTGACTAAGTTCCTTCACAATTGCACACAAGCAAAGTGTGAGCTGAGGCATAATTACCTGAAATGGATATTGTTTCTACACTAGCAAGTGACACCATTTGTGTTAGTCTGTTTTTTTCCATGTGTCCTCACCAAACCCTCTCACCAAGTAGACCCCTCTCTGCTGCACAGGCACTTAACACATCTGAGGGTGTTTATGAAGGTTGTCCCTCCTTCCCAGGTGCCTTGTTTCTTGGTCTCTCCCATTCAAATCTTGTCTGTCCATAAAGAATAATTTAGCTGAGGTTGGAGAGCTGACAATTTCAGGCAGGAAATAGTCTTTGACTTCCAACCACATAATGTTTATGCCTCTCATTTGAGGTCACCTCACATTCCACCTGGCGTTGTCATTGAGCTAGTTCATGTGTTCTTTACCCAGCTAGACAAAGATTCACTGAAGACAGGGCTCTTGGATCTATAATGCTTTATGTGTCTGTAGTACATGAAATATTTTATTGACTAAGTGCATGAATATACTTATTCTGTATGATGGGGCTGGATTTATAATAGGTGTGTAAGATCTGTTGAATTAAATAAATTTCAGATTTGAAAGCTGTATAGAATAGTTCTCTCAGAGGTAAAGAAGAAAAAAAAAACAGCTCTGTTACAGTGCATATTATTAATATCCTCAAGCAAAAGACTGAATTATCCTGCAAAGTATATGATCAGAGTAACGTACAAAGCAATAAAATTGGTGTGGATATAGAAAAACTTAACTTCAGGTGAAATTGAAAAACTAATTGAAAACTATGACTCAGCCGTCTGCATTTTTCCTGGTTTGACAAAGTAGCACAAAATGTACGGTGACCATGAATAAACCCTTAATGCCCTTCGAGGTAATGAGTAACTGTGTGACTAAGACAGAATTAGGAGAAAGTCTTATACCTTGAAAAAGAAAATGCTCCCATGTCTGTCTAGTCCTGGAGACTCCCAGTTCTGGGAAAGATGATCATTTCCTAAGCTTGAGTCACACTGACCTTCTTATTTGTCAATAAGAACCTGTAAGGAACAGCTATTATCTTTAATTAAAAACTAACTGTGATGATAAAACTCAGGGATCTAAGTTCCTTGAGTTCCCAAGAGGGTTCTTATTTCACACTATCACTCTTTTCCTGGGTTTTTCAGATTTTCACCCAGTTTGTGAAGTTGGCAAACAGAGGGACACAGTGAAAATTGGCAAAGGCAGAATGTTACCGTGGAGTCTGGCAGGCGGTTTGCATGAGAACAGGCATTCAGTCTACCTTTAAATAAAACAAATTGAATTCCAATATGAAGACTGTAATCAGAAGTTCCCAAGCCCTGCCCAGCTCCAGAATGTTCCCACTCCCTTTGCTGCCATGGATATTTCAGGGCATAAACAGAACTTTGGGCCATTTGCATGCACTATACCTGCCTTGGGCTAGTTGAAAGTTATTTGACTTTCTAACTTATGCAACTGGCTATGGTTTGCTTTCAAAAGCTGTATTTTAAAATACCTGAAATCAATTGATTCCTCTAGTAGTTTCTCCCCCATTTTTCTCTATTACCTGTATATGTGAGCTGTGAGGAGGTGAGTGAACTTTTCCACTCTTGGAGAATAAGCCACCGTTCAAAACTTCTGCAACCACTTGGTCCAGATCACCCACATCTGAGCTGGCGGGAGGCTCCTGGCTTCCATTCTTGTCTTCCAAGAATCCTGAAGTCCTCTCATTTCCTCATGCTCTACATGAATTCAATCAGCAAGTCCTGTCTGTTCCGCCTGCAAAGACCCCAAACTTGTCCATAAGCTTTCCAAGTTGGACAGGGACGCTCTGGCCCCATCCCTATTGTTCCCTCTGTTCTACTAAATGAGACTCCTGTCTGGTCTCCCTGCTGTCTCTCTTGAGTCACTGAAACTCATTCCTTCCAAAGCAGCCTAAGTTGTCTTTTTAGTACCTAAACCAATTCATGCTGTGCCCATTTCAAACTCTAATCACTTCCCACTGTGCTTAGGGAAAAACCAAAGAGCCTCCTTGGAGGCAGAGCCCTACATTACCTGGGTCCCCTTTGCTGGTGAGACTAAACCCCCCACTTTTAGCTCCCCCCCCCCCCGCCCGCCAACATCGGACTCACCCAGCCCCCTTGCCCCTTACCATTCCTTTGCCTGGAATTTTTTTTCTTCTGATCCTTGCATGGATGTCCTTCAATCTGATCTTGATTTATCACCTCCAAGGGAAGACTTACCTAGTGTCCTGCTCTAACAACCACCTAATCATCCCATATTACATCACCCTAAATCAATTCTCTGCAGAGCTATTATCACAATCTGATATTTTCTTATATATATTTTTTAACAAATTCACTTACTCTTTATCTTTGCCCATTAGGATATCTCTCTATTCATCTTTCTCGTTTCTCTTACCCCTGTATTTCCAGTGTCTATAACAGAAATTGTATGTCACATAGTAGGTGGTGGGTTAATAAATATTCCCTAACAGTTGTCTAGATAAATAAATAAAGACACCATAGGCTGTAGTCATCCAGTAATGGTGTCTACTGAGCACCAACAGCATGTAAAGTTTTAACCGTATACTACACGGAAATGACTACCTGCAACTTAGGTATAACTTCCACTGTTATCTCTTTTGATTCTCATGAGAAATAGTGTGGGGAAAATAAGGAAAAGGAATCAAGGGCTTTGCTGCCAAGAACTGTAAGCTGCTTTCTACCTAATGCCAGAAAAAGGAGTACACTTATCAAAGGTGTGGCACTTTTCCTGTAGCAGCGCCAGCTGAGCCCAAGATTGACAGGAGAACAAGCCCCACCCCCAGCCTCTATGTTTACTTGTGTGGTTGGGCTGCATCATCTTGTTTTTCAGCTGTAGGAATGAGGAGGAGTTTAACGAGTGGGGCTGGACATCAAGGAGAAGGGAGGCAGATGGTGCAGGATGATGGGCTGAGGCCCGGCCTGGCTGGGGCCCTGCTGGGGGTGAAGCCAGAGGCAGAAATTGAGGGGCTGTTGATATAAGAGATGCTTGTACTCAGGCACAAGCAGAGCAGCTTTGGGACTAAACTATAGACCCTGACACAGGGTGCAGTGTGGGTCTCCTTAACCCTGCAAGGAATGGGGTGTGACTGTAGCATAAGAAGGAATGCAGGGAACACAAGCTCTTTGGCACTTCGTGGGTGGAGCAGAGGCCAAAAGCCAGCTTTGTGACACTGGAAGGCAAGACCTGAACGAGAGAAGTATCATATGGAAGATTTTCGTGAGATGTCCTACTGCTCTGATCTGAACCATGCCAAAGTCCAGTCTGCCAAAAGCATCCTCCAGGTCACTAGAGTTTTCTGTGTGACCTCAACTCCTGAAAGCTCATGGAGGTCAACAAGCAGCTCAGATACCTGAACCAAGAGGAAGAGATTTGGGCCCTGAGCAGAGGAACTGGGACACATGCACCAAGAGTGGCAGTTTCAAATGGCCAACAAGCCAAGAACATCCAAAGGCCACTATGTTTCTGAGCATACTCCATTCATCCTGTGGAGAAAGGGCCAGAGTTACACAGGTGGAGCTGTCAGCTAGAAAACCGAGTGGAAATGTGATCTAATTGGCCCCCACAGGCTGGCGAGGCCCAGGGACATTTGGTTACATACCTGCCAAGGAGACTCAGCAAACAGGTTCAGACTCACCCAGTGGGGAGGCAATTAAGTACCAATGCCAAGGTGGGGGGGCTGAAGGCAAAGGTAGGCAGAAGAACAGCTCTGTTGTGGTGCCCAGACCTCTGCAGGATGCGGGGATAGAACTCTAAGCCCTCCCCAGCTCTGCTTCTGTGCTGAAATAGGCATAATTAATTAACACGAGCTCACTATAATCACTGTGCCTGAGGGCTGTATTCTGCACGAGTTTACAAAATATGGAAAAAAGTTCCCTTCCTTGCAATGCCACCATAATTCCTGCAGAAAGGATCAAAGCTCTGTGGCAAAAGGCTTCCACTGAGACTGGATCTATGAAGCCGCGTACTTTGAAGTTAAATATGAACACATGTAACTTGTCTTTCCTATCGCAGCCAATTTAAATTGTGTTTATTAGAAAGCAGAGACTAACTTAGCCCTAATTGTACATCCTCAAAAAGTGTGACTGGGATCTTGCACACAGTAGGTACTCAGCATGTGTTGTCTGAAACAATCAAATTCCAGAAGAAACGAGTGTTCTTCCTGACGGGAGTTTTGCCCTCTGCAGAAGCAAAGCCATGAAGCGTGGTCTGAGAGACACTTTCCTAATGACATGAACGGAATCAATTTCTTTCCTATTAACTCTCTCAGGAAAAAGAAAACAACCTTACTAAAATACAGCTGAATTCAAGTAAGACAAGAAGGTAGAGAAATAATTCTACCTTTTGTCATGGTCTAGCAGCCCCCACTTTGGAAAAGATTGACATATTTGGTTTCATCCTATTTATTGAAATTCTGTGTGTGTGTGTGTGTGTGTGTGTGTGTGTGTCCCCTGTGGGATGTGTGCACACATGGTGTTTGTGTGCTGTGTTAACAGAATGACAGAAATCATTACAGTCTGTGGCCACCATGGTGAGCAGTGGATGCCACTGCAGAGCAGCCATAACAGTTCCTCAGTGCTCAGGCTGAGACTTACATGCTGACTTTGAAGCAATGAGCTATTAGCCATTGTTGAGTAGCCCAGGAACCTCTGAATAGTTGTAAAACAAAGCCCTGGGTGAGTGTGTGTGTGTGTGTGTGTGTGTGTGTGTGTGTGCGCGTGCGTGTATAGGGAAGAGAAGGTGAAGGGAAATCTTTGTGACAAAACATGATGACAGTGTTCACACATTTGCCAGATGTTTACAACAGTGGAGTAGGAGGCTCACATCTGCATCTCATTGTCCCTTCCCTAAATGGGCCTCCCTGGGACTGCTCAATAGAGTAGATGGTCATGCTGGTCCGTGTGGCCCAGGCAGCGTGATGCCGGTTCTGGAATTCTGACGATCTCCACACTTGAAGCCATCAAATAGATCCCCCAGGACTGTTAGATGAGCTCAGATAGTCTTAGGATTGCAGCATCTTGTGGTTATGTGCCATACTATGATTGTCGCTGTTGCATCACTCCTGCTGCTGTGACCAGCAAAGCAATGTATCTTTAGGAAATGCATCAGTCCTTAAATGGTAGTGAGCCCTTTTTGGAGAATTCAGGCCACCTAAGACCCTGACTTCTAATTTATATGACATGTGGCATTCATGCACCCAGGTTTTCTAGGATACCACCACTCTCAAATTTCCTGAATTCTTGCCCCTGGGTTCTTAGGGTTTGGTGCTCGCTTTTGGTTGGGCCCTACTTTGATAGAAGCCAGGTTCTATGGCTTCTGAAATGATGGTGACTCATCTGTCCCCACTAACTTTAGAGCTAAAGGTGAGTCATCAACAAGACAAGAGATGGCTGTACAGAACTTGAGTACTCAGATTTAGGAATTAAAAAGCCAAGTTGGACATGACAGAAACAAACCAGAAGTTCTTAACTATCCATCCCAGCCCTCCCCCCACAACACCCTGCCCCCAGCTGAACTGAGCCCTGGTAAGCCTTAAATAAATTTAATCCAGTTTATCTCCCACCACTTTTTATTTTTATTTATTACTGCCCATTGAGCCAGAAGCAGAATAGTCAAAACATTTCCAATGAAGCTGAATTTTCAGGGTATTTACAGTCAGCCTGGAAACAGCAGGAAGCAGGATTTATAGATTTGCATTATAAGGCAGGCGATTTCCCAAACCTCAGCTTTGGACTTGATTTTAATTAAAAAAGAAATATATATATATATATGCTTTAATAGGACTAGATCTCTGAATCCCAGGAGAGTCTCTCTGTAAATTGAGCTAAGATCCTAAACCCAAAGGCATTTGTACCCGAAAGAAACACTGACAGGTTGGTGTTCCCACCAGTGAGGAGGATGGCTGCAGCGGGTCCAGTATCCCTGGGAGGTCAGAAAGGGCTTGGCAGGTAGGGAGGGTGCTGTCACACCGAGTACCAAGCTAGAAGGAAAAGGTTCTTGCAGCTTAATAAGTTTTGTTTTCAGCCATGAAGAGGCAATATCTACGAATGGTTTAAAATTAAAAGTCTGGCTCATTCTGCTGAGGTTCAAATCCCAGTTCCTGCTTCATACTGGTGAGCCTTCCATAGGTAACTTAATTCCTCTAAGCTAAATCTTCCTGCTTTTATGATGGGGATAATGATAGGAGCAACATGAGAAGTTGCTGTGAGCAAACTCCAATTATCACAATAAAGAGACAAATCTACAATGTTAAAGGTATGAATTGCATTTCTCCCAAGTGCTCTGCCAGGCAAGGGTCAGCTGAATTGAGTTAGTAACCTTCATGCCCATCCCTGGCACACTGTAAACAATCAGGGAACCAGCTTTTTCTATTAGAATGCCTATCAACATCAGAAGCACAAAGAACAACAATTCTTAGTTGAACCTTCAACCTCTCGCTCTTACTGAATTTTTAAAATCGGGGCAAGAGCATTTTGAGTGGCAAGAGAGTCCTGCCTGCCTCCCAGACTACCCCCCACCACCTCCAGGTGTCAGCCTGATCATCTAAGGCCAAGAGCCAGCGGGGTGGAAGGGAGGGGCATGAGGTATGGGGCAGCCAGTTTAGGCCTGCTGCTGGCTGAGACTGGTATTTTCCCTTTCTGCCAGGCTCTGCTGAGGTCACACTGCCTGGAACCCTGGGAAGGAGCCAGGCTGAAGCTCCTCTCTTCCCACACCCATCTAGCACTAGCTCTACCCACAGCACAGGCTGCCACACATCAAACTTGCAGGAGATGCTCAGGTCTGGAAACCAGTGGCCGAGAAAACCAACTGCTTCCATTGCTCTGTTTTGTTTGAAAAAGGGCCTCAGCACTGCAAATAAATAAATAAAATAAAGGTCCATCAACAACTTTAAAAAAGAAAAAAAAGAAAGAAAGGCCTAGAGCAAAAACACATTACATTGGAAAGGCTTTAATTCATAGAGGACTAAAATTTAAATTGTCTGCTTCCTTCCCAAATAAGCAGACCAAACCCTGGGGATCTCCTAGCAGAAAATGCTGTCTTCTGCTCCAGCCAGGCTTGTTACCTCCCTGGGCTGCGTGGCTGTTCACGCTCTGGTGCCCCAGTTCTCTTCACCTAAAGCTGCCAGGGAAAGCTGGGCAGAGAGAATTCACAGCCAAGGACTGCAAAGGGTAGTTTCTAGAATACCAAATCCTGAACTTGTGGCATGGCGGATGGAGGCCTTGGCATCTCTCTGCTCCCAATGAGATCAATACACTAATGCTGTGCACAACCCCCTCCCCAGGCCTCCCATCCTATACTCAGAGGGTGGGGGAAAGAGCAATTCCTGCTCAGAACAGTTTGCCAAGTAAGGGCATGAACCAAGAAAGGTAGACCGTGATGGTGAGCAAGACAGCGGGGCTCAAAATGAAGCAAAGAACAGAGCAGTTATGCCCAGGGCTCTGGAGTTAAAAGGAGGCTGACTCCCTACTGGAGTCCAGTTACTAGCAGAATGACATTGAGCAAGTTACTTAATATTTCTTAATAGAAATCATTAGTTGCTATATATATATATATATATATATATATATATATATATATATATATATATATATATAAAGAATAAGTCAAAGTCCCAGCAGGAGACACAAATGCCACATTGTTTCAACGGAAAGAATTAAATATAAAGAATTGTTGACTAGGTATAAAGTTATTAACTAGGTAACTAAATGGGTAAAAAGATAAGCCTAAGTATTACTGAGGCAGCAACTGCCACCCTAGGACTAGGTGGACAACGGGAAGAGTTACAATGTTAAAGCTTAGAGACAGAAGGGTTCCCACAGGGCTGAGCCTGGGACCTGTAAGGAGGTGCCTGGCCTGGCTGCATCAGAGTCTGTGGGTGGGTGTGATAAGGCTGATTCTGTGAGTGTTGAGCAAAGTGGATTCGACTATTGCTTCTAAAACGAACCCACTGTCAGGGTGAGAAGGCATTGCTGGGGACACATACCAGCACAGGAAGCAAAGAAGGAGCAGCTCCCTCCTAACTCCCCCACACTTGGAAGCTCCCTCTGTTGCCCTTGATGGCAGAACCTAACAGGAAACAGTAGCAGTAAGCAGGCTTGGCAGTTAGGTGAAAGTTACAACCTATCTGTGATAGGTTGATTGAAGTGGAAACCAATTTCTACACTCCTTTCTTGGAGGTTTCATTGAGAATATAAGACTTCAGGTGTAATGTAAAGGATAAACATGGTATCTAGTAGTAGTAAGTCTATAAATTAGTCATGTGAATTTGATCTCTAAGACCTCCACCCCTCTCCATTCCCATGTCTTATATGGGATCAGACCCTCTATTCCTTGATTGGATTCATTAATTCCCTCTTCCCATCTCCAGCCCACCTAAATTATTGCTACCTGTCCCATACTTCTTCTTACTACACAGTTCTTATCTCAGTAAACTGCCAGCACTTACAGACTAAAGACAAAATCCTGGAACTAATGGTTATCATGTTGTATATTCTGTGGTTGGGGAGTCCTGGAAAGGTTAATTCCCATTGGATCTAGCACCCTACTCCTCACACCAGACCCACCGTTAGAAGTTAGAGAAGTGAGGAGTGGGAAGAAAGTCAGGTTAGGCCTGACCCCCAAGGAAACCTCCCTTTAGATGTCCTGATGTCAGACCTAACTCAGAACATCAAGAATGAGGCCTACCTCTAAACTTTGAATGAGGTCCTCACCAGGTTGAGGTAAAGTTCTTCTTCTTTTTTTTTTTTTTACTTTTAATATTTTATTTTAAAAGGCTTGTATTAAACATCTATAAGATATTCCTCAGTGCATCATTATTTTACTGTTAACTAATCAATTTAAACTCAAGCGGTAGAAGTAACAGAAAAGAGGTAATGGCTGAGGTAAAGTTCTAATGCCCTGAGTTCCTGAGGTGCTGCTCTCTTCTACTTCTTTAAATTAGCAACTCCCTTATCTCTCTTTTTCCTCTTTCTCACGGTGTGCTTTTACAGTGATCATCTGTATCCATCAGCTAAGGCTAAAATAAGCTGCAGTAACAACTCCAGAATCTCACTGCCTAATGAAGGCAGTGTGCATTCCTTACAAATATTGTGTGGAATCTGTGGGTTGACTGCAGCTCTGCTTCACACCCTGTGACTCCAGTGTCCAGGCTGAGGAGCACCTCCTCTCAGGAACATCACCAGCTTCATAACATAAAGAAAAAGAAAAAAAACCATGGAACCTCAACACAGCCCTTCAAGCTTTGGCTTGGAAGTAGCATGTATCATGTATACTCATATTTCATTGGCTAAAGAAAAGACACATGATTTCTGAGTTCAGGAGAAAGAGATAGATGGTACTTGTAAAATGAGGAGCCTTGCAAGTCACATGGCCAAGCCTGACCTCACTGAGCATGAGTGTACAAATCCTTCTAGAGATTAAATGAATATTTTGATCAATAAAACAGTCTATCACACCTTCCTAGTCAAGGATATTTGTTCCTATCACCTGGAGCCTAAGTTATTAGATCTAATTATTTTTAGATTTACATTATTAAATCTATCTAATCGGCCTCCAAAGGAAGCGTTTCTACCAGAGCTGGTCTCCCTGCCTCTAGTGTCTCCATATTGCATGATACTTCAATGGACGTTCCTGAATGCTCCTGGCATTGACTTGCTTATACTCTTCTGCAACTCCCTACTGCCAATCAGTTCAAATCTAAATTCTGCAGCCTGGTGTCCAAGGCTGCCATCCACTGCTTCTTCCCCTCATGCCCAACTGCCTCTTAGCCCCAGTGCCTCAGATCAGCCAAGAATCTGATGGCTTTCTTCACTAATCCTCCAGTATTTTGCTTGTGATGCTAATATTTGCTGTTTCTTGTTCCCCTCTCCCATTCTCTTTTCGAATCCCTTTCTATTCTTCAATTTCAAGAGTTGTCTCAAATCTTAACTTAAATTTTTTTTTCTTTAAGTAACTGCACTCCCCTCTTTATAACCCTCAAAATTCAGAATTACATCTTTCTGGTCTTGTATTTATGTTTTGTTTCTAGAAACATTGTGTATTATTGTGGGAAAAGATCTTAGAGTTTTTTCTTCCACACATATCACCTCCCCTTGATTTAGATATGAGGAAATTGAAACCTGGAAAAAGAATGAGCAGAAAAGTCACTGACTTATTGAGAAGCTAAACTGAGATAGAATTGAATCTTCTAGCTTCTTGTTAGCATTCTTCCCCATACCAGATTGAATTTCTTAATCATCTATTTATCCAGCTAAGTTATAAGCTACTTTAGGGTAGGGATATCTCATTTGTGATGTTATATAGCACTCTTCACATATAGAATTTTTAATTCTAACAACAGTCTTACAAGATAGCAATTATTTTAATTTTATCAATGAGAAAACTAAGCATTAGAGAAGTCAAGATCAAATAATCAATAAATGACAAGTCTAGGGCTATCGAATGCCTACTATGTGCTTGGAAATGTGCTATTTCTCAATTCAAAGAAATTGAAATACAGTTACACGTTAACAACTTCAGCATAGTTCATAAATCCCAAATGAGTAATATCTTCAGGATTATGGACATTGTGGCCTAAATTACCAGGGAAAAGACTGGATCTGAACTTCGCAATTAAGGATGCACACAGTATGTATAATCTAAGCAGATGTGGTTGAGTGCCCTCATTTCTAACAAGGAAAAGGGTGTGAGAGGGTTGGTAACCACAAACAAAATAATGGATTGTTGGGAAATGGAGGAATTCTGTTTGACAAGAACCATAGCTTTCTATGAGAGTCCTGCACAATAAATCACAGTAAGAGATTGGGGTGCCAGGTACAGTTGGGGTGTGCTTATAAACCCAGTGGCTCAGGAAGCTGTGGCAGGAGGATCACAAATTTGAAGCCAGCCTCAGCAATTTACTGAGGCCCTAAGCAATTTAGTGAGACTCTGTCTCAAAATTAAAAAAAAAAATAAGAAGTTCTGGGGATGCTTAATCACCCCTGGGTCCTGGGTTCAATCTCTGGTATGAGAGAGAGAGAGAGAGAGAGAGAGAGAGAGAGAGAGAGAGAGAGAGATTAGGACAAAATTCTGGAAGGTTTAAATACTGAGTTGAAGTAATTGGATTTTGTTCTGTGAGCCATGAAGAGTCACCAAAGACGGTGACCTATGAAAATACTGTTTTAGTTGTATAATATGGGAGTGGGGGAACTAGGACTGGGAGATGAGAGACCACTTAATGACTACTTAAAGCAGACTAGCTATTCTTTCATCACCCACTTGTGAACTGAGATTAACGTGGGAGTCGGCAGGTTTGGGGCAAGATAGAATTCATCTTATTGACATAAGAATTATTACTGTCATTTGTGGTGGCAGGGGTGGGAAAAGTAAAGTGTAAATGTTTAGGTTGCTAGTTCAAAAGCACACAGCCCTGTTTTCCTGAAATTCATGTAGAAATTAGGGTATAAAAGTTCTCCTATAGGGGACATGAGATGAGGGGACAGAGATTGGATCCCCCAGAGTTGGAAGGTTATGATCTTCAATCCCCGCCCACCCTTCATCTGGTCATGCTTCTTTTTTATGAGTGGCATATTTCTGATCTATGTTTTTAAGTTTTTCCCTTTTCTTTCATAAGTGAATCCACAATTTAGTGAAGAAATAAAGGTTAAATGTGTGCTGTTTTCAATCTAATGATTTCCAAGTTTATGACATCTCGTCTTCTCATAAACAGCATCAGCACCTTTATTTTTCCCATCCAATTACTTGAAAACATGTCAGATTTATTTAATTTAACAAAATACTCAATTTTTCAAACTTTGATAAACAAAGAAGGTACTGCTTCCCAGTGGAAATGTGTGCCACCCAGACAGAGCCATATATAATAGCTTAAATTAAGATGCTGATTCATCTACTGGAGTATAGAAATTCAAATGTGAATTACCATGGGAAATTTAGTGGGCTAAACAAAAGTTTAAATCAATGCATTCACTGTGTATGTGCATAAAATTCTTCAAACCTTTCTTTACAGGTTTTAGTTTTCAATTGTGGAATCATTATTGGAACTCATTTCTGTAATATTTTAAAACTCAGGATTGCTATTAACTTTGGGGTTCAGAAGATCTGG
This sequence comes from Marmota flaviventris, assembly GCF_047511675.1. Classification (NCBI taxonomy): domain Eukaryota; kingdom Metazoa; phylum Chordata; class Mammalia; order Rodentia; family Sciuridae; genus Marmota; species Marmota flaviventris. Next base: position 70,927,873 of record NC_092508.1, read on the forward strand.
AAGTATTGGCTTAACCAAAATCAAAGATTTTCGAAAGTTGATTGAAGGGTGGTTTCAAATCCTTTCTTATCCCAAAGAATATTCAAGAATTCATCATGTTAAGTAGGGAGCAGTGATACAAAACAACTTTATGCTCATATGTTTAAATGAACAGACACAGTTCCATATTTCTTGCACTTTATTTTTGTTTTGGTAAGGTTAAACCCCAAAGGACACATGTACAAAGAAACTCCTACCTTGATTTTATAGGCTAAATGACTGAATAATTTATTTTATATATATATATATATATATATATCATAATTCCTCAGTGCTATTCCTTACTCTGAAAACTCCAGGCAATGCTTATTTCACTTCCTACAAGGACAATGTGTGCAATGAGTTGAGTGATCCCAGAGTGATCCCAGAACAGTGGTGTGGCCCACTTCTGCATATCATGTCTCTATCTCATTCAGGAAAAAGGAAGATAATTATGTCAAGTGGGTTTTGGGTGGTCTAGAAAAGGTACTTGCTTAGGGATTCCAAACATTTTCTCTGTGTCATGGACCCCTTTGGCAATCTTGAATGAATGAAATTTCTTGAATAAAAATAATGAATGTTATTTTTCAGAAAAAAAGTACTGAATTCCTAAAATAAAATATATATGACTACAGAAACAAGCCAATTAAATTGCAACAGTTATCAAAATATTGAAAAGCAAATTGACATTATTGTAACACATGTACCTTTTTATTAACACTTTAAATAACAAGGCCAGTGGCAGATCTAATGATTATGGTGATTTGTGAAGAATGCTAAGTGTTGATAACATTTCTCAATATCTGTAACAACTGTAAAGTAATATGAAAAATCCATGTGATTTATCTTAGTGCAAGTTCCAGGTATTGGTAATATTAACGTAGTTTGCTGCCTACAATGAAGGGAAATGTTTAATTTCAGACTAGGATTGCTGCAAATGAAGACGCAATTTTTCTCCTTCTAAGGTCATAGAGTCTACATGTTGTGTTAGTAGACAGACCACAGGAAAAACAGATATATAATTTAAAGGATTATTTCTAAGTAAGATATAGGCTATCAGCACTCTTTGGAGATCATACTGACATCTTCTCAGGCAGCTCAGAGAAGGCCCACAGCTCAGAGAAGTCAGCCCCTGGAGCTTGCTGCTGGCACTTAGCAGAGCACCTTGCAGGGTTTGGGGCTCACTGCCTCTCTGCTCAACAAGTGTCTGAAGAAAAGAACCGAGAGACAATGGAGTAGGGTTGGACTTGGCTCCTAAGGGCCCTAACATTCTGAGACTGTGACAAATGCAGAAGGAATTCACTGAAGCCAGCTCAGAGTCCTGTGGCTGCCAGGAGTGACCGCAGGAGACAGAGCAGGCAGTGGGTGGAGCAGCAGGGCAGTGCCATGGGAGGGGTGAGGCTGATGCTCAGCACCAAGCTGGAATTCTCTCCCTTGGGTAAAGATCCTGAGCAGAAAAGGGAAGTGCTGCAACCAGTGACCACAGAGGGTAACCAAAGGACAGAGAAACAGCTGAGCTGCCCAGCTGTTTTCTTTTCTGCTGCACGTCTATCAACATGGGCAAACAAACAGGAAATTCATTCAGCAGCATCCTGGCTTGATGAGGCTTAAAGGGCTTCTGTGTTTCTGACAAGTGTCATTAGCAGAAGGTACCTCTCCCCTGCCCCACCTCTGCCTCCAAGAAAAGGAAGAGGAGAGGCTGCATTCATACAACCTTGTGGAGTTCCTAGTAGAAACTACAATGATGATAATGTCCAGCAATTATAGGGTTAATAATAGTCACATAAACTAGACACAGGTGAATGAATTATTTCATTCAGGACATTTACACAATTTAACACTTTGTAATGGGAGACCTCATATTATACAAAACAGTATTAATCAAGAGTGTTAATAAAAATGACTGTCGTGTTGAAGGCATGCCTACCACACAGGTAGCCAGTGTCATTTTATCTCATTTAATTCTCCCAACAACCCTCTATGAGTTGCTAGTACCTGGAGTGGGTCAAATGTTGGCTGCCTCCAAAAGATGTGTCTGCCTTCCCAGGATCTGTAGATGTGGATCTTTGCAGACCGTTACCATGCCTCCTTGGGCTCCTCTTGAATTCTCCCCATTTCTCTGGCATACAGAGAGATAAACTAACCTGCCCACAACTTCATAGTTACTACGTAGAAGAATTGGCCCCAAATCCAGGAAGTCTGATTGAAGGCATGTGGCTCTTGAGATGAAATCATCCCCAATTTTTTTTTTTTTTTGGTGGGCCCAAATTCATAATAAGTGTCCTTATAAGAAGAGGAGACAGAGAAGGAGAGCACCAGAGCAGAAGGCCATGTGGAGATAAGGCATCAGAGCGATGCAGCTCAAGGTCAAGGAATGCCAAGGACTGCTGGTGACTATCAGAAGCCAGAGAAGAAACAAGGGATGATTCCAGTGCTCCCATAGAAGCCAGGCCTATAGACACCTTGCTTCCGGACTTATGGCCTGAACTGTGTGAGAGAATCAATTTCTGTTATTTTAAGCCTCCTTGTTTCCTCTAAGATCTCCCGAAGGCTCTAAGAACTAGCAACTATTGTTCTATTATTGAAAACTGTCTATGTAAGTCCAGCCAGTCACAGACCACCATTGAAATCACCAGGTATGCATACCACTCCACCATGGTGCTGTCTGAACTGACAAGTAACTCAAGCAATTCAAGATGAAATAACATGATTAAGATATCAATTATTTAGTACAGAGGTTAGACACGTGCCTACAGACTACAGGGATTTGAGGCCAATATTTCCTCCTAGGAACTCTGAGGCTGGAGGCAAGTCAGTTAGCTTCCTATATGTCACATCTGTTCTTCTGTAAAATGGGGAGAATTTAAGAGAAACTTAAGTAGACATGACTACAAATACAGCATGGTATCCTGAGGGGATCCTTGAACAGAAACAGCAAAAACTAAGGAAATCTGAATGTACTACAAACTTTAGAAAACAATAGTATATCAAATGCTGATTTATCAACTGCAACAACTGTACCATACCAACCATAACATGTTAATAATAGGGGATAATAAGGCAGGCAAGGTAGTGCACACCTGTAATCTCAGTGGCTGGCTGGGGAAGAGCAATTATTTTCTATTATTGAAAGGCAGGAGGATTGTGAGTTTGAAGCCAGCCTTAGCAACTTAACGAGGCTATAAGCAACTCAGTGAGACCCTGTCTCTAAATAAACTATATAAAGGGCTGGGGATGTGGCTTAGTGGTTGAGTACCCCTAGGTTCAATCTTCAGTACTGAAAAAAAAGAAAGATAATAGGAAAGATTCCATATGAATCTAAAATTGTTCTAAAATATTGTTAATTTTTTTAATATCAGTACCTCACAGTGTGATAAATTTAGAATAGTGTCTGACATATTTTAGGGGCCACTGTTAGCTATTATAATTTTAGGATTATTAACAGGACCAAAGAATTCATATTTGCAATATTCCATGAAACAGGCTATTTTTTAAAAAAAAGTAAGATGACACTACATTTTTAGAGGAAAGTTGTTAGAAAATGTTATTATAACTTTGCCTAGTTCCAAAGCTAGGTAAAACCAAATAAAATAACTAAACATTCTTTCTTACTCAGGGTTTCTTGGTTTTTTAGATCTCCTCCAACTGTGTTTCTGACTACCAACCTATTACTTGCATGCAATTTATGTGAACAAGATCTAGCATGTTTATCTGAGAGATGTGAAAAAGGAAGACTTGCAAATTGCAAATATAACTTTGAAACTTATCATTATGCTTTCCCCCTCCTATCTGCTATGGAATTCAACCTTTTAAAAACACCTATACCATATTTTACTTTTTTCTAGAAAACCAAACGGAATGGGTTATAGTGATTACTATTTTGACATCCAACAGAGTGAACAAATGATGCATTTCCTATGTTCACTTAGATTCCCACAACTAGGAAAGAATTAAACTTCTGATAAAACCAATCATTCTAAGAAGTAAAGATTTTTTTCAAGAGAATGATCTAATATCAAGAGAGGACATTCAGATTCAAGCAGATTGGTCCCACCTGTGTGAAGTCTGCATCTTAAGATACTAAGAAAGCAGCAGAGACAATTTGGGAACAAAATTTTGCACACTTTATCACCTGAAATGGTGTGCCCTACCCCAAGAGGAGAGTGCTATTGCTTTAAGGGAGCTACTCTTCTGGACCTTCTATAAGTGAATCAGGTAGATAGACACACAGGCAGATGAGAGCTTGGGGACATAGCAAAAAGGACAATGAGAGGCATAAGCAGCAACTGATTCCTCTGCCCAGAGAAGGGGACATCACAGGAAAATAACAGATGACTGTGCTTGGAGCCCATTTCTCAAGGGAAACCAGCCTAGGTCATTCATACTAAAACTCTCAGTGTCTGAACTTTTTAAGTAGCCAAGGTCAAAGCCCCAGTCTGAGTCTGGAGATTTATAATGAGGTATCACTACCCCAAGTACTTTGTCTGAATTATCAACAAAATGGATCTGCCTTCTGAGTTCCCTTGGAGAATTTTCTCCCAGAAAACCCATCTTGAAAGGTCTTTGAATTGAAGAATGTATTTGAAAGAGAGCAGTGAACAAATGATTTCACACCTGGGCTTTTTCTTAAGAAATGTGGCTACACTATTATGAGACAACTTTTAAATTTAATTCTGTGTTTTCTTGATGGTAGGCTACATAGAATCCCACAATGCTTCCAGTGTATTTGTTCTCACCATTAGCAGTTCTGAAACTACATTAGGTGAGAAAGAACACAGGGATGCCCATAAGTGCATGAAGAAAAACACTTTCCTGGGGAAATGGGATTTTGTTTAATTGTTAAGCAAAGATTAGCAATTTTCTTCCCTATAGAGCCTCTTGAAGTGTTTACTAGATTAATGAGTATCATGAATTTCTGATAGGGGGATTTAATAGTCTATATTAAATAAACTATAGGAACATATTCATTATCAGGACAAGGATTAACAGCTTCCTTCAGAACACAGTTTGGGAAACCGTGCTTCTCCACTAGAGACAGACATAAAAATAAATCATTCTGTCAGTTAACATTTAAATCCCATCCTCCTAATCCTGATCGCCTAAAGTTAAGGCCATAAACCATTTTAAGACCAACTGATACTGTGCAACAAATGTCCAATAATCCACCAAGGTCTGTTCTGAGACCAGGGCTGACAACTGCATTTTCCACACTATTGGTCACCATTCCATGCTATTGGGAATTCAAGATAACAATTTCATCAATATGTAATGAAGTTTGCCCCCCACTATCTCTCAAAATATTTGTTTTTAACGACAATTTTCTTCTATCAAAAAAGCTTTTACTGTATGTGTGTGTGGGGGGATTGTTGTTGTTGAAACTTTAATATTTTGAACTCCTTGATATAAAAAAAGATTCACTTCCTTACTCCAATATTGAAATCACTGTTGAGCCTTTAGCAGCATTGCCTGGGTTGAGCAGCCTGTTACACACTCAACAGCTAGGGGGCTCCAGCATTAGCTGCAAGGGAGGCTCCTCCAGAGTAGCCAGGAGGCCACAGATAGAACTGCCTGTAGGTGGGTTTTCAACTCCCTCAAAGTCTCTCACATCTAACAGCTCAGGGAAATCACTTTTGGTCTGAAAGTAATTATGCCCGACAATATATAGATTTCTTACTTCCGTGGCAGTGTAAAAACCCAACATACCATCTTTAATTAGATGCCAGCTGTATTTGCTTTTAAAGGCTTTTCTTCTTTCTCCTCTTCTAATTCTTCAGACATCACCAGCTTAATGACATTTTGATTAGCTTGTTAGAATAATTTATTGTTTAGCCTTTTTAACGATTAGGGTGTTCACATCATACTCAATCCTTTACTCTATTTGATTTTGGGTAAACTTTCAGACAGGATTCAGTGAGTAGACATCAGAAACAATCAGGAAAGTCCATAAAATGGGAGTAGAAAGTAATAAATCCTCCACCAATCTCCTCAAGGATGCTCCTCAAACAATCACTGGTCAGCGTTTCTCCCAGCTTTTGAAAGGGTAACAATCATCCCTACTGTCACAGCTGCATAAATTCCATCTTTAAGGTTAAAAGAAGTATGAAGTCCTTCCACTGTGCAAGTTTTTTTTTTTTTTAAGTAGAATATTTCCATCTCATCTTCCTTCTTACATGCCCTCATGAAGAATGAAGATGGATAGGTGATAGACAAATATACACGTAGATAGAGAGACATACTTAAATCTGTTAAGGGGCACTACTATGAAACTGACCTTAGTGAGTCTACCATCACAGCCATGGAGGACTACAGACCATAGGGATTTTCCAGATTTTCTTTTGCTCCCTCAGTGCAAAGTCATGGGGAATTCCAGAACAGAAGAGGCTGGCTAATCAGACTTTCACTGGACTGGAGGAATGTTTGCACAAGCATGTAAGCAGTCTCACAATAGAGGACTGGCCTGCATGATTCAGACCTCTCTGCTTCTATCTCAGAGAACCTTTTGCAGTTATGACTCCTCATGGCTCCACAGGTCATTGGAGGAGATCAGAGCTCATTGTGACTCCAATGATGGACAGATATTGCACCATGTCTCTCTGATGCAGCTGGAGCAACCTGTCAGAGATGGTGGGGTTATCAGGTGGGGCCTCCACAACTCCTTGAGTCATCCCTGATCCCTTGATTTCTCTCCCTCCCCATGAGCAATTCATTTGCATATCCTGTCCCATAGAAGTATACTCAGAATCCAACCACTTTGAACTACTTTCCTTGTGTCCACCACAGTCCAAGTAATTCATTATCTGTGACTTTAAGATGCTGAAGCAGCCTCTGGTCAGCCCCCTGCCTCCTGTCCTTGCTGCCTCTACTGTTCACTCAGAGTGATCCTTTCAAACATAAGCTCCTTCGCATCCAACCAAAACTCCACAAGAGCTTCTCTTCTCACGCAGAATACAAACCCATAGTTCTGACCACAGCGCTGCCCCCCCACCCCGAACCCAGACTCTCCTTCAGGAGCTGCCGATGGCTCCTGTACCTCTCTGGCCTGGTTCCTACTACCTTCCTCAGCTCACCCTCTCACTCCACTCCAGCCTCACTAGTCACATTGCTGGTCCCCAAATATTCCTCCCCAGGTCTTGTACTCCCTCTTCCCATGGCATGGGCTGCTCTTAGAGACAGCTATGTGACACCCTCCTTGACTTCCCCAGGGCTCTGCTAAACGACACCTTTGCAGAAAGCTTTCTCTAGCCATCCCACCTCAGCCATCTCTTACCATGCCTTATTTTTCTTAGCATCTGTGTGTGTGTTGTCTCTTTCACCATAATGTAAACTCCAAGAGGCAAGATCTTGTTGGCTTTAATCAACACTGTGTTCCCAGAACTGTACACAAATTGTGATCTGTTGATGGTTGCTGAATGAGTGAGTGAATAAATAAATCAGAATCCATTTTTACTGTAACATATCTGCCCATTGCAACCCTAGAAGACATGGTTCTTATCAGAAAAAAATAAATGCTCAAAATCAAGGAATCCTAATCCTCAGTTGGATTGCTTAACTTATCTTTTAAAATGAAAAGAAAAAGAAATGCTTATCACTTGTGCAAGCTGAGTATGAGTGAATCCCTTGGCAATCAATGTCTGTTTATTCACATGGACTTCTTGCCTTGGCTGACCACTAATTTGCTTCTTAGATGGGGAAAGAGCGGCATAACAAGTCTTTTTCTCAGAGTCAAGTCAGGATAACCTCATGCTTGCTAGCATTTTCTGGAAAACCTCATCTTTGGATTTATTCCACAACAAAAAGACAAAAAGAGCTCAGTTCTTTTGGACTTCAAAAGAATTTCCTAACCCTGAGGTGAGGGACTTCTCAAGCAGACTGATCACAAGGATGGTTTTCCTCTGACTCCTGTGCCCGCTGCCCTCTAGTGTATGCGGGGCCTTGGGGAACTGAGAAGTCAGAGGGGGGCTGCCGCTCAAGCACCAGGAGTTAATCCTGAGTCATCTCCTGGCCACAGGAAATGCCCTGACCGCCCTCCCCTGTACTCAGTGCCAGGCCTGGCTCCCGACCAGCGGATTCAGCTTCCTGAAGCTGTTTCCTGCTGCCTAAAGGGCCAGGCGGCTTGTTTTGTTTCATTTTGTTTTTAAGTGATTGTACTAGACTTCAAGCAGAGAAGGAATAAGAAAGGATTGTACAATCCAGGATCACATCTTTGTCTCATTTTTGGTGGTAAATGATTCGCAGGATGAACAAATAAAAAAGAAACAGCCAGGTATAGGGCCAGAGCTGAAACGAGAAGGCTAAAGATACAACCTTTTTCTTAAGTTTCTGGTAGAGTTTCATTTCTTGTGGGCATCTTTTTTTTGTTTGTTTTAACTCCATGAATATCTTCTTATCCACCGGGAGATGGTTTGCACAGTAATACGACACTCAGGTTGGAGGGCAGTGACCTCATACCCGGGTGGCCTCCTGAACAGCTGTGTGATGGTGGGCAGGTTATGTAGCTTCTCCATGTCTCAGTTTCCTCATCTGGTGAATGGAAATGAAATAGTCCCTATTTTATCAGGGCTTTTCTAGAATGAAATCAGGCAATACTAATAAAATATTCAACAGTGCCTGACACTGGTAGGTGCTTAATAAAGAAAGCTACAGTAAATACGAATCCTAAAAAAAAAAATAAAATATAAAAAATAATAAATAAATACGAATCCTGAGGGAAAACCACAGAGGGGTTGGGGAGTGGTCATCATGAAATGAATGAAGCTTCAGCCCAGGCCCCCAGTTTAGGAGTGGGAGCTTAGGAGTGGGCGGGACCTGTGAGTGGCTGGGGAATGGGAAGCCAGATTACCATCAGGAAACATTCTTCGGTAAGCATCTCTGGTGACTTGCCTAAGGTGATAACAAAACAAAACAAAACAAAGGACCGGAATCTCCAAGGCTTCAGTAACTTGCTGTCATGGCTTTCCCCCCTTATTTGTAATAAACATGCACTTTCACACCTCATTGATTTCCAATTTTACTTTCCTTTTCTCAAGGAAAGCCCCCAAATTGTATATTCTTCATGTCCCACAAAATCTGTTTTCCTTCCAAAGTGGTATAATTAAATCTTCACCATGATCCTAAAGGTGATAATATCATTGTTTCAAAATCTGAAAACAAATGTGTTGAGAAAAAAAAAAAAAAAAAAAAAACATTATCCCCACAGATAGACAGCAGGACCTGGCAGGACTGCAACTTAAACACAGCTTTCTCTATACCCGGAACAAAACTCTTGCCATTACACTGACCTTCCCCCAACACGAGCATCTAAAGGCTTTAAAAAGTGAGCTCTAGAAAAAAATAGGCATGTATACATCCATGTTCATAGCACCACTCTTCACAATTCCCAAAAGGTGGAAATAACCTAAATGTCCATTGACATTTGATAAGTGGATTGATAAGTGGATAACTAAAACATGGCATATCCATATAACAAAATATTATTCAGTCTTAAAAAGGAATGAAATTTTGACACATCCTACAACATGGATGAACCTTGAGGACATTGTGCTAAATAAAATAACAGAATAGTTAAATTCATAGAGACAGCAGAATGGTGAAGGGCAGTGGCAGGAGAGGCAGCTACTGGGGGCAGCTAATAGGTAAAGGGTGCAGAGTTTAATTGGGGAATCAATTAATGGGCAGCTATTAGGTAAAGGGTACAGAGATTAATTTTGGATGATGAAAAAGTTGTATAGATGGCTTGTGGTGAAGGTTTTACAATATCTGAATTTACTTCATGTCACTGAATTACATGTCTGAAACTTGCTGTGGGGAGACCAGGGATTGAACTCAGGGGCATTCAACCACTGAGCCACATCCCCAGTCCTATTTTTTTGTACTTTGTTTAGAGACAGGGTCTCACTGAGTTGTTTAGTGCCTTGCTTTTTGCTGAGGCTGGCTTTGAACTCTCGATCCTCCTCCCAAGCCCGCTGGGATTACAGGCATGTGCCACCGAATCTGGCTCAATTTTTTTTTTAATAGTAAATTTTGAAGGCTGGAGATGTAGCTTGAGTTTGGTGGTAGAGCACTTGCCTAGTACACAGGAGGCCCTGGGTTTGATCTTCAGCACTGCAAACAAAAAAGGGTAAATTTTATGTTATGTATATTTTAACACACACACACCACAAACAAACAAACCCAGCCTAGAATGTAAGGCTTAGGCCATAAAATATTTCCCTAGCATTTAGAATATTATGGGTATTATATACTAGGATGACAAGAAGTTGTTACGTATCCTTCTTTAAAAGAATTTTCCTGAATGTCTTGAAATGTGAGTCAAAGATAGCAGCTTCCAAATCCTTGTTTCCTTTGTTACACACAACTACAAGTCAGCCATGGAATTCTGCAGACAATCCACTGTGTAAGATGTCGCAGAGCTATCTCAAAGGTAGACTCTGAGGCAACACACCCATCTATGCTGTCTTCTTGGAGCTACTTCCTGAGATGTACTTGCAGATAGACACACAGAAGTAGAAGACTTGTCATTGGTGCTTGAATAAAGCAGGAGCACGTTAAAGCCCAGCCCAAGTTGACGGTCATTACCTGGTTCCCAGTGTTCCAGATAGCTCCTGGCCAGGCTTACTCAGTTTCCCCTCTCCTGGGAGTGTTTTGTGAGGGCCTGAGTCAGACCCAAGCAGGCCCTGCACTGTCAATTTTTGATGTGGCTGAGTGGCAGTTTCCAGGAGAGATCCGAGCTGAATGCAGTGAGCCAGAGGTATGTATGGTTCTCTAAAGCCAGGGACAGATGAAAACAGCTCATTTGAAATCTCCCAAGCAAAGGGCTGCTGAGAGGCTGGGGTGCAGGGGGACTGCTTCCCTGAGCTCTGAACAACTAAGATAGTATCCTATGGGCTCAGCCAGCCTGTCTAAAAGTGTCAATAGCAAGGATACAGAAACTCTCTCCACCACCCTAAGAAATGGGAATTTGTTGTAACAGTATATATTGCTCTAAAGAAAGCAGGGTCCTGGAGAAAGCCAGGAAGAACTGTTCTTAAAGAGATCCAACCTGGAAGTGCATTTGGGATTACAGCCACTTGAGACTGCTTGAGAAACTCAGGAGAATGAGTTTGGGATCTGACTCTACTGCTTTTCAATTAATGTAGCTCAGGGTCCTTCTCTATAGATACTTCAACCCACTCATTTTCTACTCAGTGTAGCTTTCCCTTGCCTTTGGCTTCTGCCTCCACATAGCTGCTGATCTCTTCTAAAATTGGACTGACACCTGAAGCATAATCTTTCTTTCCTCCAGCCTGATACATTCAGTCTCTCCCTCCCTCTCTCCCCCTACCCTCTCTCTCTCTCTCTCTCTGATCATCCTGTCAGCTTCACCTTCCGTTATGAAACTTTAGATTTTTCTGCCTATATTTCTCAGTTCAAATTCCACATAGTCTTCCCTTCTACATGGTTTGGCTTTCTGAAGTTTCAGAGTTATCTGGTCAACTGCAATCCAAAAGAATTGAATGATTCCAGAAATAATTCATAAACTTTAAGTTGTGTTTCATTCTAAGCAGCACAATGAAATAATTTTTAAACAATTTTTAATATGTTTAGTTTTTAATGTTTTATGAAATATTACTATGTCAAACAACAAATGAATACTTGCAGTGATTTTTTTCCTGTGAATTTGAATTTTTTTCTTCTTTTAATTTTTTTTTTGTTGTTGTTGTTAATTGTCATACTAGAAATTGAACCCAGGGCTTCATGAGTTTGAGACAGGTGCTCTACCACTGAGCTAAACCCACAATGCCTTGAAATTCTTTTTAAAAGAGAAAAGGTTTGGATTATATAAACATAGCACAATGAAATCTTTTACCATCCTGTTCTGTTTCACACAGGATGTGAATCATCCTTTTGTCCACTGTATCCACTTTTTATATGCTACCCACCTGATTTAGTTATCAGATCAGTTATCAGATCAACTGTCATGGTATCATAATACTTGTATTAAAGTAACCCACATTTTACTTAAAAATGACCTTTAAGTGCAGGAGTAGTAATGCTGATAATTCAGATATGCCAAAGAGAAGCCATAAAGGGCTTCTTTTAAAGTAAAAGGTGAAAGTCCTTACTTAATAAGGAAAGGAAAAACTTATATGCTGAGGCTGCTAAGATCTATGGAAAGAACAAATCTTCTGTCCATGAAACTATGAAAAAAGAAAAAGAAATTCATTTTAGTTTTGCTATTGTTAGAAATACAAGGGTGTGCCAGGTGCCATGGTGCATGCCTGTAATCCCAGAAGCTTGGAAGGCTGAGGCAGGAGGATCATGAGTTCAAACCCAGCCTCAGCAACTTAGAGAGGCCCTAAGCAACTTAATAAGACCCTGTCTCAGAATAAAAATTAAAGTTGGATGGGGATATAGCTCAGTGATTAAGTGCCCCTGGGTTCAATCCCTGGTACACCGCCCCCCCAATTGTCCCAAGCCCAACAAGGAATCAAACATGTGCACTGAAGTAGCTTGGCAAGGCAAACTTTACTTTTGCAAAAGGGCGTGCTACTGATTATGGTAAGCAAGCACACGTGAGTGAACAGTCCACCTGATTATATCCCTAATGCAGCACTGCCCCTTGCTCTGATATGAGGAGCTCAGGGTTATAATCTACATGATTGGCTCATTTTAAATTGGGGAAAGGCTACAGTTAAAGGGAAGAGCTATAGTTAAAATGGCTACATTGGATCTTACATCCTAATTAAGGCTAAATACTATATTGTGAAAATGGAACACCAAACTTTCTATTTCTTACAAGGTGACACCTCAAACTGAGAAAGCTACAGTCATAGTATGTGATAATTATTACATTCTGATAGAAAAGGCATTAAATTTGTGTGTACATATGTATAGGAAAACAACATAGTATGTATAGGGTTTGGTCCTATCCTTTGTTTCAGGCATCCTCTGAGGGAATTAGAACTTATCTCCCACGAATAAGGTGAACCACAACAAGCAGAAACAGAGGAAAATAATCTGGTTAGTTAAGGGGACATGGTTTCCATTCAGGGCATCTTGAGAGTTCTGGCAAGCATGGATAACAAGGCTGCTCCTTCCACAGTGGTATGAGTAGAACAGTTCCCAGGGGAGGGCACCAGGCACTACATCTTCAGGAAGCAAGACTGTGCCTTCCCTGTGTATTACTGCTTGGTACCAGTTATCCAGAGCAGTGCCAACATGAAAACAGAGTGCGAAAATGTTTTATTGTACCATTACTTCACTTTATATTTTCTCTTAAATTCCTCTCTGCATTTTCTCTACCCTACATTTTAAGCTTTCATCATAGCCCAAGCAGGGGACATGTTTTGCCTCTCCTGGTTGCTTTCTGTACCCTCCTAAACCATCTATTCATGTTCTCATCTATGTACTCAATATCCATTGAATGCCTGCCCTGTAACAATACTGGACAATAAACTACTGGAAGTCTTTATACAGGATGGCACAGGGCACTCAATGTAAAGCACAAATTCAATTTCATGGGTTGAATTGGGTCTTGGGAGTTCTCCCAGGACCTTGTTGCTGCCTGCATCCTGTTGGCAGCGGGAATGAAATTTTATCCACTCCCACTCATGTTCCATTGGCAAGAGCTAGTCACTGGGGTTCTCTTAACTTCAAAACAGGCCAGGAGAGGTAGTCTGATTGTCTTCCAAGAGGAAGAGATTTTGGGTGGTAGCAGAACCCCAGAGAAGTTTCCACAGAGTGGGCAAATAGACAGCTGTTCGGGCATCCCTTACCTCAGCGCATCCAAAGAGGCTAATAGTAGCTATTAGGGAGGTCTGTGTGCAGACAACTCAGGACCTAGGAAAGCCTCACTTCTCTGGGGATCTCATTCAGACTCATTGAATACCATCAGCTTCATATCTTTCAATCTAAGCTGATGATCCCAATTTTACAGTTTATGCTTCAAACGTGTCCCCATTTTTTAGACTTCCATATCCAGTTGCCTAAGTGGCATTTGGTTATCTTCTAGGATCTCAAACTGATCATGTTCTTATTCACATCCTCTTTACCCAGCCTAACCTCTCTCAGTGAAGAGTATCACTCAGTTGCTCAGACCAAAAACCTCTCCCTTTTTTTCATGTCCACATCCAATCCATAATCAGTCCATTTTCAAAATATATCCTGACCACCTCTTTCTAGTTACAACCACCACCATGTCTGTCCTCAACAGCCACACGTTATTGTTTTGCCCCAAACACCTTCCAGCCTTGCCACAGGAGTTGTAACTTCCACAGCAGCCAGAGTGATTTTCTTAAAATGTAAATTACATCGTATCTTTCTAGGTTTCCTATGACACTCTAACCTGTTTAGAATAAAATTCAAGGTCAAGACTATGTATAATCTGACCTTTGTCTTCAAAACTCATCATTTTTCCTTTCCTTTCTTATAGTCTCAGAGTCTTTGCACTTTCCTGTGTCACCCATGTCATCGAGAGCTCTGTGACATAGCACTGGTCAAGGAGACTCTCCAACTCTCCTACATAAACCAACACCTCCTCACTGCCCCTCCTTCCTTTAACCCAGCTTTATTCTTCATCCTAGCTCTGATCACTGTCTGAATTTGAGTCTCTTCCCACTGCTCTCCAGGAGTATTTGCTGCAAGAGTTCAGTATTTGGTTGATTTTTTTTTTCAAGGACACAATCTGTTTCAAGGAGAATATCTGCATTATGAAAAAGAAAATGGATTCCTAACAAAAATTAGAATTAGAACAATCATATTATCCAGCAATCCCACTACTAGGTATATATTTGAAAGAAGGGAAATCAGTCTGTTGAAGAAACATCTGCACTTCCATGCTTATTGGAGCACTATTCACATTAACCAAGATAGGGAACCAACCTAGGTGTCCATCCGTGGGTGAAGGGATAAAGAAAATGTATTGTATGCGCAATGGAATGTTATTCAGCCGTAAAAAGAACAAAATTCTGTCATTTGTAACAATATGTATAGAATGGGGGTATTACATTAAGTGAAATAAGTCAGGCACAGTAGGAGAAATGCCACATATTCTCACTTACGTGTGGAAGATAAAAAGTTGATCTTAAAAAAGTAGAGAATATAATAGTGGTTACTAGAAGCTGGGAAGGATGTGAGGGAGGGAGGGATGGAGAAAGGAGAGTCAATGGTTATAGGGAGAAATTATGCCAACTATTGTAAAGCACAGTAGGAAAACTATGGTTGACAACTATTAATGAAATATTTCAAAATAGCTAATAGAGAGGACTGTGAACACTCCCAACACTAAGAAAGATTCGTACCTGAGGTGATATATATGCTAATTACCCTACCAGATACATTGTATGTATTGAAATGCCACATTATATAAATATAATAAATTTATATTTTAAAAGAAATTAAATATATATATATATATATAATTAAAAGTGATATTTGACACAAAACCAATACTCAGTAAATATTTATTGAATGAATGGATGAATAACAAGCTAATAGTGGATTTTTAAAATGGAGGCAATATCCAGGGCACTGGAAATGGAAAAACAAGCTAAATAAACTTTTAAATAAGAACAGTATATGGGAAATGTCTTTTATCCAATGAAAAAAATAAGAAAATAGTGTTTTGTTTTCCCTAACCCTAACTTCTAGTCTGCCTATAAAATTGTTTATTTTTTATTTTTCAGACTTTATTGTAATTCTCTGCAGAGGATTTAACATGGAATACAGAAACCTGAGGTATTTTCATTTAGCTTGTTTTTCTTTTTTACCCTCCTTACCTGTAACTTAAATGCTTATGTTTTATTTCACATCTTTGCTGTTTTCATTAAATTAAAATCGTTGTAGAAGCAATCCTATTTCAGTTGTTCTTTTGACATTTTATCGATCAACATTTCACTAAAGGTATCAACTTTCTCTAGGATGCAGAGAGACTAATAGAACTTACACAAAAATTTCTCCTGAATGAATTTCCCCACCTTCTTGGTGATTGTACACCTGCCTTCCTTATAAGGAGAACAAGGAAGTAAATCATGTTGAAGTTGCTTTTAAACACAGCTTTTCTTCTTTACCTGTCCAGGTAGCCTCTGTTTTCATTTCAGTCGTAATGAAAGCTTTTTAATTTACATCTCAAGTTTCATTTCAAAGCAGTGTAAGTAGTATTTAATATTTTACACTTCAAGAAAGAAAGCCTTTAATGATCTTCAGCTTTGGTCTTGTAACCTTGAAGGTAATTCATTTTTTTAATCTGCACAGCGAGAACTGAAACGAATGGGGATTGAGCTGCTCTGCCTGTTCTTTCTATTTCTAGGAAGGAATGATCGTGCACAAGGTAAGACCTAAGTTCTCGGATATGTTGCTTTCACGATATGCTTGACAAACCTGTCATTTGGTTCAGAAACTAGAGCCGAAGTCATTTTTTATTTGACCTGTTTGATGGCTCTTTTGCCACCGAGTGAATACTTTAACAAATTACAGGCAAACACAGGGCTGGTCCCACCGTGAATGTTCTAGTCTCAAGGTAAATAAATACAAAGGTTACACAGGCATTTTAATGAGGAGAATTAAACAACATTACTGCACAGTAGGACTTCTTAATGCCTTTATGACAGTCGTTTTGGAAATTTCTGTTTTATTATACAATAAGTTCTTCCTCTTGAGAGTAATAATCTTGGGAGAGAAAAAAAGGATTTTATTTCACAAACAGAAATACCACATTTATAAGAGAAGCATTTTAAATGGTTACAAATAATTTTAAAATTAAAATGACAGGTATTTAATAAGAATAAAAAACAAGATGATTCTGTATTTGTCAACAGTTAGCTATTTTTAAAAAAAGAAGAGGATGATAATTTTTGGCTTATAAGGCACATGTATTTTCAACGTGATAGATGTGAAGTGTAAATTTTTATGTGAGTTGCTAGCATTTTCAGAATTGATTTTTGAAGACAAAAATACATTTTGATATTGTTTTGTTCAAGTAATTTAAGAGGCATAAGTCTCGTAAATGGAATGAATGAAAGTGTACTTAATTCCTTGCATCTTGCTAAATTTAAATGTAGGTGGCTGTGCCTTGGGAGGTGCAGAAACCTGTGGAGACTGCTTACTCATTGGACCTCAGTGTGCCTGGTGTTCCCAGGAGGTAAAACAAATGACCTCAACATGTTTTTAAAAGCTCTGTGCAGTTACACTTATGTTGATTTCCTCAATGATAGCTCAGATAATGTCCTTCTTTCTGTGGGGTTATATGAGTGAAACAAATCAAGAAAGGATAATAAAAGTATTAGTGGATCAAAGTGGCATTCACATGATTGCTTTCAAACACAATTCATGGAAGGAATGCATGTCAAATTATTCTAAATAAAATAGTTAACTCAGAGTCCTTTATTTAACCTGGTTCCTTTTCTTATTTTAAGGTAATTTCTCATGGGTTAAATGTAAAATGTCAAGCCTTTCTGGACAATCAGTAATCATGGAGATGTTTTCTGAAGTTAAACACACATTTGATATCAGTACTATAGCTGTATTCCATCCGGGAACCAGGATCCAATGTGAGCCACTGCTAGTTTCTACAAGGAGCATTCTAATTTCGGGAAAAACATTGCTACTAAGGCCTTATTCAGTTCTTTTAAAACTTATATTTTCATGAGCTCAGTCACTCTGTATCATACCAATGACAAAGCCCCAAACAGACATTCCTTATCTAAAACTGAAAACTATGTAGTATGAAGATGCCTGGGGGCATATAGCAAGCCATTCTAAGTCACTGCCGGTGCTGTGACACCATAGAGTGATCTGCAGAGGTGTCCTGATAAGAAAGAGATGCACTAACTCTGAATTTTAAAACAAGTCTTTCCCCACTGGATCTCATGAAGATAATCTAAACATCTATTCTTCCCATGCTCTAGATAGGGCAGAGGCATGGGAGGGTAAGGGAGGGGGCAGGGGGTTAGCAATGATGGTGGAATGTGATGGACATTATTATCCAAATACATGTATGAAGACATGAATTGGTGGGAACATACTTTATGTACAAACAGAGATATGAAAAATTGTGCTGTATATGTGTAAAAAGAATTGTAATGCATTCCTGTATAATATATTTAAAAAATAAAAATAAATTAATAATAATAATAATAAAAAGAGCACAAACCTGGCACACTGCCCTAGTACTCCCTTGACTGATAGGGGCCACAAAAACAGCATTCAGGGGAATTGTGCTCTCTTGAACCAACGTATCAAATTCAGGATTGAGAATGTAAATGTGGGGGGTAGGCATAATTTTTTGGACATTGGCTTTCTAAAGAAAACAGCATTAATTTCATTCCAGAGACTGAAAATGGCAAATCATTCTAGAATTTTTGTTTAAATGCACTTTTTAGCATTTGAGAGAGTTTCTCATAGCCTTACTTGTGGATGACCCTTGGTAGCTAAATGATTGTCAAATTTTATGGCAAGATTAAGAGGTCACTCCAGTAGTAAAAGTAGTTATTAGTTTATCAATTGAGGTAATTGGAACAAAACGTAAAATAGATTTCTGCATGGGAAGAACAGAAAATATGCTGTGTGGTTAACACCACCCCTGACCTTCTGGCAAAGGCTGTGACTACAGCTGATAGCAACTGCATTGTATTGTGAAGGCGCCTCCATCAGCCACTGTTTGCCTTCCTTACAATATGAGATGTTAGAGAGTTTGCCAGAGCCTCAAATACACAAAGGCCTGACTGGTAGATAACAAATTATATTCTCAAAATTTAATTTCAGAAGAAAGGTAACTTTTCTACTTGGTGAAAACATCAAGAGTGGCTTTGAATTCTAAGGGGCCAGGAAAAATATGGGCATTGGTTTGCATGAGAGTCAATGGGTTCAACTTTTCCTAGTGCCTGCTGTAGAGTAGCCTTGCCATCAGGTAAGACAGGTATATCTGGGCTCCATTTTTTCTGCTCTTGATGCTGCAAAAATGGAATGGCCACATATCTGCTGGGAAATACTATACCTCAGTGCTCATGTGAACCTAATGGGGCCTAGGAAACTCCAGAGTCCTGTACAGAAAAGCAGACTTTAAACCATCTTCTAATTCCCTTCCTTACTTCCAAATCTTGGAGGAAAGACCTTGAACTAGAACACTTTAAGATACTGAGTTTAAGGTCCCTGAGAGATCAGTTTTAGTGAAATAATGCTAATCAGGGCAACACACCAATGATTAAAACTAGTAAAGTATCAGACAGTGCGATGTCATAATCCTTGTCCTTTAGAAATACATAGAAAAATCTCTCTTTGCTACCGGATTTGGTAATAGGTGCACTGTAAAGCTTAGACAGGCCTAGGATTCCAAGAACCAACAAGTCATTCCAAAAAAAAAACAATAGACTGAAAAATATCAACTCGATGAACTCAACTATTTCAAGAATCTGGTCATGGCAAAGGAGAATCTTTAAATAAATGAGCTTTAAAAAAACTGCTAATGAATTCAAATGAACATAATTAAAAGGAGACTCCAGCTTTACTCATAACTTTGCTGGCAGAATACTCTGGCTATTCAACTATAACTTAGCTTTAGACCTACAATCAATGTCAGTCATACAGGAATATGATGTATTTAGGATGGCAAGATGCTTAACTAGGAAAGTATGTAAAAAATTTTAATTACTGCCATCTTATAAAGAAATGCAGATTTGTCTTCTTTTTCTCTACTTTTTTCTTTTTTAGAATTTTACCCATCCATCTGGAGTTGGTGAAAGATGTGATACCCCAGCAAATCTTTTAGCCAAAGGATGTCAATTAACCTTCATCGAAAACCCTGTCTCCCAAATAGAAATCCTTAAAAATAAGCCTCTCAGTGTAGGCAGACAGAAAAATAGTTCTGACATTGTTCAGATTGCACCTCAAAACTTGATTCTTAAATTGAGACCAGGTAAGTTATGATTTTTTAACAGAGGGGGAAGGGTCTTTCAGAAGAAAGAAAAACACAGAAGTGTTTATTCATGTAAATAAACATAATGCTATGTGTGTAATATTGCTATTGCTTTAATATGGATGCTACATGTCACAGATCATTGATTATTATGCCTCCAATTGCCCATTTTTAAGGAAATATGAAGTTTTGGGGCTCACATTTTTCTTTGTTCACATTGGCCACTTCTACTCCAAATGTGTTACTGAAGAAGTCTTTTCTAATAGTAACCATTTGAATTACTCAAATGTTGCTTAGATTTGCCTCACATTTCTTCAAGAGTTGAAATGTAGATTGAAACTCTCCTTTATTTTGTTCACCTGTTCTAAAACCACACACAAAAAAGTTCAGCTTATCTTTCATCTAAATGGATGCTAATTCTTCCCAGGAGATATAAAATATCCTAACTTATATTTCTTCAGTACTCATAAACTCAATGCTGAAAGATGTTTGTGGGCTTACTCATTTATAAACTCTACCACTTAGTACATCACATGGTATGTATCTTCAGTAAGTTCTTAATGGAAAGAAATAGCTAGCTGGCGGGGAGATTAGCCAGTTGCAAATAAACCTTCCTGTGTTTTATGAATTTGCTTTCCCTGTGGGGCTCTGCAGGTGGTGAACAGACATTGCAAGTGCATGTCCGCCAGACCGAGGATTACCCTGTGGACCTGTATTACCTCATGGATCTCTCCGCCTCCATGGACGATGACCTCAACACAATCAAAGAGCTGGGCTCCCTGCTTTCCAAGGAGATGTCTAAATTAACCAGCAACTTTAGATTGGGCTTCGGCTCTTTTGTGGAAAAACCCGTCTCCCCTTTTATGAAAACAACGCCAGAGGAAATTGCCAACCCTTGCAGGTAAGTGATTCTCTGGCATCTCTGTGCACTGATTTCCACAGCGATACCCCGCTGCCCTCCCTAAGCCGCACTTGCCAGGAACTCGCTAACTCCCTGGCATTTCTATCTGGCTGTCTGATCTCACAGTTCTCTCAGATGCCCAAGTTGCTCGCAGCCTCCGAGGATCTTAAATGTACGGTTCTAGCCTTCCAGCCTCTGCAAAGCATCTGCCTCCAGCGATGGAGGGCGTGGCCAGGGGCGTGGCCAGGGCGTGGCCAGGGAGGTTTGTGTTCTGTGGACAAAGGGGGCTGTACATTCCATTGGATTTTATCCCCCTCCCTGCCCTTGGGAGACCTTCAATCCCCAATGACCACCACTGAAGCTGTCTGACAGTAACCTCTATTCGTTTTGAGTCTTTTTCTACTGCAATGACTTCTGTCAAAATAATAATTTTTGCAGCTTCCTCTGACGTACTTTGGGAAATGTGGGTTTCTCTCATTGTTTGGAGAAGGCCTTTGCAGCCATCACTGCTACTAAATTCACAGGAAATGAGTCAGTGACTCTATTATAATGTGTTATAATCAGCTATTAAAACCATGTCTTATGCAGGATGGCCAAGGACAAATAGCTTTGTGATGGCTTACCTGTGCAGCCAATGACATGTTCAAAATCAAATTATTTAATACCCTTCTATTGAGAAAGAGCCACCATCTGCTCTGGGCCAGACCCTGCACTGAAGGCTTTACATACATGACCTTATTCAATCTCTATAATGACAGCAGGTTAAGGCAGGTTTCATTAGCCCTATATTCAGAGGAAGTAACAGAGGCTCTGCATGGTTAATAATTTGCTCAAGGGCACATGACTAATAAGTATACCAAGATCTGGTTTGATCCAAAACCAAGCCCTTTACTACTATGCATTTCGTATATATGAAATCATTTTTAAAATGTTAATTTTTAATATTCTTATACACCAGAGCAAGCAATCCCTATAAAAGACAAACAGCTTCTATCGTATTTAAAAACACATCAGTGCACTTCTCAACTATAATCTAACATAGGTAAAAATTATTTAACTGTGAAAGTAATGTACCACTGATTATAACTCTTAGGAATTGTGTTTGGTTAAGAGTATCAGAAACTGTGGCTTTAAAAGGAGAGAGTTTTTTTTTTTTTTTTTTCTCTCTTTTACACAAAGTGAAGTCAGGGCTTGGGTGACAATTCCACAAACACCAGAAATCCACAACTTCTGTTTTTTTTTTTTTTTTTTTTTGCTCCACCATCTTTAGCACTTGGATTTTGTCTTCATGGTCCAAGAGGCTGCTAGGGTATTAAGCATAATTTCTTCACTCCAGGCAGAAAGAAAGGAAGAAAAGTGGGGCAGATTAGTTAAGGGCACTATCTGACCCTCTTAAAGTATAATTGACATGCACTTGAAATACGCACATCAAAAATACTGTTTGAAGACTCTTAATAATTGAATATACCAGTATAATCAACACCCAAAACGTGATATAGGTATATTCATCACCTCAGAAAGTCTCCTCATGCCTCCTTCCAGTCATTTCTACTTCCTCAGAGGTGCTCACTTTGTGATTTCTATAATTTAGATTGGTTTTGCCTATTCTTGGATTTCATACAGCTAAAATAAAATAGTATACACCTTTGTGTCTTGCTTCTTTTGCTCAGTGTAATGTTTTGAGATTTAATAATGATCTTGTGTATACTGGAAATTTGTTCCTTTTTGTTTTAATAGGTAGTCCATTAATGGATTTGCTACATTTTATTTATTCCTTCTTCCATTGATGGACATTTGAGTTGTGTCGTTTCTTGGCTGTCATGAAAAATGCTGCTATGATCATTTGAATATACATCTGTGTATGGATGTCTGCTTTTATTTCTCTTAGATGGATACCTAGACTGGAATTGCTGAATTGTTTAAGTGTACTCTTAATTTTTAAAGAAACTACCAAAGAGCTTTCTGAAGTAGATATACTTCTTTTCATTTCCATAAGCAATGTGAGAGGGCCCCAGATAATCCACATCCATGCTAACACAGTGTTAGCACAAATGCTCACTTTTACATCTCACGAAAAGAATTAGTCGTTTTAATTTTAGCCATTTTAATAGGCATGTAGTGGTATCTCACTGTAGCTTTAATTGGAGTTTCCTTTGTAACAAATGATGTTGAATACCTTTTCATTTTTCAGTCTCATTTTGTATTGTGTGAAGCATCTCTTCATATCTTTTGCCCATTTTTAAAAATTAGATTGTCTTCTTAAAATTGTGTTGTAAGCGTTCTTTATATATTCTGGATACAGGTTCTTTGTCAAACATACGCTTTGCAAATATTTTCTACCAGTTGTGGCTTGTGTATTTATTTGTCCAACAATGGTTTTAGTCAAACAAAAGTATTTAATTTTGATGAAGTCCAATTTATCAACTTTTAATTTTGTGATTGGTATATATTTTGTCCCAAGATATTTTTGCCTACTCTAAGGTTGTAAAGACTTCTTTTCTCTTTTCCCTAGATTTATGGTTAAAGTACTTACATTTAGGAAATTTATGATTACAAATGAGTTTTTGCATTGGGAATGAGAATAAAAGTTCTAAGTTCATCTTTTGTTTCCAAACAGATATCAAGTTGATCCAAAATTTGCCTTTCCACATCAAATTATTCTTGTTGTCTTTGTTTAAAAGCAGTTAACTATATATGTGTGCATCTAATTCCAGACATATTCTCTTTCATTGCTCCATTGATTATACCTATGTAACATTAATGCCTCACTCTCTTGCCTTATGATGTCTTTAAAATTGGGATTGTAAGTCCTCCAACTTCATTCTCTTATTTTTGGCTATCCTAGATCCTTTTCATTTCCATATAAATTTTAGAATCAATTCTTCAAAAAATATGCTGAGATTTTGACTGAAAATGTATTAAAACCATAGATCAATTTGAAGAGGTTGGACATCGTAAGCATATTGAATCTACCAGTCACTTCATATGACATACCTTCACTTTGTTAATTTCAGGGTAGAGATTTTTTTTATTGGTGTTGTTTTATCTATTCCTAGGGTTTTATTTGTTTGTTTTTTGCAATAGTAGAGATTGAGCCCAGGGGAACTCTACCACTGAGCTACATACTCAACCCTTTTTTAAATTTTTACTTTGAGATAGGTTCTTGCTAAACTGTGGAGGTCAGCCTTGAACTTGCAATCCTCCTGCCTCAACCTCCCAAGTAGCTTGGATTTTAGGCATGCACCATGGTACCCAGTTCCCAGGAGTATTTTTTTTTAAGTTCATTTTTCAATGGTGTGCTGGTGATTTATAGGAATGCAATTGATTTTTCACATTATAATAAATTTTCCCATTTATTCTAGTCTGATTTTTATAGATTCTTGTGATTTTGCAAGGACAGTCAAGTGAAACTAGTATAGCTTTTATCATTATCATGAGTGCTTGCTGGTAAAAATATATAAATATATATATATATTAGAACTATATATATTAGAACTACTAGTAAAGTTGGTGCCACTGTTTGGACACGGGTTGAGGCACCAGCAGTTGACTACTGCTTTCCCATCATCATAGCACAGCAAAAAAGGCAAATGACATATTTATACACTGTGAAAACAGTGTGACCCTAAAAGCCCTCTGGAATGTCTCAGGAACCCCAGAGTCTATGCACCATTCTTCACAAACCCTTTTAGGACTGGCGATGTAGCTCAATGGTAGAGCACTTGTCAAGCATGTGTGAAGCCTGGGGTTCACTGTAAAGAAAGAAAAAATGCTACTCTTTTTTTTTTTTTTTTTGGTACTAGGGATTGAACTCACAGACACTCGACCTTTGAACCACATCCCCAACCCTATTTTGTATTTTATTTAGAGATAGGATCTCACTGAGTTGCTTAGCACTTCACTTTTGCTGAGGCTGGCTTTGAACT
Source organism: Marmota flaviventris (assembly GCF_047511675.1). Classification (NCBI taxonomy): domain Eukaryota; kingdom Metazoa; phylum Chordata; class Mammalia; order Rodentia; family Sciuridae; genus Marmota; species Marmota flaviventris. The sequence continues at coordinate 70,952,606 of NC_092508.1, forward strand.
CGGGATTCTCCTGCCTCAGCCTCCCCAGCCGCTGGGATTACAGGTGTGCACCATCACACTCAACAAAATGCTACCTTTTAAATCTAATTTCTAATGGCTTTTGGAGTATTTTTTATTTTTATTGGGAGGAGAGTCACTAAAAATTCATTTTACCATAAGAAGGCTGAAGCACTAAAAATTCATTTTACCCTGTAAGAAGGCTAAAGCAGCTTACAGTTTTGAAAGAGTTCTCTTTGCTGTTGTCTAAGATACAGAATAAAAGAAAAGTTTTCTTCATTTCATATTTATAAATGAGTCATAATATGTATTTTTAAATACTTAACAGCATAAAAATTAAACTTTTCCCTCCATCAAACATTTTGAAGAATTTCTTCTTAACATCAATCCGCATACACTATGTTATGATTTTTTTTTATCTCAAATTTGGTGAAGAATTCATTGTAGTTTTATGAAATAGGAGACAGAGCCATGGAAATAATGGATTACATGGATTTCCTATACATATACATACACAAAAGCATATTTGAGTATAGAATGTACAGTTTCTTATTGCAAAGTTAATAAGTTCATGTGCACAAAAAGAAGAAAATCAAAATAAGTCCTAACCCTAAGAAAAAGATGATGTTAATCTTTTAGTATATAACATTATAGTCTTTTTAAAAAATATTTTCTCATTTAATTTTTAAATTTGTTTTAATTAGTTATACATGACAGTAGAATGCACTTATGCACTTTGATATATTTTATCAATATTTATTTTAAATTTAACAAAATATATAAGTAGTACTTCTTTATATTGTGTTTCTCAATTATCCTACATTTTAAATGTAAATTCGTTGTTGTCTAGGAACTCAAAATCCTCCATTGGTAAGAGGTTCCTACTCCCTACACTTGCTATACTCAGAAAGCAATATCTAAACGTGAGCATTCATTAGAGCTATTCCAGTCCAATTAAGGGTTTCAGTTCCAATTCCGAGAGCAACCCCTCTCTAATGCTCTGTTTTACTTTTGCCACATGTTCTCCCATCACATGAATCTGCTCAGTGAGTTACATTAAGATTTCATCCACTTTTCAAAAGCATGGACTTCTAATAATTAGAATTATCTGCTCAGGACATAATTTCAACCAACAAAGATCCAAATTTCCCGCAGGAAGGTAGGACTGCCAATTCTTTGGTTCTAGGAGATGCTCCAATATCTCTTGGTACAGGATGAATCAACAGCCCCAAATGAAAGATTAAACAAAAAAATTCCAAGAATAGTTAGGTCCCAGGGACAAATAAGCCTACATGCTTTTTATCTGAAATAAACTTCATAGCAACTTCATGAAGTAAATGTTATCATACCCATTTTATGGATAAGGGCACTGAGGCCCAGCAATGTTAATGAACTTGCTCCAGGATAGAACTGTTCCGTCTTTTTATTCTAATTTTAATGAATTTTCTACCACCTCAGAGCTACTCCAGTCACTACAGGAGTAATTATGACACATGCTGAATTATCATCATTAACCAATTGGAAAAAAATTTAGAGCTCTTTCTCATATCACACTTTAAAATACGTCTCATATCTGAGGGTGGGAAAAAAATTCACTTTAATAAAAAGTTTTAAGGTATGTATCAAAAACATCAAAGACAAAAGTTTAATATTTTTCAGAGAGTTCTTCAAATTAAATGGGAAAATAAAAAATATACCACTAAGAAAATAAGCAAAGAGTATAAACCAGCAAATTGGTAAAAGAATAAATTCAAAGTGTCAATAAATATAGACAAGTGGGTCAGTCTCATTAGTAATAAAATGAAAGTTAAAAATAAAATTCAGATTTCATTTTAGCTAATCAGCTATTTTGTTGAATGGTACAGTCTCACATACAATTATCAAAAATGACAGCTGAATCAAACTGATCAGAAAAGAGTTTGCAAATAAGGGCCAAAAAATAACCCAGCAATTCCCCATCAAAAAATTTATTCTAAGCAAAGATACAGACTAGTTTGCAAAAATATATGAAAAGGGATCACCATATTATTTAATTAACAAAAGATTTCAAAATAAATTCTCAGCAAGAGGAATGATTGAACTCTGATATATCTCATAGGCATTGCAACTTTTTAAAATTTCTTCTTCACATTTTCATATAAAACCTCATTTTTTTTCAATGAACAAAAAATGCATTTATTTTTAATCAGGAAAAAAACACTATTCTAGAGATATCATTAGCCAAATCCATTCATTATTGTCCTGAGGTCTGTGCTAATCTCTATGGGATTGATGTAAGAAACAACAGAAAGTACAGTTTCTTATTGCAAATGTTTGTCAAGCCCCAAACCCGAAAAGCTCATTGTGCAGTGTTCTCTGCATATTTTGTTTCTTCAAGCCTCACAACAACCCTGCTAGGTAGATACTATCAGTGGGCAAGACTTCAGAGTTTCAGAGAAACCTGATACATGATATTTTTTAAAAAGGGAATAAGATTAACTTCTGGGAGTTAAGGTAAAATGTAATGAATCAGAAAGAAATATAAAAAGTGGCCTGGAAACAGCACAGTGGCTCCTGAACCATCTGTGTTGGTACAGCTGAAATAATGGATTGTCCTGGTGGGTTGGGGGAAGACAGAAAAAAGAAGGGTCACAGAAGACATAGGCATCCAAGAACCTCAGCCAAGTCACTTCCAGAGTTTCCAGCCCCATTGACTAAAAGGACTTATGAAACATTTGTTAGGTGAGGAGGTTGACCACAGATGAGGGAGGGACCAGATGTAGTCAAGAGCATTTCTTCTTGAGATGGCCATCTTAGGACAGCTCAGGCTGTGCCATTCAGTGTTCTGAAACATTGGAAAACAATGGATTCTGACCTCTTTTCTTGAAAGTCTACTGTTAGGAAGAAAATCACTTCCCTCATGGACACCAACTTGCTGGTCCCCGTGAGAGCTTTACTACTCAGTATAAAAGAATCCACAGCCATTCTGATTTGAATGAACATTCGATTCTCATCACTTATGGTAGTCATTCTATAAACTTGCCTCAGGCACTGAGTTATTCTAATACTGAACATTGCTCCAAAGGGAAAAATAGGTTAGAATCCTATGAGCCTCTAGTTATAAGTTTAATCAACTGACCAATATATAACCTTGTTTTGTGTGTGTTTATATTTTAAAACATCTTGCTTAATAGATAGTGTTGATTCATCACTATTGACTGCTCAGACAATAATATTAAAAACTAATACTTGAACGAATTTTATATTTCCTACATGAGGCACATCACAACCTTTTAGCACTCAGGAACACTAGACAATAAGCCCTTCGTTCTCAGACTTGGGGACCATTTTAAACAAAGAAATTATCAATAAAATGAATATATGCACATACACACAAAGCCCTGGCACTAAATAGACCATAAAAAGACACACGTTATTTACACTGTGAGAGATGACTCGAGAAAGCAAAACATCATCTTGTTTGACCTCAGCAGGTAATGTGCACGTTAATGAGACTCACTTTTTTTTTCTTCTCTGTGTAGATATACAAATGATGAAGAAAATTATGTATTGATTTGCTAAAAATAAATTTTAGTAAGTAGGTGAAAATTCACAAATGATGAGGATGTATAGGCAGATGAACTTGGTAACAGGAGTCTGACCCTGAAAGATGCACCTGCTCTCTAAGTGCTAACAAGAAAGCCTGCCGCACCTGCAAGCTCAAGCCCAGGCCCTATGTGTGCTCCACAAGAATCAACCAGGGCTCCCAGGCAGCGCACCACACCCTCAATGGAGGCTGCTCCTATCTGTCTCTGTGCTTCTGTGTCAATGGTTGTCAAACTTTAGTGTGTGTCAGAAAGGTTTGCTACAGTATGTGTTGCTGAGCACATTCTTGGCATTTCTAAGGCAGGAGGTCTGAACTAGTGCTCCAGATTTTGCATTTCTAACATTTTCCATGTGATTCTCATGCTGCTGTACCAGGAACCTCACTTTGAGAACCTCTGCTCAATACCATTATCCTGCTTTTATAGATGAAAGCTCAAAGCTCAGAAGGGTTAAGTAACTTGCTCAAGGTTTCAGGCACAGCTAGTAACTGACTTTTAGGATAAAATGTAGCTGAACTCATGATCATCTCTTTATGTTCTACTATTAGGAGCAGATTTCATCCTACCATGATATAAGCGGGGGGTTTTATTCCCAGGCTGGTCCCCAACAATGTAGACAAGCATGGTAGAGTTGGACTCTAGAACCTAGGCCCTGCTATGTTTTGGTTTTTTTTTTTTTTCAACCTTCAATAATATCTTTTTTAAAAATATTTTATTTGTTCTTTTTAGTTATACATGACAGCAGAATGTATTTTGACATATTACACATACATGGAGTATAACTTCCCATTCTTGTGGTTGTACATGATGTGCAGTTACACTGGTCACATATTTATATGTGAACATAAGAAAGTTATGTCTGATTTATTCTACAGTCTTTACTATTCCCATTCCCCTGCCCTTCCCTTTATTCTCCCTTGTCTAATCCAAAGTACTTCTGTTCTTCACTACCATCCTCCCACTTATTGTGTGTTAGCATCCACATATCAGAAAGAACATTTGGCCTATGGTTTTGGGGGATTGACTTATTTCACTTAGCATGATAGTATCCAGCACCATCCATTTACCGGCAAATATCATAATTTCATTTTTCTTTATGGCCAAGTAATATTCCATCATGTGTGTGTATGTGTATGTATATGTGTGTGTGTGTGTATATATATATATATATGTATATATATATATATATATATATACATATACATATATATACACCACATTTTCTTTATCCATTCATCTGTTGAAGGGCACCTAGATTGGTTCCATAGTTTAGTTATTGTGAATTGAATTGCTTTAAACATTAATGTGGCCGCGTCACGATAGTATGCTGATTTTAAATCCTTTGATATATACCGAGGAGTTGGATAACTGGCTCAAATGGTGGTTCCATTCCAAGTTTTCTGAGGAATCTCCATACTGCTTTCCAGAGAGGTTGCACCAATTTGCAGTCCCACCACCTACTACGATTTTTGAGCCCTTGATAGGCAGAGCTGGGAATATTAAAGGGAGCAGAGGAAGAAGACAAGTTTCTGTCTTGTCTCGCTATGAGATGACTCCTACTTGATGACAGCTTGAGATATCAGAATACAAAGAAATTGTCATCAGGTAAACTTAATGGTGGATTTTAGTTGGGAGGTAATAGAAAATAGTGATTACACACACTGGAATGGGAAGTTTGATCACTTGATTAGCTGTTATATGCGTTTGAGTCAGTGAATGACTCAAACTCATATCTCTAAATAAGTATTAGCTAATATAGTCAACATGGAAGGGATGGGCAGAGATGATGACAATGACCTTAATCCTGAGATTCACAGCCAGATTATAGAGTTAGGCCCGGGAGAAAAACTAATCTTTATTTGAAGAACTATTGCTAGGATCTCAGATCCATTAACTGTGTGTTGCATCATATTTCAAAAATATTTTTGCACCTTACTTTTGCAGTAGTATACCCTACTTCTGCCTACCTACATTTGGATTCAAGCACATTTTGCCACTGACAAATGACGCTGAAAGATTCAATGAAATTGTGAAGAATCAGAAAATCTCTGCTAATATCGACACACCCGAAGGTGGATTTGATGCAATTATGCAAGCAGCTGTGTGTAAGGTATGCTGTGCCAAGGAGATCACATTTCATTCCGTTAACATGAATTTCATCTCTTATTAACAAATCAACTTTGGAAAGCTTGTATATTTTTCTTTCTTTTATTCACCATATTTCTTCAATTGATGCTGAAGACACAGAATTTCTGTAAAATTTTAAATTTAATCATGTTTAAATGGGGACTGTTTTATACACCTAATATTTGAATAATCAAAGAAAATGATAGTAGCTTTGAGGAAATTTTGGTTGGAACAATAGTCTTGTTTTAAAAATCTAGTGTATTTTAAAGACCTAGATCAGGTGAATTTAGTTTTGGAATAACTATGGTTAAAAAAAAAAAAAAACAATCAAAAGCAGAACATTAATGAAAAAAGTAAAAATGCCCTGAATCAGTATATACCTATACTTAAGATCAGCTATCTATTGTTCTGGAAACGGAATAAGCCTTAGAAGCCATTCTGTCTCTAGGACATGCTAGGATCCTTGCTCCTTTCTAATTGACTGACACGTATTCATGAGAGTGGGTGTCTGTCTTGAGACAACAGCCCTTCTTGGGAAATTCAGAATTGGGCAGGCCTGAAGCTTCTAGAAGGTGGGAGGGCCAAGGAATTAGAGGAAGAGGAAAAGGATAAGCAGGAAAAGGCTGGAACAGGTAGGATGAGTTTCTTGCCTAACTAGTTCCTAGCCTGATATGCTTTAAAGGCGAAAGCTCTGCTAAGATACAGACTCCATGTGGACAACCGCAACAGCAGGACCTTGAGCCCGCCTTCGATGAGCAATTCTTCTATTTGTATTAGTTCTATAATCTTTAGATGACATCATTAGAAAGAGAAATATATACCTAAGTGTTGCATGACATTTTAATGCAACAGGCTTTCTTTGTACCATTTTTTATTGCATTTTTGACTCATTTTGCTTGAGCTTGGATTTGGAATTATCTATGACCTCCCCTACCGCCTCCCCTCATTTTTCTGGCTCATTGAAAGTTGGACAGCAAAAATAATTAAGTATGTAAACATCAAGATCAACTGAATCCTAATCATCACAGAGCTATTTTTTTTTCCTGAAGCATAAATCATCTGAAAATGTTATCCAGGAAAAAGCAAATGCCACAGAATTTCATGTGTTTCCTATATTATCAATTCACAATAGATGAAAGCGGATAAATTAGATAGACCAACAATATATTTTTTTTAATAATGCAAATGTGTCCGAGCAGAAGTGATCCACATTCAATAGGTGCCTGCCTCTCTCCAATGCAACCCCAATATTTCTTTATCACTCTAGGAAAAGATCGGCTGGCGGAATGACTCCCTCCATCTTCTGGTCTTTGTGAGTGATGCCGATTCACACTTTGGAATGGACAGCAAACTGGCAGGCATCGTCATTCCCAACGACGGGCTCTGTCACCTGGACAACAAGAATGAATACTCCATGTCAACTGTCTTGGTGTGTAACCCACACTCTGTGCTGTTGTCAGGGCCACAAGCAGGCGAAGGAAGCAACAACTGCTGTAACACAACACAAAATAGCTCTCGCTTGAGAAAGCAGTGCACGTTTCCTGATCTGAGATTAGCAAACTGTCCCCTCTCAATCCTCACCATCATTAGAGGTTTCCTGGAGTATGTCTGAGTTGTGGGGACATCTGAGAAGTTTGGATATGCTATAACAGGCGATCCCAGAATCTCTCCAACTTCTCCAAGATCCTGAGCTTAGCAAAAAGCAGTGATTTCTTTGTGTTCTCAACTATGGCCCTAGAAAGGGAGGTCTGGACCAAACAGTAGCACCTTGGGATTGCTGTGAATGACTGCCCCTAAATCATGCCATGCTTCTGATGGATATGGGGTTCCCTGGGAAACAACTAGTCGGGTAAGGCTAAGTTAGTGCATATTAACATTTGACCTATCTTTTTGGCATTTAAAAAAATGATGGTGCCATTTTTTAAAAATCAACTTTTGTAAAACAAGTCAAAGCTTTTTTGGGATACATGATCTCATCTGCCCTCAACAGAACCCTGTGTATCCAACCACCTTCCCTGAACAGACTATGTGGCTGCTGTTTGTGTACATTATTCCTTCCACTTGGGATGCCCTTCCTCCTTGGCTGCCAGGAAACTCTTAATTGCTCTTTAAAACCAGCTCAATCATTACTGCTCCCAGAGAGTCCTCTTTGACTTCCTTGAGGCCCCGGAGCAATAGTCTCTCCCTTCACCCTTATACATAGATGTCTTCTTACACATCTCTCTGAGGAGATGTGTTTGCTTACATCTGTCTGTCTTTACTGCATAGATCCCCAGGGCCACGGCTGGTTTATTATCTGTTTCCTGGCAGCGTAGTGCCTGGAACACAGTGGGCATTGACTAATGTATGAAATAGAGTTGAATTATGAAGCAGCCACCCAGGTAGGTCACATTATCCCCATGGGACACAGGAGAAAATACAATTCAGAAAAATCAAGCCACTTCCTAAAACAATGATGTCTAAATGAAAGGGATGAAGGGAAGAGAGTGAAAGTCCACCTTTCTAATATCAATTGGAAAATCTATTCTCTGTAAGCTAATAATTCATAAATCACTTGGTACCATTCTTTGACCTAAATTTCTACACTTCAACATGAATGAGTGTCTATAACTTTTGATCAGTTGTATTCATATATATATATATATATATATATATATATATATATATATATGTGTGTGTGTGTGTGTGTATTCTAGTATCACATAATTTTACTTTCCATATTACAATAGATATGAGAATACAATGTTTTGTTTTTAGTCAATGAAACTATTTTCAGACAGGAAACTGTGATAAATGAATTCCTTTTCATTACCTTTTCCTTGCAACTTTTCAAATGTCCCATAATAGACATCTTGAAAATAGGAAGATCATATAAGTAAATGCTCCCGATTGCTTAATATGACCTTCTTGTGTAACATGTGTTCAATTCACTCCTGCTGAATAAGCTGTTACACATGTGCAGAAGCCTTGGACTATTTACACACCCTGGGTCTTTTGAGCATTTTTTAAAATTTTAATTTTATTCTTATTTTTATTTTTTGGTATCAGAGATTGAACCCAGGAGTGCTTAACCACTTAGCTACAACCCCAACACCCTACCCCCACCCTTTATTCTGAGACAGTCTCACTAAGTTGCTGAGACTGGCTTTGAACTTGTGATCTTCCTGCCTCACCCTCCTGAGTTGCTAGGATTACAGGTATGTGCCACCACACCTGGCCCTTTCAGCATTTTCTAGGTACTCACAACTGGGCCAGATTCCTGGGGCCACAAAATAATAAGATGTGGTTCCTGGCCTTGAACCAACAATATAGTTGTGGAAATTAAACCAACAGATCTTATTCACATAGAAAACAGGATTCCATGGGGGCCACGTGCTGCGATCCTGGCTCCTGCATGCACAGCAGCTGAGAGACACAAGAATATGTAGAAATAAGCAGGGACTAGCACTGGCAGGATTTAGGCTTTAGGGTGAGGTATGCTTAAGGTTTGGGCAGTTGAGAAGCAGAAGAAATGGAACAATTCTTGTGTCTCTAATAAAATTCAAATATGAAAGAAAGCCCATACACATCCAAATTTGCAGCTGGGAAATGTACCTGAATATTTTAAGCAAAACTATACCTTTCTCTCAACTTGAATTGGTACCTAAAGATGACTTCAGACAAAAATACTGCAGTAGTGCAGAAAGTATATAAGAACACATCAACTAGTGTACAGGAGGGCTTATTTTCAGTGTTCCTCCATTTTGGCTGACTTCAGTCATAAATGACGCATTCTTAATTTATGTAGCTGCTTACTACTCCCTTATCTGAGTGTCTCTTTGTGCAATATCCACATTTGGATTCATATGTGCTTATGTTTTCCAGATTGGGAAAGTAATGTCTATCTTCAAATTTGATAATTAATGACTGCTTTTATTTTTTGACGTACTCATATCACTTGGGAAAGAATCTGTCAATGGACAAGAAGTACAATGTGTTTCTAATTATCCTGTAGGATACTATAAATTCATTGATGACATTAAAAAGGCAGTAATACCAAACTCAAGAACCAGTAAAAAAAAAAAAAAAGACACCTGTCTCAAATCAGACAGATGTAGGAAATGTAGTGTGTCATTTTCAGAAGACTGTTCCTTTCTTAACCTTCGTGTCACCCTCATCTAATTCCAGGAAGGGTTTCAGAGCCACAAGAGCCACCTCAGACACATACATTATAGTCTAATTGCCCCTCCCCACCCAAACATTCTTACCTTCTGACCAGTAGCATCAGGAGAAGAAATGTGTCTCTATCCTTGAAAATATGATATGCTGTAAGAAGTGATCTTTCAAATTGTACACAATACACTACATTAATAGGAAGTGACTCTTAGGATTTAATTGAACTCCTAAGATTTAGGAAACAATTATTGAAGCAACTAATCAAAAATGCTAATCGTGTATTTGTTTACATAGAGTGATATAATAAGGCCTGTGAGCAGTGAAATGTCTAACTCAGTAAAATATTTTTCTATATTCTTTTATTAAGGTGATACTTAAAATCTGTATGTTCCTTTTAGGAATATCCAACAATTGGACAACTCATTGATAAACTGGTGCAAAACAACATGCTATTGATCTTTGCTGTAACCCAAGAACAAGTTCATTTATATGAGGTAAGCAAACAAATCTAAGAAATTCTTTCAGGGAGATGATGTCATGAAACTATCTCGTGAGTTCAACGCACAGGAAGGCCATTAGATAGATAATCCTAATACATACCAGATGCACTGGGCACTTGACAAAGTAGATTCATTTATACCTTGTAGTTTAAATGAGAAAACAGAGGTGTGGTGGAGAGTGAGGGCAGACATGGTAGAACATGGAAGTTATGGAAATAAAAAAAGGTGAGCTGGAATAAAGTACTAGTAAACACAGGACCACCTGCCTAGAGGGAAATTAGTCTATCTCCTCTTCAACTATTGCATCGGATGAGAAAAGAGTTAACAGAGAAAATAATGAAAGTGGGAGGAGAATTGGCTTTAAATTCTTTGACATTTCTCCATTAAATTTCCAATTTATAGTTTAAGGCTTTAGATGGAAGCACCATTTACAAACAGGGAATTGTATCATTAGATGAAATGATGTTTGTAAGCCACCATGTAAACAGTAAAACAGGGGCTGGGATTGTAGCTCACAGTAGAACACTTACCTAATGTGTGAGGCAAGCATGGGGTTCGATTCTCAGGACTGCACATAAATAAATAAAGGTCCATTGAAAACAACAACAGAAAAGATTAGCAAAACATATATGCAAATGTAAAAGACTTCTATGGTTTCTTTCCAGCCTAAGAAAAAATATATGTCAAACGATGTTAATTGAGGTACTAAGAAATGATCTACTCATAATCTGCAGTTTCACAGAGAAGAAGGAGACTTTAGAATGGGCCAAAGAAAATGTGGGGAAATCAAATTATCTGTGTCATCTATGCAGTAGTGTCAGATACTCCTAAATCTAGAGTCTGACCTCTTATTCCTTTTGAAAGGACCTCTTAATTTGTTTGGTGAGTTCACAGGGCGGGGGGAACTCAGATTATTTAGCAGAAGCCTTTGATTAAATGTACTCACTACCAAGCACAGTTCAGCCATGAACTTGCATCAGGTTCTGTAGAAAGGATCCAGGAGGAGATGCTATCTTGCATTTTTAATGAGAGGAGGGTATTGTACTCCCAGGTGAGATTGCCTTCTGCTGCAAACCAAGGAAGTCCCTTGCAATCCAGCTGCTCAGAGACCATGTGGGTTCACCTGATCTGGGCATTTTCTTAAGGCTCTATATTATGTGATACCTGTTTCCACTGGTTTTAAATAGTAGTTGCAGTAAAGATTTTTTTTAATAGCCCCAAATACAATAGTGAGTCTATTCTGCCTTAGATCCTTAAGGCTAAAGTGAGAGGACCCTGGGGGTTACAACACCTCCTCCCCAGCAAGGCTCCAGCTCAGAAGGGGGAGTAGGAGCCGCGTACAACTTGTCTTCGAAGGGGAGTCTGGGGAACACGATTGATGATCATGAACACAGACTCCCATAATTCACTTTGGTAATAGTCTTTAAGACTCACAACTCATTTAGACGCCTCCCCCGAACTGCTATTAAAAAGACAGAGGAAGATGAAAAATAACTATGTGGCAAAACAGAATCTGTTGGATTTAAGCTAGTTGTATCCACGGTTCCCCTGTTGCAAAAGAAACGATCATTTCCAAGGAAAACACCAGATTAAAGCTTGCCTGTAATGTAACAGCAGGACATTTATTTTGCCTGCTTACTAATCTCATTATGAGGCGAATTTATGTTCTGTCATGTTCTGTGGACTTTGCCATCCAGGCTCCACTAAATTCAAAGGGCACTTTCAGGAAGCCAGGCAGCAGACCCGGTCGGCAACTCATTCTATGACTCTGGTTGTTTCATTATTTTATTTTTATTCTGATGGGCTCATCATTTCATCTGCATTAGCGGGGCCAGGCGGCAGCCTGGTCTAAAGATAATGACAGCAACATTGCACTTCCCTGAAGGCTGCACACAGCATGAAAATGCTGATCTCTTGTTTTATTGATAATGAAAACTGAAAATAGACCAATAATGGCTGTGCTGCCTTTCAATTTAAATCTCTTAGAAGGAGCCCTAGGTGTGCAAGAGTCCGGTGCAAACTGGTGTTTGGATAGAAGGAAAATAACCACCAAAGAATGAAAAATAAAGCCAGTGATAGGATAAATAAAGCAACTAAGTGTTGAGATCTAATGAAGATTCCAGAAGGCCAGTTGTTCACCTGAGTTCTGTGCTAAGCGTAGCTTGGTGCCTTCGCAGCGGGCAGGGGATGATCAGGTTCAATGGCGGCTCTGTCTTGCAGTACATAAGATTTATGTTGCCCACTCATGGAATGCAGGAAAAATGACCTTTTTTTTTTTTTTTCAATAATTTTGGTAAGATGCTTTAGACTGCCCAGGTGCACAGTGTTGCTCTATGTTGTTGTAACAGAGGAACAAACAATGGAAAGGGTACAGTAAGCAATTTCATCTTCAGCAATATAGACTACAGTGTGCACCCCAGACTCCTGCAAACTGATGGTTTTGAGCAAACTTATTATTATGAATAGTTTCCTGTTTGTCCAATTATAGGGTTCAAAAGATAATGATAGATAATTGAGTGAGCAGTAGGTAGTATATTACATTCTAGTGCTAAATACCATTTTGAATCAGGATTCAATTACTCAAGTTAAAAAAAATGTTTATATCTTCTCCGTTGTTTTTAAATGTTTACTGTTAATTTACATTAAGATAGTATCAGGCCACTAAACCCCAGCTGTCTAATTTGACTAGTCTTTCCTTCCTAGTGAGATAGTGAGATAAAAAGCAATTAAATCACTGTTCTTCACTACATCATCAAATCATGTTATGAATTACCTCGGGTTATTTGCAAGACTTTACAATATCCTATATCTTTTCAAAATGTCTGCATCTGGCTGGAAAAGAAGATTTTTATGAAGTTAATAGCAATAATTATTATATGACCTGGTGTTGATGACGTGATGTGGAAACCCAGCACCCAGAAAATAAACAAGAAGTTCATTGGGAGAGTTACTTCCAATTTACTTCAACTTCTAATTGGGCTGTAGAGGGTCTTGTTTCTGTAGTTATTAGGACAGAGTGATGTATCTAAAATATGGGAAAACAAGGGTACAAACAGATTTTTACACCATCAAAGTGCTCTTTTTTCCTAAGACAAAAAGCCCTCAATTATCACCTTAATTATGAGAGTATGGTGGGTCTTGCTCATCCTCCTGTTTAAGGCAATTCTTGATACACAGGGTATTTGTTGAATGAATAAAAAGTTCAATAAAAGCACCTGACCTTTTCTAAAATTGGGTCAAATATTCTAACGAGGGATTTGAGGGTTTGTATGATAAATACTTATCAAGGTTGAGGAAGCCCAGGCACACAGAGCAGGTGGAGGGCACCTAACCATTACTAGGACCCTCTGCAGACCAGGCTGTTTCTTCTTCCACCTTCCACCCTGGACCCAGATGGCACAAGAGAGGAAAGCAACACTTTGCCATCTTTCTTAGGACAACCGGCTGGAGAAGCTCCACAGCCTTGCTACGGGGCCATGAGAGGAAAACCCCTGAGCAATTACCCACCATCATCAGACTATTAGATCTAAAAACAAGCTGGAAGAGCAGCCACAATATGCCACAAGCCAATGTTCTTTTGTGGCTCATGAAAATTATACACTGTACTCAAGTTTCAATTTTTCAGGAATCAATAACCTCGTTATTGTTTCACCCTGCTTCCTTCTTCTGCCTCTTTTGAACTTTACACTGTAGCAACAGAAAAAAAAAAAGGATGATTTTAGTGAAAATAAAATCATCTGGGATTGAACCCAGGAGTGATTTACCACTGAGCTATATCCACAACCCTTTTTATGTTTGATTTTGAGACAGTCTTGCGATTGCTGAGGGTGGTCTCAAACTTTCGATCTTCCTGTCTCGGCCCCCCCAATTCACTGGGATTATAGGTGTGTGCTACCGTGCCTGGCAAGAAATTGCTTTTTATTCAAATGTAATGGGAAAGATTTTGATTTCTCCTGAATTGATGGTATCTGGAAGGAAAGACTGAGAAGTGCCAGCTGCCTACACTTTCCTCATTAGTGAAAACATCCCTCAGAAAGGGAGGATTTGGAAATGAAACTCCTATCCTCAGATTATCATTCAGAGCTGTTGGGAGTGTTTTCCAGACTAATTAGCAAATCCCACCCATGAAAAACCATCAGTACTCACCACTTCAATCACACGTGGTACTTTTCTCCTAAAGAACCCAAATCCTCATAATCCAGAAAATATGCACTCAGTAAAAAGAAGGGACAGATTTAAAGGAAGGCCTTCATGAGATACCCTCTTAGGCCAACCCATGTAGAAATATGAGATTTTATCAATACACGATCTGAGTGTTTCAGGATTCACACAATGCCTGCAATATCCAGTGTATCATTGCAGCAAAATGCTACCAACTGCATAGTCATTCATTCATTCATTCATCCAACGTCTCACGAGTACCTCCCATGAATCAGGCTGGCACTGGTGATTATAGTGGACAATAAGACACAGTCCCTGCCTCAAGGATCCTCATAGAGCATTTACAGATTTGGAAACCAATAATTTGCCTGAAAAAAAAAAGAATATGGGCATTTTAGAGACAGTGTTCTGCTACAAAACCCCATGGTAGAGATTTTCTGGGGACCCAGAGTATTCATGTATGTCAGTGTTGTTACTCCTTTTGATTCTGGAGCAGCAGATTAATTGGCAACCATAAAACTGCTTTTGAGGCTAATAGTATCATCATGTTGAACTAAGTCCTTCACTTCACACGGGTGAAGACGGAGGGCCAGAGATGATATGCAACAATGACTGTGATAATAATAGCATAGTAGGGGATGTTTGCAGAGAGTTTATTAGGTGGGGATTGAGAGTGTGATACTCATTTTATCATTTAAGCTCTATCTTATGGCTATAGGAACCTAAAATAGCAAAGAAAGTTGCTTGTGAGAACCAAGATTTGGATCCAGACAATTTGACTCTATAGCTGAGATAAACTGTAGCTGGACCCTGGCTGTTGTAGGGAAAGCATATGCCAACTCCCAAACACTAACATACAGAACAACAGCCTTTAAAATAAAATAACCAACTTTAAACTTCACTTTAAAAGCACAAAGCCCAAGGGTGGAGCAGAGCTGCCTGACAGATGAACCAACAGATGAATTTCCTTTCAATGACAGAGTCCTTCAAGGCCAGGAAACACTTGACCTAGGGTCCTTTACTGTTGCTGTTAATTTAGATGAATAGAGCAATTTAAACATGTGTTGACTTGGAAAAAAGAGACAATTAATTCTGCCCTATGGATTATTTAAGCTCTGAGTGGTAAGAAGAGGCCACACAGCCAAGGAGCATTAAGTCTTTGGCCAACCGTCTAAAACTGCTACCATCTCCAGTAATCACTCTCTCTGGTTCCAGTCAAAGGGCCATGGGAACCGACAAAGGCCATAGATTTATTATGATGATCTAGTTTGAGCATCCAAAAAAAAAAAGAGTAAGATAAGCAACACCCAATACCTCCTGCCAAGTTTCTTCAAATCTTAACCTTTTGCCACCATATCTGCTTCAGGCCTTTTTTTTTTTTTTAATTTAATTTAATTTAATTTTTTTATTATTGGTTGTTCAAAACATTACAAAGCTCTTGACATATCATATTGCATACATTTGATTCAAGTGGGTCATGAACTCCCATTTTTAACCCCTATACAGGTTGCAGAATCACATCGGTTATACATCCACGTTTTTACATATTGCCATACTAGTGTCTGTTGTATTCTGTTGCCTTTCCTATCCTCTACTATCCCCCCTCCCCTCCCATCTTCTCTCTCTACCCCATCTACTGTAATTCATTTCTCTCCCTTGTTTTTTTTTCCCTTTCCCCTCACTTCCTCTTATATGTAATTTTGTATAACAATGAGGGTCTCCTTTTAAAGAAAGAAAACATCACAATTGCCTGCAGTATAGCTGCCCATTTATGCCTCCCTTTTTTCCAGAGAAGTAACCAGCTTCCTCAACTTGGTACTCACCATTCTCACTTTTTTTTTTTTTTTTTTGCTATTAAAAATATTTGTACAGCCAAAAATAATTGTGTAGTTATGGCTTACAAGTTTAATTTTATATAAGCTTAATTTACATATTATTTCTACAATTTGATTTTGACTATTAAAAATCTAGGCCTGATCACTGCCAGCTTTGACATTCAGTGACTGATCCTGAGAAGGTTTATTATTATGAATTCTAATGATTTTTTATTATATTTTATTATTGTGGTAAAATATTTATAACACAAACGTTGCCATTTTAATCATTTTTAAGTGTACAGCTCTGTGGTGTTAAGTACATTAGCATTGCTGAGCTGATGCTCTGAGTTTGAGGCTCACCCATGTACACCCCAGTAGCTCCTGTGGATTGCACTCCACTACTGTGCATGCTCTGATCAGCATAGGTACCACAACAGGTTCTTCCTGTGATTGAGGGTATTGGATCACTTCCAGCTGTGTAGATCTGTAAATGTTGCAGTTGTGCATACCCTTGCACTCATATTCTCTTGTCAAAGATCCACATTTGTAAGTGATGTTCCTGGGTCACAGGGGAATGGCATCTTCCATTTTACTGGGTTTGTCTGAGTTGCCTTCCAAAAGGATTATATCAGTTACTCTCCCACCAGTAGAAATGTGGTCAAAACAAAACAAACTTCAGTTACTTTTTCTGGTTACAAAATTAACACATGTCATTTGTTAAAAAAAAAAAATGCAGTGGGAACGGAATACTAAAAAGCATAAGGAAGAAAATACAGATCAGTCATAAACTAACCCCCTTAGACATAGCTAACCATTGTTGACATTTTTAGACTAATTCTTCCCTGTCTTTTTCTTTGCATGTATTTACATATTTTAACATAATTGGCATCATGCTGTACATAGTAAGTATGTTCAAATTTTTAATGAATTTATATAGTTATAGTCTTAGAATGACATAAAAATTAAATTGTACTCAGTTATACATCAATTATTTTTATTAACAAGAATAACTTTAGATGAAGTCAAGGTATCCTACAAAATGACAAACATATTTGCCATGCATAGAGGGTGTCTGCTTTCAAGTAAACACGAACTTGCCCTCTTCGAATCACCAGGCCCCAAACCTGTGCATGTACTTCACTTTTACCTCCTGGGTGGTTGCTCTTTAACATACTCACAGGATACATGGTGGTAACTTTTTTACATGTCCATGTTCTACTTCAATAGAAACAACACATGATTTTTGAGTATCATTTTCTTATCCTGGAAAGTGCCCTGTGTTGGTAAGGGCTCTAACATCTGTGAATAGTCTCTAAACTGCAAGTGCTCAAAACTGTAATCCCTCTTCTCCTTGCTTTCTCTGGGTTCCACAGGAAGAGAGGATTCCTTGTTCAGTCGCTAATCTACCCCTGCAGCCTTTCACAGGTTGCATTTGGCAACTCCACGTATGTGTCAGTGTTTGTGACACTGACACTCAAATTACAGCTATGTTTACGAGCAACGCACCCCAGCTTGGACCACAATGCAAGAGTCTAGAAGGAACTAAGTATTATCCACATGGTACAGCCTTTAAAACAGCCACATATGGCAATAACACCCAGAGGACAAATTAAATTGACAACCTCCTTAACATAAAGTTTGGGAGTATTATATATTTTAATTCCATGCTCAACTATGCTACAAATGGGGCTAATATTAATTATAGTATAATTTAATATTTTATTGCCCCTGCAATACTGAATCTTCAGAAAGTAAACAACAAAAAAATTGAAAGCTATTTGTTGAATTTGAATAGTTTGTGCACACTTTATTCATTTTTAATTCAGTGGCTGATCTACTTATTCTGTAGAGTTGTTGAATTTTACACACAAAAATATAGGATACCTATCTAAGCTTCAATTTTAAATAAACAACAAATACTTTTTAGTCTATGTGTGCCCCTTGGTATATTGGGGACACACTTATACCAGAAAAACTTCCATTGTTTTTCTGAAAATCAAACTTAACCAGGCATGCTGTGTTTTATCTGTAGTGTATCATAAAGAGTCAGATAGTAATTTAAGCTCTGAGGGCCATATGGTGTCTGTCATGACTACTCAACTCTACCATTGTTGCATGAAGAGTCAGGGACCATAAACAAATGCATGAGTGTAGTTACAAAAAATAGGTGGAGGAAAAATACCGTCCACAGGCCATAGTTGCTGATCCCTGCTTTCATCCATTCAGTCCTTGCACTTTTATTTTTTGTGCTTTCTGTGTGCAAAGCACTGAGCATGGCATTGGGAGAATAAAAATCAAGTCCTATTTTGTCTTCATGGGCTTAGTCTATTGCAGAAAAATGGGTAGGAAATAATTAGTGAACAAATAACCAAATAACATTAATAGTCTTGTCAGAAAAATGGAAAGTAGTGTAAATTAATTGAGAATACCAATGGGGCAAGAGTGATCCTCCCTTGGATGGATGAGATTTTTTGGAAAGACTCCTTTCAAGAAGTGATAATAAAGCAACAACCTAAAGGTTGAGGTGTTTTTAAGAGGTGAAGGCATGTGCAAAGGCCCTGAGCCAGCAAAGGATTCTGTGTTCAGTGTGTTTGAGAAACTGGGAAAAATGCCAATCAGCTTGAAATGAGCAAGGATAGAAAGAGAGGAAATGGCGGGGGTGGGGGGGGGTGGGCTGGAAGAAGACCCCTCAATCTTGAAGGCCAAGGAAAGAAAGCTTGGTGCAAATCCCTGGGCCACAGACATTTAAAAATACCACTTTAGTTGCTGAGTGTCGATGTCATAGGTGCATGACAGGCTGAAAACTCTATATGAATTATGGGTACTAAGGTTTAAAAGAATAATGCTTAATTTCTAAATTTCCACAATTCTTCTTGGACAGACCCTTGTACACCTACAATTCTCCAACTTTGGTGCCTGTTAGAGTCATCTAGCAAGCTTTTTAAAAACCCAATGCCCAGACTATTCCCAGATCCATAAATCATCATCTCCTGGGCTGAGAACCAGGCACCAAGATTTTTTTTTTTAAAGCTCTTCTGACATATCCAATCACCCATCCCAGGAGCTTATAAACATGTAGATTCTTATTCAGGAGGTCTGGACTGGGGCTTGAGATTCTGCATTTCTAAGCAAGCTTCAGGAAGATGCTGATGCTGCCAATCCACCTGCCACACTTGGAATATCGAGGGCTGATAGCTCCTTAGCAGTCCTCGCACACACACCTGCTTGCTGTTTTCTTATCCCCTTAATCGCCTTCTACTATCATCCTTCAAAATTTTATTATCTGCTGTTGGTAGCAGCACATAGGCTGCTACCAAACCCCACATTGCTTCCATTTTAAAGGGGCTTTCTACAGATGAGAAACTTGCCTTCCCCAGCAAAGATCCACAATCTCTCTGCAAAGGCAGGGTAAACTTATTAAGAGAAGCTCTGAAGTATCCTCAGTAACAAATACTCAACCCAGCCTCTTTGTTCTCTGAGTCTCTATTCTCCAATGCCTCTCTGTGCATTTGTTGTCTCGGAGCAGTCATGCATTGTGGGTCCATTCGTCTTCCCTTATCACTCTGTTACTGCCGCTGAGCACTCATTCAGCTGTACACTACGGCTTCTTGGCTGACAAGATAATTACATTCTGTGCAGACTGGGAGAAAGACAGGTAGTGCTCAAAGTTCCAAAGACGACTACCTAGTCGTTGCTGGTGCAGACTTCAAGATCAAGCACCTGATCTAATTAGCACACTCCCAGGCTACCTGCCCTACTATGGAATGCTGACAATTGAAAGCCCGAAGGCAAAGCAGATATCATGCAACCAGAGACAGACATTCCCACTACCCTTGTGCCAGAAACAATTACAGGTTCTTTTTGGAATCTTGGGTGTCCTAGTAACGCAGTCAAGCCTGGGGGTAAACTTTTGCATAATACCAGGAGCCCTGCATTTACCACCGATAATGAACATGAGAACCAGAGAAATAAACCTCACAAGAATGAAAGACCTCATGGGAAGAAAGCCTTCTGATTGCCTTCAGAAGAATTTATTTTAGCAAACCCTGCCCGCTCCAGTTATGGAAGAACTCTTCTCCACAAAAGTGAGCTTCACCAGCAAAGAGCTGTTTTCCCCTGACCAGATAAATAGCACAGCACAGTCCCCTGGGACTTTTTCTTTTCTTTTCTTTCTTTCTTTCTTTTTTTTTTTTTTTTCTGTCTCTGTGCATTTGCTACTTCCTGCATTTCTTTCAAGGTGTAGGCTTTGAATTTGAAAGTTATTATAATCACAACCCTTTTTCTCCCTTTCTTTTTGCTTTGGGTAGAAGTGTCCTGTAATCCCAGAGAGTCCCTATATGTACATATAACACATTGTTATCTTTTAACTTTCTAATGAAACGCTCATCTTCACTTGCTTCTGGCATTTTCATCAGTTCCTTCTACAGAAACCTGGTAGAACAGAGGATATTAATCTTGGAGTCAAGATCTTTCTCTACCACTTTATGACATCTGTGTCTGGGCAAGGTACTCACCTGTCCAGTTTAAACTAGGGGTATAAAGTTAAAGAAATCAGAATATTAAAGAAACCAACCTATTCCTGTGTTATAAATTGAAGCCTGTCCCCCAAAGAGATATGTTAAAATCTAACATCTAGTACCCCAGATATGATCTTATTTGGAAATAGCGTCATTGCAGATATAATATGTTAACATGAGGTCACACTGGATAGGATAGACCCTTGGTTTAATATAACAAGTTTGGAATACCATGTGACAAAGTGTTAGGGATTGGAGGGATACATCTACAATCCAGGAAACTTTGAGGAGAGGATTTCTGCCACCATAGGTAGCTAGAAAGACGCAAGGACAGCTTCTCCCCAATAGGTTTCAGAGGAAGCCTGTCCCTGCCCACACCTTGATCTCAGTCTTCTAGATCCCAGAACTGTGAAACAATAAACTTCATAAGCCACCCAGAATGTAATCACTAACAGGAGTGATCTGGTTCAGAGATCTGTTACTGGCAGAAGTGAGTTCAGATCTATTTTCTGGGGGATAACTTCAGGCAAGTTAACTAAATTCTCTGGGCCTCCGTATTTTGGCATTAAAACAGGGATAGTGTGATACTTAAATAATAGTGTGTCTGGGAAGAATGAGAGGATGACACTGCCAGGCAAGGATATGAGCCCTAGTTACTCTTTTCCCAGCAATGTGGGAGACTTTGGACATCTTTAACCCCGTCTACAGTGTGGGCTCCCCACACCAGCACTGCAGGCAGAACCTGAGCAGCGTGGTCCCTTCCCCTTTCATTCCTGCCACTTCCCCAAGGCTACCCAGGGTCTCCACAACAACAGATGCTCTGGGAGCTGGGAGTTGTGGTTTCTGAGGTTGCAATAGGTACCTGGGGATGTCAGGACCACTCGGCCCTATTGCAAGGCCCCCTAAATTGGTAATTTCAGCTCAGAGGCACTTAGCTGCTCCTAAGGAAAGGGAGAGTCAGAAGAGGCCGATGAGATGCCTTTGAGAGCTGAACTCTGCCTGGTGATACCTCTCTTGGCTCTATCCTCAGGTAGAGGGAATCAGATAGGCATTGATTACTCCTTGCAACCAAGTCCTTGACAGATCTGAGCCCCTTTCAGAATTACTGCCCTTTCTTAAGTAACATCTTGATCATCTAGCCCAAACCTTCTTGAAAATATCAACAAAAATTGCTTCTCTATGCACTTGCTCCAGAATAGTCACACATTCTGTGGGCCCATTTCTGTTGGATGTACTTCCCTCAGAGTAGAATTCTTATGTCATAGGTTATGCTTATGTTGGGCTCTAGTAGATACTACAGCTATGCTTCCCCTACAAGTGTATGCAATCAGTGTCCATTTTTTAAATTTTTAAACATTCTAGGCTGGACATGGTGGCCCACACCTGTAATTCCGATGGCTTGGGAGGATGAGGCAGGAGGGTGACAAGTTCAAGTCCAGCATCAGCAACTTAGCAAGGTCCTAACCAACTTAGAAAGATCCTTTCTCTAAATAAAATATAAAAAGGGCTGAGGACACAGCTCTGTGGTTAAGCAACTCTGGGTTCAATCTCTGGTATCAATAAAATAAAAATAAAAATAACCATTCTAGAACTGGGGTTGTGCTTCAGTGGTAGTGTGCTTGCCTAGTGCATGCGAGGCCCTGAGTTTGATCCTCAGTACCACATAAAAACAAATAAATAAAACAAAGATATTGTGTCCAACTACACTAAAAAATAAATATTTTTTAGAATTTTTTTATTTATATATGACAGCAGACTGCATTACAATTCTTATTACACATATAGAGCACAATTTTTCATATCTCTGGTTGTTTATACAGTATAGTCACACCAATTTGTGTCTTCATACCTGTACTTTGGATAATAATGATTATCACATTCCACCATCATTAATAACCCCATGCCCCCTCCCTTCCCCTCCAACCCCTCTGCCCTATCTAGAGTTCATCTATTCCTCCCATGTTCCCCCTCCCTATCCCACTATGAATCAGCCTCCTTATATCAAAGAAAACATCTTATATCAAAGAAACCATTCTAGTGGTTAAAATATTGGCAAGATGCGAATGTTTTAATTTATGTTTCTCTAGTGATTAATGATTCTGAACACTTTCATATATTTATTTGCCACTTGCATGTTTATTTTTATCAAGATGTCTTTTTCTTGTTGATATGTAGTTCTTTAGATAGTCTGGCATTGAGTCCTTTGTCATTCGCATGTGCTACAGACATTTCTCCTACTCAATCGCTTCTTCACGCTTTCTTGAAAGCATGTTTGTGAGAACAGAAATTCTTAATTTTAGAAAATAAACTTAATTTTTTTTAGAGTTGTTTTAGATTCACAGCAAAATTGAGTGGAAGGTACAAAGCTTTCCGATGTATCCCCTGTCCGGCACATGCATGGCCTTCCCTGTTGTCATCCCCCATCAGAGCAGTACATCCATTAAAAACAATGAACATATGTCGATACATCATTATCATCCCAAGTCCATAATTTACATTAGGAGTCACTCTTAGTATAGCACAATCTGTGAGTTTTGACAAGTGCAGAATGGCATGTATTCATGATCCTGGTATATATTAGCTTCATCACCCTAAAAATCCTCTGTGCTCTGCCTATTCAGCCCTCTCTCCCTCCTATCCTCTGACTGCCACTGATCTTTTTCCTGAATTCATACTTTTCCTTTTTCACAATGTCATGTAGTTGAAATAATCCATTATGTAGCCTTTTCAGATTGGATTCTTTCATCTAGTAAAATACATTTAAGGTTCCTTCATGTCTTCTCAGGGCTTGATAGCTCATTTATTTTTAGTGCTGAATAACAAACAGTCTATTGTCTAAATGTACCAAAATTTATTTCTCCATTCACCTATGAAGAATATCTTGGTTGTTACCAGGTTTGAGTAATTATAAATAAATATCTGTGTGATGATGTAACTTTTCAACTCCTTTAGGTAAATAACAAAGACTGAATGCTGGATCTTATATATTATATATTTAGTTTTGTAAGAAACTGCCAATGCATCTTCCACCATTTTGCATTGCTGCCAGCAATAAATGAGAGCTCCTGTTGTTCCAGATCCTAGCCAACATTTGGTATTGTCAGTGTTCTGTTTTGGCCATTCTCAGAATCTCATTGTTATTTAATTTGTATTTCCCTCATGATTTGTCATGTAGTGTATCTTTTCATGTGCTTATATGTCATCTGTATATCTTCTTTGGTGAAGTGTCTGTAAGGTCTTTGCCTCATTTTGCGTTTTAAGAGGGGTTTTTGTGTGTACTTTAGGGAACAGATCTTTATCAGATATCTTTTACAAATGTCTTCTCCTAGTGTGTGTCTTGTCTTTTAAGCCTAGCTCATTGATTCTTTCATGGATCGCACCTTTGGTATTGTATCCAAAAAGTCATCACCAAACTCAAGGTCATTGAGATTTTCTCCTACATTATCTTCTGTGTGTCTGATGGTTTTGCATTTATTAATTAAATCAGTGATTTGTTTTGAGGTGCTTTTGAGAAAGGTGCCTAGTCTATGTCTAGGTTTTTGCTTTTGCAAGTGGCTGTCCCATTGTCCCAGAAACATTTGTTGAACAGATTGTTTTTGTTGTGTTGCCTTTCTTCTTCATTTGAGATCAGCTGACTGTATTTATGAGAGTCTATTTCTGGTCTCTCTCTTCTGCTCCATTGATCTGTCTGCCTGTTCTTTTGTCAATATCATACTGACTTGATTAATGTAGCTTTATAATAAGTTTTAAAGTCAGGTATCAGTCCTCCAACTTCGTTCTTCTCTTTCAACATCGAGTTGGCTACTCTGGGCCTTTTGCCTCTCTGTATAAACTTTACAATCAGTTTGTTCGTATCCACAGAATAACTTGCTGGCATTTTGATTGGGATGGCATTGGATCTATAGATGGAATTTTTACTCTTAAGTATTATTTATTAATCTTTTCCTTTATAGGTAGTGCTTTTTGTATCTTATTTAATACATTTTTTTTAACATTAAGGCCATGAAGATACCTCTCTTGGCTTCAGTGGTTCTGACTTTTATTTCTCCTTTTAGCCAGAGGAGTAATAACTGGGAGATAGTACAAGAGAGGATTCCAGGGGGCAGTTCATGACCCATTTCAGGAACTTGGTCATTACACTTGCTTATTTACATGCCCACTATATATGTGTGTTATACTGCCATTAAAGCTAGAAAGAGAAAAGGAACAAATAGGAGCCAATGACCAAAGAGATTCAAGGGGGGTAAAAATTCTTTGAAAGATTAGATGAAATATTTGTGAGCAGACTATATAGCATCATAAATTCTCTCAATTCTCAGTTTATAATAAGCCACATTTTACTACTGGTAATTTATTAAAACTTGTTTATTCAAAATAAACAGCTCTGTGCTTGAAGCAGTGCTGAGTATAAGATAAAGCGTGATAGTAGTGACATTCCTCTGTCCTTAGCCAAGAAAAGTGCACACCTGACAGCTGGTTCTGGCGACCCAACACTGAGTGGCACTGAACTTGGAGACAGTCTCTGAGGGGAGCCCAAATGTGCAGATGTGAACTTAAGAGCACTCCTCTGTAGCCTCTGATGCCTACCCACAAAATGACCCTCTGTGCACTCATTCTCCATCCTTGACAAGGAGATTTTCAGGGAGCAAATGTAAACTGTTGGACAATCTTTTTTTGAGATGGGAACAGAGTGAACAATAAAATAGGGCTTAACAAAGAAAGTTAAGAAAACGAAGGTAATCAGAAAGAGTGAGTGAGAAAAGCAACTCAGGAACTCCTAGGTACCATAGTAGGGAAGAGTGGAAGAAATCGATAATTAAGATCATCTTCAGAAAGATAATAGAGAATTCAAGCCCAAGCCTAGGAGTTTGCATTTCTAATCAGCTCATGCACCCTGGTGTTTACAGCATTCACCATTTCTATATCCAAGCGTCATCTTTCAGAATCACAATGCTGTAATTCATCCTACTCAGGCATGCAAAATCATCCTTTTTCTAACATTAAGCATGTTTAATCATGACAATTTATAATAGCCCTTTAGGACTTTAATGAAAGGAAGGCATTTGATACATGATATTTACAGTAATCATAATACTGCAAGATTTAAAGTATAATTTTTCACAGTGTTAGACCACAAAGCCAAATGGTCCATGTTTTTAGTTAATTATTTTAAGTGCTTTGGGGGGAGATCAGCATCCAGAAATTAATTAATAGTTTTCCTCTGTACAATTGTCAGTGTTGTCACTGGTTCCTGCTACTGGCTGCCAACTCCTTTATACTCTCGCTCTAGTGGCAATCGGCAAAGGCGATTAATGTTAACCACTTGTCCTAATAGCCAAATGCCAAATGTCAAACCACACGCAGGATCGTAATTATGCTTTAGGAAGTGGATAGGTTCAGCTTTGTTAGCCAAGAGTTAACCTCAAATTTGGAGGTCACTTGAACTAGTGCTTGCCGAAAATACCCCTGACGTGGCATCCTTGGGGACACCAGGATAGCAGTTGCATACAAAGCTAAGAGCCTTGAAATTCCTTTTCAGAAGAGTCTAAGCCTTTCTTTGTCAAGCTCTAAAGGTTCCCGCTGACTACTCTTCTGGGATCAGTCAAATTTACCCACATTCCAGCTCCACTTGAGTGGAATTCAAGTTCCTAAATTTAGGTATTCACTGTTAACCACAGGTCTCATGCTTCATGGCCCTTTGTGACATGTGTTTATTTGAAGAGGTAAGTCCATGAAGCAATGCCTTCCTCATATTTTATAAGTTCTACCTGACTCCGGGAAAAAGAAACGGGCCTTCCGCCAACAGGCAGTGATGTGGGGCAAGGATGAAGGTGAGGTACATTCCCTGGCTTACTGACTGCAGCCCCCTCAGTATTAAGATGCGGTGTCAAAGCACAGTAGCATGTGACACATTCAAGAGAGTTCAGGTTTCCAGCAACTTCAAACATGAGCGCTGAAATAAACAGAACATCACAAAACCCATACATCAAAACTGAAGCTCGTTGTTTTACACATTCGACATGTAGAAAGACCACCTCTAACAAGTGCCTGGGACCTCCTGCATGCCTTTGTGTCCTGCCATCACCCTGGTCTCAGACATTCCTCTCCTTCATTCCCTTTGTCCTGATTTATTTACTCAGTTTCACTATCATTATGATGATTATTGATTCTAATTTAGTTCTGTGCGTTTTCTAAACTACTTAACTCTTCTATGGAATAAGAATATCAAGATTATGTTGGAGCCATAGGAGATGTCCTCAATCTATCACTCAAAGCTTATTTACTCTTTTCTATGTACAGTTTTGGTTAATCCCAGTCATCTGATTTCACAACACACAGCAACATAGAAGCCTGCAGCTGACAGTGCTGTCATCTGTTGATGTAGCACAGCATATTAAGCTACTTAATAGAAGATGTTGAGTGCACCAGTAAATGAGTCAGCATTGATAGCTAGAGCCAGACAAGAAGGTAGAAACAAGTTAAAAACAAATACAAGCTCGGTATGGTGGTGCACGTCTGTAATCCCAGCAGTTTGGGAGGCTGAGGCAGGAGGATTGCAAGTTCAAAACCAGCTTCAGCAATAGTGAGGTGCTAAGCAACTCAGTGAAGCCCTATCTCTAAATAAAACACACAAAAAAAGAGCTGGGGATGTGGCTCAGTGGTTAAGTGCCCCTGAGTTCAATCCCCAGTACCAAAAGAAAGAAAGAAAAGAAAAATACAAGAAACAGGAACACAGCAGTCAGGGCCCACATGGTGTGACTTCTGCATGGATGCTGAAAGCCTTTGGTGATTATAGAACAATAGTTCATATTGGTAGGTATAACTATATTCCTTCAACATACTGGGGAGTCTTTGCTCATGTAGAGAGGAATGTTATCACACACTATAGAAAACATTTCATTTGAAGGTAACCAAGTTTTAGAACATAAAGCTTAAGAGAGGAATACTATTCAACTCTCTGGAAAATTCACTTCTTCCCAATGCCTCATTCCCCGGCAGTGTTCAATACCTAGAGAGTTGATGAACTGGTCTGAGTCCTCCTCAGGTAGAACCATCTCAGGAGAAGAAGGTAAGTACAGAACTCAGACGGTTTAGACCTAGGTTGACTCACTCAATCATGATGGGCAGGGAGCAATTCCAACCCACCCAGGGCTGTGCTAAATCCCTGAAGGCGCACTCATTACCAATAAGAAAGGGAGAGTAAACAGCAAGCATCCAAGTTCACTCATTCTCCAGCAAGGGATTGCTCATTAGGCCCTCTCAACCTACAGAGCAACCTGACTTCCTCACTGCCCTTCTGTGCGCCAAACCTTGGTTTCCTCAAGGTTCCTAAATAAGAAGGAAGTTCCTGGATGCATGCTCAAAATTTTTCGGACAACAGATGCTATAGGAGTGGAAGTTATTATATAAACGTTATTATTATTTTTTGAGACTTGACTCCTGTCGTGATACAAATCACAGCCCTAGACAAAGACAACCACAAACCCTAGGTTTCCCAGTAGCAACTCTGGCCAATCCATTTCCCACGGAGCCCAGTAAGCAGCAGCATGTAGGGGCTCCAGTTTAGGGAGAAACACCCCTTTATTATCAGGAGTTTGTTTTCACCAGCCAGTTAAATAGAGGTGATCATAGTCTGAGAGCTGAACCTCACACTTATCACTTGTCAATTACTGAGAAAAAGATTGACTGACTTTTGTTGTTGTTGCTACTGCTGTTTACAGAATTACGCAAAACTTATTCCTGGAGCCACAGTGGGACTGCTTCAGAAGGACTCTGGAAACATTCTCCAGCTCATTATCTCAGCTTATGAAGTATGTATGATACTTTGTAAGAAGTTGGCTTCTTGTTTTGTATTTCTTTAGTATTCACAAACTCAGATGTGTTTTAGGCAATGAACTGTACTCTCATTTGTTGATAAGAGTCTTGATCCAAAGAAAATCTCTCTGTATGAATGTAGCCAAAATATTAAAATTGGTTTACTTCATTTGAAAAGTGGAGCAGCAGGTAGAAAAATCACAAACCCGGACAGAAAGTTGAGATAGTTGAGGTTGTTTTCATAATAACCCACAGCAGCACTGTTCCCAGCAAAATTTTTAAGTTGACTAGAAAGACTCCATGAGTCATACAATCAAGCTCTCTTCGGTCTCCAAAAAGAAAAAAAAAAAAAATCTACTTGTAAATTGCCATTGAGTGAAGGAGTTACATAGGGAACCAACTCCAGGGATTTAATGAGATAAGATCATTAATTCAAGCAAGAATACAGACTCTTGGCTACACACCAAAATACCAAAAGCACACCAGCATGCCACGTTCAAGGCTCTCAACTTTAGTGAACCAGGGAAATTTCCATTGGTTTAACAAGTATGTAGGTAATTGTTTTTGTGTGTGTGTGGCTTGACAGTGAGTTAGTACTGAGGACAGAATTCTTCCCTTAAAATGAGATATATACCTACAGGGTTATTGTTTTCCTTCTTTGCCCCCATTTTCTAACTCAGTCAACCATGGACAGTTGCCAAATCTTCTTTATTTTGGTTCCTAAATATCATTCCCCTTTATTTGCCTTTAATGTCAAAAAAAAAAAAAAAAAAAGAAACCCACAAAGAGGTAGATGAAGCTCTAAATTAGGATGGGGCATAGAAAAAGTAAATTTTTAGGAAGCAGTAAAGCTCCAGCATTTGCTTTAAGCAGCGTTTCCATAATAATGAATGAATAAAATTCTCCTATTTTTGGATGTTTTAAAATTGCAAATAAATGACCCTAGTGAGTATACAATACTCAGCATATACTGAACCAGTGTTCCCTAACTAAATGACATATCAGGATCATCTGAGAAGATTTTTAAAAAACAGGCATTCTCAGATTCCTTTGTTTCTAACTTTGAAGAATTTGAAGGGAAGGTGGAAGCTACACATTTTGAAAAACAAAAACCTCCACAATGATTTTTCTGAAAAAAAAAAAAAAAAAAAAAAAACCCTCCATATCACCCCACCAATTTTGAAACTCACTTGAAGGGGAAGGAAGCAACAAATTCCTTTTCAAATATTTCATTTCCTCAGAGAATAAAATAAAGATGTGTCCATTTAAATTCTAAGAGGATGGGGTTTTTCTCACTGATGATCCTCAGAAATTTCTGTTTTCTTAGCTCACATCAAAAATTAATCACCACATTAGCTCATGCTTGAAATTCTTCCAGACAGGAAAGCACATCAACAAAACACTATAAAAACCTTCCTCCCTCTCATGCAGTAATTAAAGTTTTAATGTGTAGAATCAAATAAAATTACAAAGCAATCCTTCACTGGATTATAGCATTCTCTGTTTTCTTTAACCCAATACTTTCCAAAGTGTTGGCCACTAACATCTCCAAAGAAATCAAGCAAATTAGAAAACAATGAATAGTCAAAAATATTTCCCCCTCCCAATTGACGAGTCTATCCATGCCCCTGCTTGCTCTGCCAGAGGTTACATCCCACTTTATGGTCCCAAGTCACCACATAAGTTACAGTGTAGTTGAACTCAAGGCATTAAGCATTTGAATTGAATCTGTGTCCTCATTTTACTCTCCCCAAAATATCAGTAAGTATCCATTATTCTTCTACTAAACAATCTTGGTCTAGAGTTATTGGAACTTTATGATTCAGGGTGAATGAAGTATGTGATCAATCATGACAAAAGCATAAATTATTTTTCTACTATGTTATTTTTAAATGTATTCTAAAAAAAACTTTAAAATATAGAGACCTACAGACTGAATTTCTTTTTCAGTCTATAAAAAAAAGGAAAGACTATATTGAGAGAAAACATAAAATCCATCTGTTTGACTTCTTATAGGGCAGAGGCAGATGTGTTTATAGTTTGTGGCTACAAACATTAGCTGAGTATTTTATGGTGCCATATTGATATTTTTTAAAATTTTAAATACTGGGTGTATATTCATCTTCCTATCTCGTGCTAATTTCCTCCCTTCCCCAACTACATAATAAAGGCTCCTGAAATACCAGTGATCCCAAGGACAAGCTCCTCTACTGGAATTTAAACTCTGGGAAGGAATCCACTGGTTTATTTTGGTTGTCCTGGCTCCTAAGAGATGTTCAATCAGCAAATGAATGAAATAATAAAAGAAACAAATTAACATGTATGCCCTTTCCTTGGGAAATTTACACTAAAATATTCCTGGTCAAATTTGCAATGATTCTCAATCATATTAATGCTGAGACTTCCTTCAGTTAGGTCAGATGATGTCACTTACTGATCCTCATTATGGATGTCACCTATAGACATATCCCTTATTTCTCACTTAGCTCCTGGAGATTCACTATGCCACTATCTCCAATGCTACTTTTGTCATAATTCTTGATGATTTCAAAATAAACAGAATTTGGAGAAGGCAGGGTCATCTGACTCTGAAGTTAGCAAAATTAAGTTTGAAGCTAAATATGCTTATAAAATGCTATCAATGAAATGAGTATATGAACTCAAAACCTTTTAAATGAATTGAAGTTTAACTTAATTCATAATATTTTTATATTTATTTTTATTCTGTTTTTTATCTTTAATAATTTGGTTTTATCCCTCAAAATATGTACATTGATGTTGTAAGTTTATAAGAAATAGAAAAAGTAAAATGATAAGCTTCTGAGAACAGAAATCCCGTCTCATCCTAGACTTGACTCTACATTAAATGTACAATAGGCACTCAATGAATTCTAATAATGACTTTAAGGCAGTTTCCCCTACATTTTGCCACCTCTAAATCTTGGATCGATTTGTTAATTCATGGTGCCTTACAACCACTGCATGCCAGGTGGAAGTCATGACATGGTTTTATTGACAGTTGTGATCATTGTCATTTCAACTCCTAGAATGCATTGTGGCTATGTAAGTGCTAAGTTTAATTGCCATTTTAAATATCTTTGAAAACTTTGTCCTATGAGTTGATATTGAGATGAAAGTTATTATGTATGCAGAAATGTACCAAAACAGAGCAGCAGGGTGTAAATTTGATATCAGTGAAGCAAATATTTCTCGTTGGAGGAATGGCTGCAATTCTGAATTTCTTACAAATCGACAAACACAGCTACTTTATGGGACCTAAGAAATGAAGGCACTTACAAGTAAAGGAAACTGTTATTATATTTTATTATCAAGATACAAGCAAAAAAAATTGTCTTTTATATGCCAAACTATGCAACGCAGGAGAATTTGCTAAATGCTTCAGAATGGATGGAATTATTTTCGGAGCATTGATAGACTAATGACTATCATAGGTTGTGCAGAACCACATGAGTTATTTTTATCATAGTTTATCATGTGATAATAGCATAGCTTATGATTAATGGTGTCTTAAATTCAATATTGATTGTCATTTCCTTGCTTGATTAATTATATGGTAAATTTCTTTTAGATCCAATTTAATTTTATTCATTTATAGTTTAATGACTCGGTTTCCTCTTCTGGTTGTACTTTCTGTTGTGACTTATTTAACCCTTTATGTCTTAATTCAAGGAACTGCGGTCTGAGGTGGAACTGGAGGTATTAGGAGACACTGAAGGACTCAACCTGTCCTTCACAGCTGTCTGTAACAATGGCACCCTCTTCCCACACCAAAAGAAATGCTTGCACATGAAGGTGGGAGACATAGTAAGTAGATGGACAATTCAGCTGTATGAAAAAATATTCAGATGGGTCAGAGGTTAGCTTAGCTTACTGGAGCTGGGCTCCTTTCAAGAATTTCAAAGATTTCCTAATAAACGCTTTTGGCAAAGCTGATTTCCGCACGGACTTGTTTCACCTCCTGCAGGTTGGTGGACGGAGGAAGTAGATAATTGGTATTTTCTTTTCCAGGCTTCATTCAATGTGACTGTGAGCATACCCAACTGTGAGAGAAGCAGGCACATTATCATAAAGCCCGTGGGGCTGGGGGACACCCTGGAAATACTCATCAGTCCGGAGTGCCACTGTGACTGTCAGAAAGAAGTGGAAGTGAACAGCTCCAAATGCCACAATGGAAACGGCTCCTTCCAGTGTGGGGTGTGTGCCTGCAACCCTGGCCACATGGGCCCTCACTGCGAGTGTGGCGAGGACATCTTGAGCACAGATTCCTGCAAGGAGGCCCCCGATCACCCCTCATGCAGTGGAAGGGGCGACTGCTACTGTGGGCAGTGCATCTGCCACTTGTCTCCCTATGGAAACATTTATGGGCCTTACTGCCAGTGTGACAATTTCTCCTGCGTGAGACACAAAGGGCTGCTCTGTGGAGGTAGGCCACATCTAAAGGCATCTCACTGCTATTCAAATATCAGGAAGGGGCTTTGCATCTTTTCCACCTTCAAAGTTTCCTGGGCATAGTGGGTGTTTATAAATATTTAATGATCAACTTGGTGGGTTAATCTTTAGATTTAGGATTATTGAATCTTCTCTCCCATTTTTCTTCTGGCTTTTTCTAATCTGTAGTTATCACCCAGGCTCCTCAAAATTGCCTGGTGATCTGAATTCCATTATCTTCCAGAATTTTCTGGACCAAGCTGATGGGTGTGACCCAACTCTTAAATGCCTATTGCTTTGCGAAAATAAAAATTAGACTGCTAAAGGGGCATGCTTCCAAGGACAAGGAGCACAAGGACACTAAATGGACTCTCATAGCCTCCACTCATTCCATAGATTTCTATTGAGTACCTACTATATGATATGTATTAGGTTAGGCGATAGGTCTAATAACAATGAGTAAGAACATAAATGAGAAGCCTATGGAAAGGATGAAAATAGAAAATTTCTTAAGAAATGAAGAAAAGTTTAAAATAGAAATATTTACATGTTAATATTATTTATAGATGTAAAGTAACTAGAGTTTAAGAATTCATTGCCTGACTATTATAAAATCATTCTGATATTTATACACATGTATTTAAGAATGGTCTATGCAGGCAAGAATTACAAATATCTTAATATATTTTAAAATAATATAAATTTCTACTACAAATGGGATCTTAACTGACGGTTGAATGTAAGCTCTAATGTCTTGAGTTTTTCACAGTATGTAAGCAAATGGCTCTTCAAAACAGACAACCATTATCTCTACAGAAAACTAGGCAAGTTGTGTTTTCAAACTACAGCGTTAGGAACATATAAAAGAGACCAATTTTCAGGGAGGAAAAAAACCTGAAAGAAAGGAAGCCACAGAGAATTCCAAGCTTTTTGAATATCATTTGATACCCCTAGGAATCCACTACCTTTCATTTCTCTGCTGCAGCTATGGCTACAAATGGGATCTTCTGAGAAAATCCACTTTCTCTCATCCCTGTCCACAATACAGAATGAAAAACTCGGAAACTTTGTTTCCTAAGCTTATTTTTGTCTTTCCTTTTTTGGCACAGGATAAAGGGGCAGGGGTACTGTCAAACCCAGGACTTTGAGCATTTGAGGCAAGCACTTCACCACTGAGCTACATCCCAGCCCCTTATTTCCAGATTTTATGGGTGTGCTTCCAAGTCCATAAACTGTCTTCACTTGATGCAGACAGGACACAACCTGGAAGCAAAAAGAAGCTACCCAGGGGCTGGGGATGTGGCTCAAGCGGTAGCGCGCTCTCCTGGTATGCGTGCGGCCCGGGTTCGATCCTCAGCACCACATACCAACATACCAACAAAGATGTTGTGTCTGCCGAGAACTAAAATAAATAAATAAATTTAAAAAAAAAAAAAAAAAAAAAAAGAAGCTACCCAAAGGCTGTCACCACATCATAGAAGGAATATATCTGACAGAATTCCACACTGCATTTCTAATACAAGTCTTTAAAAATATATATATACACATTTAAAATATTTACAATTACTTTCCAAAAAATGCTAAATGTAATATAATCTAATAGCTATACTAACACCAGCTGTACATCACCCTTAAAGTCCTGGATCTAAGGAATCCAAAACAGCATAAATTGCTCATGTGCTCTGCAGCACTGCGCTCCCTGACTGCCTTTCATCTTATTTTATATACAGGGAAAAAGGGAATAAACGCAAAAAGAGTTGACCTGCTCTGTTCGTTGTAGTTACGAAGATCTGACAATAGCAACTTTTTTTTTTAATCAGATACAGCAGTTGCTAAAGAAATTCTCTTTAAAGAAAAATACAATGATTTCTTCAGCTAAGCTCAGAAAATTTCACCGATGTTCATTTCCTTCATCCTCTGGAGTACATTATGATCCTCAGCCACAACTGTTTCTATGAAGCTATTTTGTTGATTAGTAACATCACAAAAGATGAATAGTAACTTTCTCTTTTAAATGTCTAATGAAAGTAAATACAGCCAAGTGCTCTGGTGCACACCTGTAATCCCAGCGGCTCAGGAGGCTGAGGCAGGAGGATAGCAAGCTCAAAGCTAGCCTCAGCAAAAGCAAGGCAACTCAGCAAAAGCAACTCAGTGAGACCCTGTCTCTAAGTAAAATACAAAATAGGGCTGGGGATGTGACTGAGTGACTGAGTGCCCCTGAGTTCAATCCCTGGTACAATCCCCCCCTCAAAAAAAAAAGTAAGTACAATTCTTCAAGTTTACCAAGTAGTTTTGGAGTATCTACTATGTGCCTGGCACTGTGCTTAGAGAACGGATAAAAATCCCTGCTCTGAGGAGACACTGCTGCTGCTGTTGCTGCTGATGATATTTTCAAAGCAGACCATATATGCCCCAGCCTCACAACTTGGGCTGATCTCACTTATTTTACCACTAATACACTTGGCAATGTGCTCCTTTTCTGAAGGGCTATTATCACAATGTTCCTTTTCATGCAACTTCTTTCGTCCATCTGCAAGCACTCAGGCATACAGGGCTCCATTGATTTTTTTTTCTTGCCCAAATTCCATTAGTCTCTTATATTTTGATTTTTAAGAGACTGGAAGCAGTAACAGGAAAATGGCATTAGAGAAAATACTTCCTGCCATTATTCACTTATACTTGTTTGTCAATGGCTTTCCAGAAGAATCTAGCTCTCTAAAAAGATCTTGGTGATTTTTCTGAATCTTTAATTATCATCTTGCTTCTATATGAAACTTCTATAGGAAGGTGTTGCCACTGTTGTTGCTGCATGAACAGGTGCGTTAAATAATTGGTTGCTTGGATATCAATTAGCAACTTCAGTGACCAGGCTGATGGTTCTGGAAGGTCAGCAGAAAGGAAGGTTTCTAAATTTGAAAGGAGTGCTTTGTTTTTGCTGTGATGGTTCTTTTTTCCTGCTCCAGAATGGGTTTTCTAAATTTCTGCTAAGTAATTCTTACATATATAATACTCTTGCGCATTCTTGAAACATTTGGAAATGCATATTTCATTTTGTAATATGTATAGATTATATTAATTATTCAGATTATATTGTAATTTCAAAATTTCTCCCCATTGTGAATGTAAGTTTCCCCTTTTGCTAAGGAAGAAATCAAAAAGTATTATAATTCTGAAGATCACTTACATATGAAACTTAAATTGGCTCAAATTACTTAATTATTCTTAGCTTTGAGTTAATTGGCTCAATTATGAATTGCATAGGTTATGAGATACAGTTGGAAAGTCTTAATGTCATAGATCCAGATAAATTTTAAATCATCTTTTGTTATAGGAGTGTGCCCTCCTTAGTATATGTAGAGAGAGAGAGAGAGCAAGAACAAGTTAACATACACACAGATACTATATATATATATATATATATACACACACACACACACACACACACACACACACATACATACATATAGAATATGAATGTACCTGTTCCTACAGCAGCAACGCCTTCCTATAGAAGTTTCATATAGAGGCAAGATGATAACTAAAGATCCAGAAAATCACCAAGATCTTTTTAGAGAGCTAGATTCTTCTAGAAAGCCATTGACCAACAACTGTAAGTGAATAATGGCAGGAAGTATTTTCTCTAATGCCATATATATAATATGTATATATATATATAGTGTGTATATATATATATGTATGTATATGTATCTATAATGTATCTATACATGTATATATGTATATATATAATATATGCATGTATAAACATATAACACACACACACACACACCAGGAACCCAATTTCAAAACCTTTATGGTTATATTTGTGTGTATGATTTTGACTGGGCAGAGCATTAAGCCGAGGACTCTCCTACTCTCAATCCCTTAGGCTCAGTCATGAGGAGAGAAAAGTAATCAGCTACAACAGTAAAGTTTGCAAGGATCCCTAACTCCACAGTGAACTTGGCAGTGCCTCTTACAAGTAGAAGCATGTTTCGCTTGTGATTTTTATTTTTTTTACATCTACTTTGTTTTTCAGTAAAGGTATAAGAGTTTTAATACTGATGAATACTTTTGCTTACAGGTTCTTACTACTGGATAGTCTTAAGGAATAACGCTAATAACTAGCACTTATGTAGTGCTTAGTGCTGGGCCAGGCACTGTTATAAACACTGTTAGACACCATCTTAGGTAATACTAAGTTTTGCTGGAAGATCAAAACTTGTGAGGCAAAATGCCTGAGTGCACAGTTTTTACTTCTGAAGAAAGTATCAGTTAGGAGACTTTGTAAATAAATGTTATTTGTTTGGAACATCAAATGCCTATTTTAGTATACTGGGCGTGGCAGGCACCCCAAAATGTAAGGAGTGGACACACACCATTATCTTAAACACATTTATCATCTCAGAGTATTTCATATACTTTTATGTGGCCAGATCTATAAGGGACTTGCAAGATTAGTTGAGACGTTTGTCCACAGCTGGTTTCCGCATGCCTCATCCTTGGAATTGTGTCTGCCCCAGGCTTCTGCAGCCACCTTGCTCCTGCTCCCTCAGTCTCTCCTCTGATGGCCTTTTAAATGTCAATGCTCTCCAGAGCTTTTCTCACTCTCCCTGCTCTCCCTAGATGACCTGGTTCACAGTGGCCTCGACCACTGCCTTTCCCTCATGGATGCCCAACCCCAAACTTCAGGCTCATATTCAGCCACCTTTAAGGATGTCCTTCAGGCCCCTCAAACTCAGCAGACCCAGAGCTCTTTTTCCTCTTCCGCTTTAGATCCAATTATTCATTACATAATGAAGCACCTCCATGTGCCAGGTGTTGGGACACAGCAGTGACCGTGAGCTGGCTTCCCTTCCAGGTCAGTGGAGAGCCACATCACTTGCCAGCCTGGTCACCTGGGGAGGATGCCGTTCCTCTCTGGTTCTCCTTACACTGCTCCTGGTACTTCCGCACCTTACCCTGAGCACAGCAGCTCTCACTCTTCCCACTGACACTATCATTGTTGTTCAGGCCTCTGTTCATGGAAGTCCTCTCAAATGGTTTTTCTGCCCTGGTTTGAGTCTCAACTGATGGCAGGATATATCTAGACACATGTCGATCTGTTCAGGGCTCTACCCTTCTTAAAATTTCATAACTTCCAGGATCAAAGCTCTTACTGTGGTGCTCAGCCATCTCACGATCTGACTTCTGGCATTTTGTTGACCTTTCCATCCTTCGCTCTATCACATCCTACAAGCAGCGTTGGCTCCTGCCATATGAGACTGCTACAGTTGTTAAGCAAGCCACATGATTCTACACTTTCAGCATTTGCCTATCTTTTTCTTTGCCTGAAATGTAGCTAAAACTCTTCTTTAATCTTCTACCTTCCAAACTCAGTCCAGGTATCACTTCCTTTGGAAACTTTCCTAAATTTCCAGTTTAATTGGGAAACTTTTGCCCTCTGTCCATAGACTTATCACACTGTATTGTATTTAGTAATAGTAGTATTTATTTGCCTGCCTCCTGCACTAAATTATAAATTCAGTGACTTTGTCTTATTTAATTCTCTATCCTCAGGCGTAATATAACCTTTGGCACATAGTATATGCTCAAAGTTTGTTATAAACATTGAACTTGTCCAATTCTCATTCTATGCCCATGGGACAGCTAACTGGTGAACGCAGAAGTAGGAGATTCACACTGTATCTCATCCTACCAAAACCATTGGAAGTAGATTTTGTTCCCTCTGTTTTTTAGGTGAGGCTTTCATGATCAATCAGCTTGATGATGTAGAGGGGTGGGCATTCATTCAAACCTGTCTTGCATCTCCATCTTATGTCATATTAATTAGAGGCAAAAAAATCAAAATAACAATTAAGTATATATACATATGTACTCATGTGCACCAAGTAGCTGGTATAGGTTTGTCTGGATTATTAATTCTGTCTGCTATAGCATCAGGTAATCAAGTGGATCGTCAGTTAGGAGACCAGATCAATAAGCATATGCAGTTAGCAAAACATATTAATAAAATGTCTACACTTACACACACACACACACACACACTTTTTTTCTCATTTTGTTCTTCAGTCTTTTTGCTAGTATTTAAAGACAAAGAGAAAAGATGCCCTTCCCTGCAAGCCTACAGATGGCTTTGACCATGGGCAGCAGAGAACCGAATGCGTGTTTTACAGATAACGGAGACTGCGACTGTGGAGAGTGCGTGTGCAGGACCGGATGGACTGGCGAATACTGTAACTGCACAACCAGCACAGACTCGTGTGTCTCTGAAGACGGAGTGCTGTGCAGCGGGCGCGGGGACTGCGTTTGCGGCAAGTGTGTTTGCACAAACCCCGGAGCCTCGGGTCCCACCTGTGAACGATGTCCTACCTGCGGTGACCCCTGTAACTCAAAGCGGTAATGTCTCTACTGCTTTAGTCCCTTTTGTGGAAAACGTTCCTCACGATCAAAGTTCTAAAGATATTTTGTCAACTCGGACCTCAGATTGTCTTTGCCGGGTTTGGTCTCCAGGTATCCATTGAAACAAAAACCCACAGGGCCCCTGTGATCCTCAGCCTGGAACAACAGTCAGTCTCTGGCTGGAGGCTTTCTCGGCCCTGATTATCCAGAATCACAAAGTCAACATTTCTGCCTGAGACAGCAGGGGGAAGTGGAGCTGATGTCCCACACTGATAACATCTGATGGCCTCTCAGTTACAATACCAGCCACACAGAAGGAAAGCCCTGGAGGCATCCTGCTGACACCCACAGGCAGTCAGTACCTTTTCAGGGGAAACAGACAAGCTTCTTTCTTATCTAGAAGTTTATAGCCTGACCTTGTGGGATTCTTCCTATCATCAGAATCATGGAGGGAAAGAGGCCGAGAAAGAAGAGCTTAGCTTTCCATTCTGCCTCTTATCGCCCATGCTCTTTGGCACCTTTTTGTCATTGTCATTGTAGGTAAGAACATTTTCTTATTTTCGAGTAAGAAAACTGTTTCTTTGGTTAGCAACTACCTTCTTCATGGAATTGG
The DNA here is from genome assembly GCF_047511675.1 of Marmota flaviventris. Taxonomy (NCBI): domain Eukaryota; kingdom Metazoa; phylum Chordata; class Mammalia; order Rodentia; family Sciuridae; genus Marmota; species Marmota flaviventris. The sequence goes on from NC_092508.1 coordinate 70,992,740, forward strand.
GGCAAAATTTGTCAGTCAAGTGAAGCAAGTTTCCCAGAAGGCTGTTAGGGTGTTTCTTAAGAGGTTCATTGTCACTACTTCTGATACCCCAAAATGGTGACATTTGCATATCCAATGAAAATGGAGTGAGAAAATAAATTTTTTACTCATTGATAACTCACCATTTAGGTGTCAAAACTTCTCTGTCAGTATCCCTGGAAAACTAAGACAAGTGCCAAAAGCATGGGTGCATGAGCAGAATTATTTGAATAGGATCCAATGTAAAGTGTCCCTTCATGATGTTCCTTTCATTATTTTTCTATTTCATCTCCTCTGTAAACATGGTTCAATCTTAAATCTGACTTGGAAGATATGAAATTCATACTCAAGTAGTTCCAATTTGGGAATCAGAGTGATCTTGATGTTTACGTTAGATGAGTCTATTCTTCCATTTATCCGGTGTGTGTTCGCTTATCAAATAGATATTAAGTGCCTACTGTATGCCAAGAATAGTGTTAAGCCATGGGCATGCAGGAAAGTCTGAAACAGTTATAGTTTCTACCTTCACAGGTGCTGAGAGTCCAGTGGGCAAGATAGAGGTTTTTAAAGTAATGACGGTGATGTCTGGGTTGCCAGTTTCAGGAGGGGATATAGAAGGTGCTGGCAGCGGGGAGGGGCATCGGTCCAGCTGGTGCAGTCATCAGTGAGATGCACAAAGGAGACTTTAAGGGCTTCCACCATCTCCCCCAGACCCACACCAAGCCACTCCAAATAAATACGTAATCTAGGAAAATGCAATATACTTGCAGAGCAAAGGCGACTTCACAACAAGATTTATAGCCCCACTCCAAATACGTTACCACTCCTAAGTTTTTCTGTAGCGGAGTTCTAGTCCCCCCACTACAAGGGAACTTTCTAGACTAATGTTAGGAAGGTTTGGTTGAGGAGATGCAGCTTCAGCTGAGCTTGCCAAGCACATTTCCATGTCTAGGGGGAAGGATGCAGCACCATGTATCCCCACAGTGAGAAGACTTTTGTTGTTTTGGATTACTCCAAGCACCATCTATTTGCAAAATGATTTGCAGCACAAGATTAATTCAGGGTCTAATTTTACTTTGTTCCTTAGACATCTTTAAGGTAGCTTAATTTCCTTATGTCCTTGCAAATACACTTTTCTGTAAATTAATGCAATCTTTTATTAAAAAGCTTGAATTAATGAGGATCCAGGCTTAATCCTAAGCTTTTAAAAATATTCCTATCGACACTTGAATTTATTTAAAAGCATAACAGAAGAGAGAATTATTAAAATAATCATATGTGGCATATATGAAGACCACGAATCATTCTTGGGATTCTGGTTAAGATATAGATTAAATTCAGAACTTTGCCTAGTCTCTAATCATATTTATAAATGTAAGCTTTCCCTGGAAAAAGTAAAATGAAAATATAGCTAAATCAAATATCAATCAGAAGCAATCGCTACAGAAAAATGAGTATAGCAGTAATTATCAGGGCTGGCTCAGGGAACATTGATTACTGGGTGGAATTCAGAATAATTCAGCATCCTCTTGGACATTGCCTAACTATCTTTCCAAAAGTGACAAAAGGCCAGTGTCATTAGAAAGATACTCTTGTAGCATAATCTACAACCAGAGCATAAAGCAATATTCTAGCTACACATCTATTTCCACCAACATGAACTGATAAACTCTGTTAATTCTGTCTGTCTGCAGGAGCTGCATCGAGTGCCACCTGTCTGCAGATTCCAAGGCCCAAGAAGATTGTGTGGACAAATGCAAACTAGCGGGCTCAACTATCAGTGAGGAGGAAGGTGCTGCTTGTCTTAAATGGCTTTCATTTCCTTTGCATGGTTCTCCAGAGGCAGAAACGCTGTAAATCAAGAGCCTTTCTGGCCTGACCCCATTTGTACCAGGGCATTAGATCACTTCCATTCTTTGTTTAAAAGTGAGTGCATTCTATAAGGCTAAAAACTCCGTGGCTTGGGATTTAAAATCCCAATTTAAAGTCATGGCTGTTTTATTGGACTTCAGCTCTATCGTTAAGAGTGTCAGCATTTCACTTCTGCTTAACAAATGCCATTGTGGAGAATTCCAGAATGCTATATTTTCCAAACTAGAAAGGAAGAAAATTGAAGAAATGACCAAATGTTAAGCCCCCAAACCATAAATTGTCCTCAATCATCTGACTGCCTTATTTCAAGATAAGATAAAGGCAACAGTAAAACAGTTTTCCCGATTGTAGCTCCCAGATGCTGGGCAGGTTCTGGTCAATGGCCATTTTTCCTCCTCCTCTCAAAAGCGTTCACTTCCCCTCCCCCACACATGGTACACCCTTAATTTCCTTTTCCCCACCCCCAAAATTCAGAAGTTCCTGTCATCTGTAACTGCTAAGCAAATTGTACTCTTGCTTTCATCTGTTATTTTAAATACAGTTACTTATAATAAGATTCTTCATAATGGCAAATATTTCAATCAATTGCATTTTAGCTAGGAAGGCCATTTTAAAAAATAATTTGTGGACTTTAAAACAAAGAAGATGACTGATTCTGCCTAAAGGGACAATCTAGGAGAATTTAGTTTTGTATCATCACAACCCTGCATATTATCATGCTGCTCAGGTAGAATTGCTACTCTGCATGCAATAGCAATGTGACCAAGATCTATCTCAGGTGAAGGGAAATAATCAAGACAATAATTTATGACACTGTAGGATATGTATTTTGAATAGATGGAATTAGAATACGGAAATTAGTCCATTTCCAAAATGGAATAATATAATGACATTTATATTCTTTTGAAAATTACTTGCCTTGTTTCAAAATTGAGAGTTCTGACTGCACAGTTGAATTATCCTATGTGCAGGGATGTGATTAGTGCTCATAAGACCCCTCATCAGTGCTTTTCTGGTGACCAAAGATAAACATGCCAAATAGCAGTAAATGGGACAAGATGGTGTGTACCTTAAACGACTACCAAACTCAAGATACATTAAAGCACTGAGCGAAGCAGCATTTGTGGGCTGTCCACATTAGTAACTAGTACTGAGTCTCAGCATTTCCTTCTAGGTTCATTTCACAGCAAACAGTGGGAATATTTACCAGATGTCTCTTAGAAATGAGCAAAAATTGCAGAAAATGCCTACAAATGACTAGAACTGAATTCACTAGCAACATGGGAAATCAAATGTGCTGAAGGAAAAAGGGATAGAGCCTTAGAAACATGTAAATCATAATGGCTTCCACAGGGTCGTTACTATGTTAAGTACACAGTTTTCTGAGTAGATTGTCAAATGCTTGGATTTCAGAGGAAGGCCAGTCTCGCAAGACATTTAGAATATTTACATTATTCTTTTTGTGTATTTGGCCCAGTTATCTTCGAGAGAGGGGGATTCAGGTATTTCCAACTTGGGGGTTGAAAATAATAATTGGATTATTAATACCATTTAATCTGGATGGACTTGAGAGAAAAAAAGGTATTTGTCAGACTGTAAATTTAAGAGCCACTTTGCCAATGAGCCTTTTTTATAAGCCATGTTTTGAATGAACCAGTTTTGTTATTGCTCACACCTCCTTGAACGGATCACATCATATTTGCTCTTTCACAGGGACTTTTAGCAACCCATCTTTCCCCCACTAGGACATGGAGAATAAAATAAAATAAGCATAACTTTACTAAGTGTGTGAATTGATCCTAAATTGTGCTGTCAGTGACTTGGGCAGACACATCTAAGAACATGTGATTTAATCTCACTCTTCCTTTTACTGAGTCATGTTAATTTACCCCAATATCCATGTACTCATAGAGTGTTTCTTGGAACACCAGTTCTGAAAGCATTCAATGGAGAAAAGCACCCATGGTCGTATAAATGTTAGAGATGGGAAATTAAATTTTTTCCCTTTTTTGCCAGACTTTTGAGAGTTGTTGTGCACATTAAATTAAATATGTGTGTGAATCACCAGGAGGGACAAAGGGAGGGATTCCTAAACATGTTTGACCACAGAACCGCATTTTTTTTCCCTTGAGAAACTGTTTCCACTGAGAATTGCTAACTGATTCCAAAGCCGAGGGCTTAAAGCACGTGGTTGTCTTGCCTCAGTGGAACAGACAGTTTCCATTTCCACATCCTTCCTGGACCTTCTAGCGCCAACCTCATCATTCCCATTCTCACATTTCTTTCTTCTCTGAGAATGATTTCATGGGCCACCAGGAGATCACATTTTCACTGTATTATTCGAGAGCAGCCATGTGGGCACTCACAAAGGAGAGTAAAAAAAGAAAGGGCCATTTTTTATGAACAACAAAAGAAAACTTTAACAGCTAATTATGCAAATCTTTCATTGCACATTTGATAATACTTTCTCAATACCCAAACACTACAAATAAGGCTACGTCTAGAGCCATAACAGTTAGGAAAAGGAGTGGTGAAGTAATTAAAGCAAGATGGGAGTTGTGACTCAAAGGTCATACTGGCAGTTCCATTAAAACTGAAGTAATCCTGGTCAAGGAAAGTAAGCCTCCCTGTGCTTCAGTGCAGCTATTTAAAAGAAAATAAAAAAGCAGGATTAATATTACTGAAATGGGTATGATAAGCCATCCCACACATTTCCTACCTGAGAACAAAATGTTTCATTAAGTGTATTCAAGGGAGCAGGGTCGGCCCGCACGGTCAGGGCACAGAGGGAAGGAAGAAAACATGGCACTAAGAAAAAACACGTTCCTGGAGACTTTAGGAATCCCAGGTGATTGGAGGGATGAGGTAGGCAGCTGTGGGTGAAGACCCTCAAAGTGATCGAAGTATGAATTGTATATGCAGTGTCATTTGCAGTCAAACACAGATTTCACTAATCACATGTTGCCCAGAGGTTCCCAAACCTTCTAATCAGAATCATCTCATTAAGCTGCTTATTAAACCACACACTCAAAGTCCAAGTGCCCATGTGTATACCAGCCCTTCACATGCAGCCCTGTGCATACCCCCCACCCGGGGGGCAAGTCCTCAGAATCCATCTTTTCAAAAACCCCAGGTGATTTAGACAGTCATAAACATTTGGAAATGACCAAGCTACAATGGCTTGTAATTAGATTTCTTCATATTCCTATGTAAATAATGTTTTCAATGAATTTAAAAATAGTTTATTCTCTTCAATCTCTTGTCTAAAATCTTAATTATAATGCTAAATGTTTACCAGTCCTGTTTTCATGAATAATACAAGGCACACTTCTCACAGACTTTGCCAGGTTCTTATCTTACAAATTACATGGGAAGACAACAAACAATGACCTATATTTCTATCTTTCCATAGCTGTAGCACTTTTGTACCCCAATGGGCTATTATTTTTCTTTGTAAGGAGCAGGGAAACATAGGCAGATTCTATTTCATTAACACCTCGTTGTTTTTAAGCTAATGAGAGAAGTTATAAATGTGTCCAAGATTATTTGGAGTAGTCTCAATTTTAATATTCTGACCCATTGTGTCAAACACACTAATATCTAACCATATGTCCCAGAAGTTTGGGTTAAGAGCAAATGCTCATTCTACTTCAGGTTTCTGAAAAACAGTATTTGTAATAGTATCATTGAAAAGTCTCCGATTTAGAAGGTAGGGTAACTACAAGGCAACTTTAGGGTTTGTTGTTGTTGTTTTTGCTTTATTTTTAATTCAGAAAAGGCTACATCTTGGCAGAGGAGCTGAACCACTAAAATTTTTGTAATAAACAGATTGAAGATTAGCCTTTTACTTTATTTTCAATTTCTGTTGTGATACAATATACTGTCATTCTGGGTTCCTTTAAATCTTTAGTTTACCTTTATCCTGTTGGACCCTGAGCTACCTAACACTGCAGTCTCTGTTTCCTAATATTAATTTATTTTTACTGTTGTGACAATACTTGGCCAGTAAGCTTGACTACACCATTGTGAGGAAGGCCCCCTTAAAAGTATCAGTATCCATGGACTGTGCACCAATGTAATCTAGACATCCTCCCAGATGCTCTCAGCAAAGAGGAACATATAGCCCCCTCATTACCATAATCAGGGCCATTCTATTCCCAAGACAGCTGTGGGCACCTGCCTTGCAGTTCTTTCACTCCATTGAAATCCTGCCTGTGTCAGTTTGATAGGTACATTTGATGGTCAGTCCTGATTGACCACATCTGGAGCTGTTCTTGTGGAACATGAATAAAAATGAAAATCTCCCTTGGTGGGAAAAAATCCTGTGCCTTTTCAGTTTTCATTCTGCAATATTGAAAATCCTCATTTGCATATTAAAACTCAATACTATTTTGCTTTATAAATAATCTCTTTGGAATCTCATTTAACCTAATGAATGACTTCTTTATCTGCAGATTTCTCAAAGGATAGTTCTGTTTCCTGCTCTCTGCAAGGAGAAAATGAATGTCTTATTACATTCCTAATAACTACAGATAATGAGGGGAAAACCATCATTCACGGCATCAACGAAAAAGGTGAGTGGCTTGCACCCCATTGTCAATGGTAAGTGATATTCTACATGGGGGGAAATGTCCAGAAGGTCACTTTAGGCGGTTTGCCAGGAAAAACATTCAATTTTAGATGAAGTGTCTCTACTTTCCCAAAGAATGAAAGACACCTATTAAAAGGTTTGTCGTGTTCCCGTATCTTTTATGAAAACCAGATAACACAATGACTTGTATTTACACCAATCATCATCTCCCTGAAAGCTGACTGCTGAATGGTAGAAAGGTAAACTGATGAAATGAAATATAAGCAAAAGGTCTATCTTTTGGAAAAGCTAACAGGGAAGAATCTATCGGATTTTAAATGGATTGAATCAGACCATGGTTCAAATCCTGCTACCATTTAATTAGTTGCTCAACATTCTGAAAGATACTTGCCCCAGTCTCTATTTCCTCATCTATAAAATAATAGTACTTTATTCTAAGAGCCAAGTCGAGGATTGCATGTAAAACATGTGGCAATATCTAACTTACAGCTATGAGTCACTGAATGATAATGCGGAATCAACAAGGACAAGAAGCAGCAAATAAGGAAAGAAGTGACCCATAAAGGGTGCCAAAGAGTCCATTGCTTCTGTGGAATTTCATCCACATCACCTCATGGAGTCAGTTTGGGACTTGGGGGACACTTGAAAATTCACATTTAGCAAAGGGAAGAGCCAAGCTTATATTAGTTAGAGAAGGAAGCAGTGGAGAAGGTACTGTTCCCAAAGTTTCATTTGTACTAGACTCACCTGCAGGCTTGTTTAAAAAAAAAAAAAAGGCTATATCAGCAGGCTCCATGTGTGTGGCTCAGGATGCTGTATTTTTACAACATGACCCTAACACAGCTGGTCCTGAGCTGTCTCTGTGAGCAACTGCCCTAAACCCCCTGGCTGCATTCTCAGATCCTCACAGGTGCCTCATTTTCTTTCTTCAATTAATAATGTGTCCCTCCCTAAATCTTTCCAGCACAAATGACAGCTGCATTAAATCAGACCTCATCAGACTTTGTCCACAACCTCTTCTTCCCCACAAAAAAATCTCAGAGCCTGAGTTCTGGTTCAGGTCTCAGCAGCAGGCCAGGCAATAAGACAGAGGTTCATTTGCTGTCTGTGCTTGCTCTTCAATGTGCTGACAGAATTTAAGTTAGTCCTAAATGTGAAACCAAGATCAAATTGGTATCACTTAAGAGCATAATAACCAAAACAATACAATCATAACCAGAAAGCAATTTCAACACATCATAATGCGATCAAGAAAACATGATCAGAAAAATACTACATTGCTGTGCTGAGGGAAAGGGAGACAGAGAAGTCATCACCATTTGAGAGGATGAGTGTGAACTTGATTTTGAAGCTCAGGTAGGCAGAATGCTCCTGGAGACTTGCTCTTGAAAAATCCCGTGTAAATCACCTTCCTTGAAATGCATACACAACATGCAGCTTGCATCGTTCAGTTAAGTAAACTTAAGGTGAATCCCGCTAAACAAGGATGAATTACTTTCTAATACAAAAACCCTGCTTCCTCATTATCTATTTCATAAAGTCAAATTCTCCAATTACACCCCTAACCTTCTATTTGTGACTGTGACAGTGGCTTTTGCGGTTATCTTGAAATCAAAGCCATCCTGTGTGATATAAATTCTATTGGAAACACACATCCCAAAAAATAAATTTCCAGAACAGGCCCTGACCCTGTTTTTAATTCAAAGGTTTTGTATCTTACTGGTTTGATGTGTTGTGCGTGTGTGTGTGTGTGTGTGTGAGAGAGAGAGAGAGAGAGAGAAACATGCCTTCAGCTGATAAATGCTTCCTCATTACAAAACTGTCCGCTATTCTTTTATTCTTCCACACAATATGAGTGGCACATCAACACGCCATCCTTCAGAGCACACACAGATGCCCTGATGCATTTTATTATAGTATTGTATTTATCTCTGTGCTTTTGTAGTGGGGAAAGTGAAGGGGAAAAATTACCTCCCTGAGGCGTCACACGAGTCCCCTGATGGCTCTAATGATGCCTCTTCCTTCACACATGCCCTATTTCCTGGGTAGGCCTAGTGCTTACAGATGCCCTGAGGGCAGAGCCCACCCCGGAAATCAGAAGTCCCTCCCCTCCCACAGCTTTCAGACCTGGAAATCTGGAAGGACAATTGGAAGTCTGGATAGAAAAGAGACAAAATGAGCACCTAGGAAGGGGAAGGGAGGTTAATGCTTCCCACATCCTCCAAGCAAATGGGAAAAAGGAGCCAGTGAAGCCAGGGCTTTTGTGGACACAGGCAGAACTTCTTCATCTTCTTACCTCTGTAGAAATTTTCAGAGCCTAAAAGCACATCACAGTCAAGGAATGAGAGTGGAAGAGCTTTCCTGGCTAGAAGGTGCCAACTACTGCTGATGTTGAACCTGTAGGTTCCAGCGTGGAGGATCCAGATCCTTGTGGTTTAGAGGAAGAAAAGGGAGAAGACTGCATTTGCTATAACATCAGTACTACTACTAGTAATATAAGAGCAACTCTAGCTTATGGAGCCCTTACCAATACCAAATGCAAGCTGTCATTCCATATATTTTACATGTATTAATTCACTTAATATATGTAAACTACATTCACCGCACAAGGCAGGTACTTTTGTTGTATAGGCAAGGAAACTGAGGCATAGAGACATAAGTAATTTGCTGCATCTTGCACTAATTAAGCACCAGAGCTGGTTGAGGAGTTCCAACTGTTTGGCTTGGAGCCCGTGCTCTTAACCACTGTACTATACTGCCTCCCACTGGCTGCATGATCATAACAAACATGTGAATCACAAAAAATGTTAGATCAGCATATCCAACTGAATTGTTTTCAGAACCATATATATAATTTTAAAAATTTCAGTAACCACATGAAAAAGTAAAAGACACATGAAATAAATTTTGCTTTAATTCAAATACTTAGCACTTCAACATGAAATCAATATAAAAATTATTAATGAGAAATTTTACATGTTTTCAGAGTATGTGTTCAAAATCAGTGTTTATTTTACACCAATAGCACAACTTAACTTGGAAAAGCCATATTCCGAGTGCTCAATAGTCACATGTGTTACCAGATTAGACCAAGCAGCAGCATTGAACACTCAGCACCCTAGAATTAGGTGCAGCATCGACCTGGACTCTATAGGAAACATCACACAGTGATGAAGGTGACTCTCACTCCCACCCAGAAATCTAACTTCAGTCTGAGTATCAAAAGAAATGTCAAAGAAAGTATAAAAAGTGAAGATCTCTGCTCTGTAATATTTGCTTTGATACTTGAACCAAAATCTTTGAGAAATACACAGTGCCCAGTGGATTTAAGTTCTTAAAATAATTATCTCTGCTAAGCCATTCCTCTTCCCACTTTATTCCCTTCTGGGGAGTCCTCCTAATTCACTTTCTGTCTTAGCAAGCTTCATCCTGCTTTGAGAGGCAATGCACAATGCCCCACTCTAACCCATTTCTTAACCAAACTATAGCAATATGGGTTATATTTTTCATTGACATAAGCCCTTTTGCTTTCTTTTCAGGAACTGAGCTAACCTATTAGAGGCCAGAACAGGGTCTTTAGATCTTTGTTCTGTAGTAGCTATGTCATTAGCAACTTTTGTTATTTCTTCCCTATCTTCTTATGTGGTTTCTACAAAGAACAAAAGGCCAGGCATGCATCATTAGGCCCCTTTTGATTCAGATCAGTTATACAGCCCACCTGAAAAGCAGCATGGCTATATATATAACTCTCCTCTATGTGTATAACTCTCCTTATCAAAGAGCAATAAGAGTTAGGATAAACTAAGCATGAATAGCTTCCTCCCCCAGATACCATGGATTTTGCCTCTCTTCTTGCAGAGGGTTGCAGATATTTAATGATCATTTTTATATGGTATTTTTTCCATGAAAGCAAAAGGAGAGCTTAATTATAACATTTCATTAAGAAATGTATCATCTCCTAGGCATAGTGCAAGGATGATTAGTCATTTTGCTGTCAATGAAGGGAGGTACTGGATAATTGCAAAATTATATTAATACTCTCAATAGAGTCAAAATAACATTTCATGAACTCTTCAAGTTGAGAGGACCATACAGAACATCTAATTTCTCTAACTTCCCTGAGGATAAGAATCATTAGGAACACCCTTAATAAAAAAAAAAAAAAAAAGTCTGTGGCCTCATCCAAGACCCATTGAATCAGAATCTCAGGCAAAGAGCCTAGGAAGTTGTAGGTTTAATAAACATGAGCACCTCAGCTTATTACCATCATCAGGAAAGTTGAGGGAACAGTGAGCTTTGTTTTACAGATGAGGTCGAAGGACATGATTTGATTCTCACAGCTGCTGTTCATCAGATGGGAATCAAACCCAACCCTCCCCACTGTAGGCCAGAAACTTTCCAGGAAAGCAGAACATTACTTTAGAAACACAACCAAACAACAACAAAAGGAAGCCACGGCAAATAGTAACCTTTCAGGGGATAGGTTTTATATAATTTTATAATATGATCTCCTAGACTGCTCTTAATTCAGGAAGATCGATGAAAAGGTGTCTGCAAGCATTACACACACACACACACACACACACACTCCATTTCTACTTTTTCATGTACTCAGAAGAGACCATCTTTAGTGATTAAGGCTATAGTTTCTTCTTCATGGTGCTTGAAATATTCTATGTGCATTAATTGTCACTCTTCTGGATTCTAATTAGCTCTTTTCAAGTCAGCCATCAAGTATATGGTCCTCCTCGGTACCAGCAAGGTGATTGGTTCCAGATCCCCTGCAGATACCAAAATCTGCAGGTGTGTAAGCCCTCTTATGTAAAATGGGATATATATTTGCATATAACCTAAGCACATCTTCCCATATGCTTTAAATCATCCTTGATTACTTATAGTACCTAATACAATGTAAATTCTACCCATTTTTTTTTTGTTACAATGCTTAGGGAACAGTAGCAAGGAAGAAAAGCCCTTTTATGTTCAAAACAGACACATTTTTTCCCCAATATTTTCAATCCATAGTTGGTTGAATCTTGAACATGCAGAATCCAAGAGCATAAAAAACTGTATACTGGGGCTGGGGATATAGCTCAGTTGGTAGAGTGCTTGTCTCGCATGCACAAGGCTCTGGATTCAATCCCCAGCACCACACACACACACACACACACACACACACACACACAAACACTTTATATTTATTTACTTTGAATGACCAAACACTTCCTTTTGTCTTTTGCTCTTCTTTAAAGAAATAGAGAGTTATCCTTCAACAAATAACTTGCTTTTTAAAATTTCAGCAAGACCAAAAAGGTGTCAATATTTACCCTCTATTGTAAGAAATGTATGAAAGGAAAACCCAGTGAAAAATGTCTTTCCATGATTTGGGAACTGAGCTCAGTGGTAGAGTGATTGCCTAGTATGTTCAAGTGTTCAAGGCCCTGAGTTCAATCCCCATCACAACAACAACCACAACAAAGCTTTTCTACATCAAAACATTGATAGTGCCAGCTGCTTCTTCTTATAATTTCATTTGTTTCCACAGACTGTCCAAAACCTCCGAACATTCCTATGATCATGTTGGGGGTTTCACTGGCTATTCTTCTCATCGGAGTTGTCCTCCTGTGCATTTGGAAGCTGCTGGTGTCATTTCATGATCGCAAAGAAGTTGCCAAATTTGAAGCAGAACGATCAAAGGCCAAGTGGCAAACGGTATGTCGAAACTCAGGGCTACTCTCGGTGCAGTGGTCCAGGCAGAAAGGATGGGAGAGGGACTCCACTTTCTTCTGTCTAAAAAAGAGTTTAGGTGTCACATTTTTCCCTACCACCCTTGTCACGATCCCAATAGTTTTGGTTTCTGTTCTGCTTTGGGAGCAAACCTCTTCATCCATTATCTGGTCACAAGTGTCCCTCATGATATGCATTGCTTCTCAGTGCAGTGGGGATCTCCACCACTCAGAAGAGTCCTGTGAAATTCCTCATACGGCAAATTAGGGACATCATGGAGGTATATTCTATTCATAGTGCCTCTTCACCACCAGGAGGACCCCTTGGGCTCCATTTAATAACACATAGGTGCTGGATCTACATATTTCCATGAATTAGTTATGCTATAGCTAATGGAATAATGTTCGTGAATAGTCTGACAGTTCATGCCAATTTTCACGGAAATACTTGTTACTCATATAATAGGTTACAAAGCAAAGTTGAGAAGACTTTTTAAACACCAGGCAGTTTTTCTGAATAACATAAATTTTAAGCAGCTACCTGAAAAAAAAAGTATCAACCTTCAAATATATGTACTCAATAGACATAATTTGTGTCTTCTCTTCACAATAGGCAAACAGAAAACAGGACTACAATTTTATGTGTTTCTATTCCACAGGAGGATAATTACATTTCTAGAGACCCCTAGAAACAATTTCATGGTTTTAATTTAATCTCTCTATCTCTAATGGTGTGTCTAGCTATCTAATAGCAATTATCTTACATTGCTGAGTCTCAAAACAGTGACATCACTGGAGAAATACAGGCAAACACAATGCTCCTTTGGGCTCATCTGCCCAAATAAATTGATGTTAACACTGTTTTCTCTGAGCCTATACAATATTTTCAATTTCTAAAGCAAACAGAATTTTCCCTTTTGCATAATTTTATCTCAATAAGGGATATCTATATTTTAGGAGTTATATTTTAAACTAATCATAATATATGATGCAGGACCAAGGACAATGAAAATTTTTATCTACTTTATCTTCCCATTAAAAATGCCTTTGGATACAGTAACCAAATGTGATGTATGGATCTTCTTTGGATCCTGATTTGCACAGTCCAACTATAAAAATATATTTTAAAACAACTGGGAAAAAGATAAATACACACTAGATATTAGAATAATAGCAAGGAAATATGCTTAACTTGATCAAATACCATTAGGCATGATGTCTTTACTAGAAAACATCCGTCCTTTTTAGAGATGCAAACTGAAGTATACAAGGGCGAAAGGGAATGAAGGCTGGGATCTGTTTCAAAATAATTCAGCCTAAAGAGAGGGTGGGAGGGAGAGATAGTAAAAGTAGTTTGGGCAAAATCTTGATAACTGTTGGATCTGGTAATGGGTCTTTGGAGGTTTGTTAAATAACTTTCCTCTTGGCATATGTATGGATTTTTCACAACTGAACAAAACCCTTCAGGAGAGTAAACTATGGAATAATTGATCCATCCCTAACAATGTAAAACGTGACCTGATGGTTTATCTTGGTGACTTAGAACATAGTGATAATGAGGCCAAAGTTGTGGGATAGTTAACTTTGCCTGATACAATGGCCACAGATATCAATCTTAACTTTCACCAACTGCCAAGTAAATGCCTGGCAATGGTCAGAAGGGTGAGCAGGCAAAACAATGTGGATAAGTCAGCACAAAGAGCAATAGCAGCAAATAGTTGGACAACTATCAGCCCTGTAAAGTAGTCTTGGTGTCCCCATTTTGAAGATATGTAAACTGAAGCTGAGAACGATTAAGGGGCTTCCCAAACCATAGCTGCAGGTGGAACCCTAATCATTAGTTGTTCTTCCAAACACAACCTTTTGTTGATCCTCCTGGAAATAACAAGAAAGTGTTTTACAAACAGGCATTTGGGCACTTATATGATGCCTATATACCAACCAGCATGTTTTAATGTTCTTATACCAAGGCATGAGTGCTGGCAAATGATTAATATCTTTAAAATAACATTTTAATTAACAGTTAATTTCCCCCAAAACATAAATTGTTCTCCCTCTGGATGTAGAACATGACTGCAATTCAAATACCAAATTTTTGCTGTTTCTTCAACTAAAATGGGACAAAAACATGCATTAAACAGATAAAAACATAAATGAAAAATATTATTCCCTTGTTCTGTCGAGTTTCCTTGAATAACAAATGTGTGATGTTCCTGACTAGATAATGATGGAAATAATTATTCACTTGGATGCAAAAGAGGTTTAATTCAAATAATTCAGTTCAAATTTCTCTAATATATCCTCCTAGAAAAAAAATTAGTGTTGCTCAGTGCATACATTTAAAGATCTTCAATTTAATTCAGTTTTTATATAAAACCTATTTTTTTCCCCAAGAATTCGACTGATCTTTAAAACCGGGGGACAAAAGGGTCAGTAGGGTCTCCTGTACCTATAGGGCCCCATTGGACTCTTAAGGTGACAGAAGTTAGGACAGGAAAGTCTTCACTCTTGCCTCCTGAAACTTTTTATCATAGCTATAAAGAAAGGTTACCTTTTTATTATACTTATAAGCCCCCTTGCATATTCTTTATGAAAACACAAATGGAAGATATTTAAATTCATCTTTGATGAGACATTTTTTTCTAGGATGACAAGTCATTAACTTGAGGCAAAAAAATGTTCAGGCTGACATTTCTTGCAGTCATGGATTGATTTTGCACTGTGCTAAGCAAATCAGGTCTGCTTTTGGCAGTTAGGCGATCATTAAGGAAGCTGTGGGTCATGACAGAATTTTCTTATTACCACTTTTTTCCAAGCTTGAAAAAAATGTGCCATTGCTTTTGCAGAATACACAGCCTAAATTAGAACCCCAATATTCCTTGGGGGAAAATCAGCCTGGTCACTCCAGATGATTAGGGGAAAACTGTCTAAACGATGGAGTGGAGACTCTCCCGAAATGGGGAGGACCCAAGTCTACATTTCAGTTGGAACTCCAGGCAGGGCCACTGCAGCCTGCACAGCACAAATGCAGGCACATCTGGTGCTGATGCCCCTACTTACACCCATTCTCCTGGGCTCTGAGCATCAGCTGAGGTCAAAAACCACCCCATTATACACACCTCTGACTGCAACAGGGACTTGCTCGTGCTCCACCTTTATACTTCCTCCTCAACCTCCTCCAGCAATGGAGTCCGCTTTACCCATCATCAACCCCCCAAAAAATATCACAGACCTAAATGTTTGTTGTTGATGTTGTTTTAAAATACAGAATAAAAACTGCACAAAATTAAACATTCAACTAAATATCTACAAAATAACATTATTCCATCAATTGCAATTCAAATCCCCCCCACCTTTATAGCACAAAAAAAATCTAGTTAATGTGGAATGTGGATGCATTTTAATATGTTCAAGATGATATGGGGTAGGACCTACAAACAAGCGCTTGGCCCTACGAAGGTCTGGCCCTGCTCATAGTCTATTTATTCTTCCAGAATCCCTTTTCTATTCATTAAGTTTCCTTCCTTCAGCAGAGGCTCTGCCCTTCATTTCCAGCCTGCACCTCTTAGGTTTTCTACCTTGCCTCTTTAGCCAGGTCCTTTGTTCTTCTGTAACCAAGTAGATACTAGTGTTCTAAACTTCAAAGAATTCCATGCATGATTTTTGTTTCCAAATGAGACTCTACCATCATCAGAGACCACATCAATCTGCCATTCACCGTCAAAAATTCCAAGGTTTTGAGGAATAAGGACTAGAGATCCTTCAGAATTATCCAGGCTGAGCTCAGAAGTAGGAACAATACAGCAACCTGACCTTCACCCTCATCCACCAGCAGCCAAGCTACCTTTTCCTATTTGCCGTCAACAGAGAGATAGCATCTATCTCCAAAGGCACTGTGTCAGAGGTTGAGCCACTGGGTATGGGTCTGACTACTGCTCACAAAGAAGGCCCTGTAGCAAGTCCAAAGGCAACGTGTAGAAGACGTCAGGGAATGTTTTTGTTTTGCTCAGTTCTTCTGAGAGCTGAAAGAATGTTCTGAAATAGTCCTGCACAGTGGCACATCCTGTAATCCCAGCAGCTCAGGAGGCTGAGGCAGGAGGATGGCAAGTTCAAAGTCAGCCTCAGCAATTTCGAGCTGCTTAGCAACTCAGTGAGACCCTGATTCTAAATAAAACACAAAATAGGGCTGGGCATGTGGCTCAGTGGTTGAGTGCTCCTGAGTTCAATCCCTGGTACTGGGAAAAAAGAAAAGAAATGTTCTGAGATAGCAAATACAATCTTCTTCTTTTTTTAAAATTTATGTCTACAAAATATGACTATCTCTACAATTCACGGAATAAAGTGACCAACGTAACTCAGAGATATTATCTGGACTTCACACATATGGGTTTGGAAATGTTAAGACTTCCAAAGCCCTATCAGAAAATATCTTTATAACTTTCTTCAGGATCTAAAAGAAAAGAAACTTTCAAATTTGAAGAAAAGTTATAAGTAAGAACTAATAAAAAGAGGCAGCATTCATTGAACAGTTAGTACGTTCTAGACACTGTGCAATGGGATCTTATCTCACGGATAGAGTAGGGAATTTGTTAATCCCTCTTTAATAGATGAGCACATCAAGGCCTAGGGTTGCTTAAGTAAAGTCACCTGGTAGGCTGGGTTTGAACACAGACTGTCTGATGCCAAAGCCTGTGTGTCAACCTTGGAAATTAGGAGAGAAGACACTGTACCTCACAGAGATCCCTTGCTCTCCTGCCTAGGACAGCTCAATAGGCTTTGTCCTCTGATCCTCTGGCTACAGCACCACTGATGCAAACACATCTTCAGCCTCAACAGCACAGCTGTGTTCTCTGGGCATCAACTCTCAATCTCCCAATGGCCCCAGGGGCCAAGCCATTTTGTGCTGTCTGCCTTCAGACCACCACTCATTTGTGAACCCAGGTTTTACATACCAGTCACTTGCAGTCATCTGCTTTACACACAGTTTTGTCTAGTAAGCATATGCCAGAAAGTTCTTCTGCTCTCCAGAGCAAGTGTTAGCTGTCCAGGGGATCTGTCTGTGCTCCTTCCAAGCAGCTAGCTGCTCCTCCTTCTCAGTTTTGATCTCATTTACACAACGTTATCACGCCCTGTCTGATAACTCACCAACAGCAGCTTCAAGACAGATACTATGTCATTCATATGTGTTATGTTTCTATCAGTTTCACTTTTCCCACTGTTCACTTTACCTTACATCTCACTTTTGGTTCACCTATGTGTGTTTGTTCTGCCCTTTCAATGCATATTGAGTCCCTAATATCAGCTGGACACTGTTTTCAGTGCTGGGAAAATAGGCAACAGGACATGTAAGCATGTTTTCTATCCATAAATCAGTGTGTTTCCAATGAGGGTAAGATTTTTAGAATGCCCATGTGGAGGGCTGGGGGTATAGCTCAGCAGTCAAGCACTTGCCTAGCATGCTCGAGTCCCTGGGTCACACACACACTGAACCCCCCCTCCCCTTACACACACAGAATACCCATGTGGGACTAGTTTCACCTATTAGAAAAAAAGCAAAGAGATAGAGCAACCTGCAGTGGCACTGCCATAAATTTGAAAATGCTAAGAGTATGAAATATCAAATGAATCAAAATTATTCCAATGGCTTCCAAGATTGATATTGACTCTCATCTTCCAATTTGAACTATAATAAAAATACCTAGGAATATTAAAATAGTATCATAACAAAGTATGCAGACTTTCATCTGAACTTTTTTTCTTTTAGGGAACAAATCCACTGTACAGAGGCTCCACTAGTACTTTTAAAAATGTAACCTATAAACACAGGGAAAAACAAAAAGTGGATCTCACCACAGAAGGCTAGAACCACTTGACGCGTCGGAAAAGTTGGCTTCACTGATGTGAAATGTTAATGCACTATTTTATTTTCCTTTCTCTGTTGCTTCAAGAAGAGGTTGGCCTAAGATAATAATAGGTCATTTGGAGATCAGTCATTCTCTGTATGAAGGTGAGACACTATGTTGACAGGTTCAAAGTAATCAAGAAGAGGAATTTCCTTAGCATAGAGGTGACTTTGGGGATCATTTGAGGAATACTAACTCTGTTGCATTAATGCTTCAAATAATCATCAAAATGATTCATGGGGGCCTGATTTGCATTTGAAAAATGTTGAAAATTAGAATCGCTTTTGTTTCAGGAGTACAGCTACCTAAAGTCTTTGTCCCAGCAAAGTTACAAAGTCCATACGCTTGTATTGTGTACCCACACTTGCAGTTATTCTAAACTTGCAGTAAATCCATCTTAAAGAAGGATTTATTTTAAACCAAGAGAATTGAGATTCCGAATTCACTTCAGTTGAAAGGATGCATTTCTTCCACAGATATCCCAAATTGTAAGATTGATCATTTCTGTGAATTTGTATGCACCTGTAAGTCAGGTACACAAACACACACTTTGCTTTACAAATGAGAAGGAAGTAATTTATAAATTAAGTCACTAGTAAAACCAAAAATAATAACCCTGCCATTTAGCTTATTTTTAAATTACCTGGAAAATAATCTATGCTCAGTTTCCTTCTTGTCCTTGAGTTTTCAAACTGTTACTTCTCCCTTATTTCTCAATCATCTTACTCAGTGTCAGAGTCTTCTAAACCTGTAATTGTCACATGAGAGTTTTTATTTCTTTTTGAAAAATTACCTTAAATGGTTGGCTTATTCAAAGAGAGTTCCAGAAATATAAAAGGAACATGGGGTAAACAGAACAAATGTTTAAATGGCTGTAAATCAAGCACATGGAGAGTACACAACTCCCTCATGAATTGCAGATTTTTAAATCTACGTTCTTTTCCCATCTGCATAACCCAACGTGCACATTTCAGCTACGTGTGGTTGATGCACACCACACATTTAAGAAGTAAGATTTTACTTACAAAATACACGTGGACAATTAGGGGTCCATTAGTTGATTGGCGAGATGGCCACTGTAGGATGTTTTTCCTTATGGTTTCTGCTGTGTCAGAAAGCACTTTCATCTCATTTGATCCTTGCAAGGAAACAAAGGCTCAGAGGATGAGTAGAAGAACTGGGATCAGAATTCACATCTTTTTACTCCAAGGCATTTCCTCTTTCCACTGCATGGGACTGCCTCTTTTGTTGTTAAAATGATAGAAACGTTGTATTAGTTAAGCAATAACATTTGTTTGAAATGTACTAAACAAATAGCAGTCACAGCACTGGAATCCAGGTGAATTGTACTTTTGTGCAATGTTTATTAGCTTTGATTAAATTGTAATGAGAAGTCTTATAGAGTTCCTTACATAGTGGAGGCTTCATGATTGTCCATTGAATTGCCAGTGTAATCTCCAAGTTTCTTCAGTCCTAGCAGATTGATGTGTATACATTTGATCACTTGGAGACCCCCCCAAATCCCGGTTTTTAAACAACTCAGGTAAATCATACATTTAGGGAGGACTGGGCTCTATGAGAAGGATTACTAAACAATCTCCTTGGACATCTGAAGGACTGATGTGCCACTCCGTTCTTGATGGGGACGTCTAGAGCAACCTGCAGTGGCGCTGCCAGTGACACAGTGGTAGCAGTCCCTTGTACATGAGACTGCTTGTGCTGTTTTGTACAATTACTGAAATGAGATTTTTTAGAAAATAGAAGTTTCCTTTGTGTGTGTATTAGGGAAGAATCTGCTCATTCTTTAAATGTGGTTTTGACCCAAGGCAGGACCTTGAAAAGGCCAAAACATTAACAGTAGTACTTCTATTCATTGAAGAGTTATGTTACATGAAGATAAAATGGTTGTTTTGTAAGTTGTTGTATTTTGTGTTGACATAAATAAACATGGTAATTTAAACAAAGACACTTGGATGATGATTCCTTTCATTCACTCAGCAAGAAATCTGAATTTCTGGATATTTCTGTGACCTACTCTGACTGCCTTGTTGATCTCATTCTAGGACCAAGAAAAAGAGCAGGAAGAGGCAGCCACAGAAGGCAGGGGGCAGCAGGGAATGGAGTAATTGCTGCCCAGTGACAATACTTACACCATTAGCCTTTTAAAATCAGCCTGGACACGACTCCATGTTTGTAAGATCAAATTCTTTAGGGTTAGTGTTCTGGGCTGAAATATGTCTCTCCCCAAGATCACTCCCCACACAACTCATGAAGTCTTAATTGCCAGTATCTTAGTTTTGACTGTATAACTGGAATAGGGTCTTTAAAGAGATAATTAAGTTAAAATGAAGTCCTGGCATTGGACCTTCATCCAATATGACTAGAGTCCTCACAAGAAGAAGACGATAGGGCATAAACAGGTAGAGAGGGACCAGATGAAGACACAGGGAGAAGATGGCCACTACAGACCAAAGGAGAGAGGGCTCAGAAGAAACCATCCATTTGGATACCTCAATCTCTGACTCATTGGCCTCTAGAATTGTGAGAAAATAAATTTCTGTTGTTTAAATTACTCAGTCTATGGTACTTCGTTGTGGCAGCCACAGCGAATTAATGCAATCAATGCTGTTTTTCTGGGCATCCATTGGGTAGGTTCCATGGGGCTGTGCCCACTTTCTGCATCAGGAAAATTAAGTACAGAGAGACCAAATGCTCACAAAGGAAGTCAGTTATTGTTGTTTTTGTTTGGTTTGCTTTTTTGGAAAGGCCCATTCCTTACAAAAGTACAGGTGAAATCAAGAGCACTTACTTTCTGGAACACACTGTTTCTTGTGAACTAAAAGCCAGGAATCTAGAAATCTAGAACCTGCTCTCATTTTGAAAATTAGCTTCAATTAAATTGTAATGAAAAGCCTTACAGAGTTCATTACATATTGGAGGCTTCATGGTTGTCCATAGTCATATGTAAATCTCAAATCATATGTAATCTCAAAGTTTCTTCAGTCCTACCAGATTGATGTAGGTACTTTCAAGAAAGTCACTTTACTTTTTAATTTTTCCATCTGTGAGATGGTGGCAATGTCCATCTCTTCTAGCACCTGTAATAATCCCTGACACATAGGGTCTCAATAAATTCATTCAACAGATATTTATTGTCTACGATAGGCCACACATTGTTCTTACAATTATGGGTAGAGTGAACACTGAACAAAACAAACAATCTCTGTGCTTCCAAATGAGGGAGATGATAATAAATATGTAAGTAGACAATATCAGAATACTAGACCCAGTTTCTGCATGTCCCCCATCCACTTGCTGCCCCCCAGGACTATCCCACAGTCCTCTTGATAGTAAACTCCCAGCTTCTACCTCACCCCTCACAGGTGGAGGAACTATAGGAGTTCCTATGCTCCAGTGCAGAGTGGCTTTGCTGGTTGCTGTCCCAGTGGACCAGTAGTACAACAAGAAATGCAAGGGAATTAGCAGCCCAAGGAAGGAACACGGATCCTTAAGAGACAGAGTGGGAAGGAACCAGCAGATGAGTAGGAGCTGAGCCACCAGCACTCGTCAGCTTCCTAATGCATCATTAAATATTTGCTCCCCCTCATTCCCTGCTTCCTTGCCCTTTCTTCCTGGGATGGTCCTTCCCAATCATGCATTCAAATACAACTTTGCTTCAGGTTCTTGTTTTACTGGACCCCTAAGCTAAGACTTTCTAGCAGTCCTAAGAGCTATGCAGAAGGTAGAGCTGGACAGGACACTCCACAGGGCCCTGGAGAACATGCCCTAGAGTTGAAACCTGGGCAGGGACCTGCATAAGGAAGGGAGTGAGCACAAGTGCAAGGGCCCCACGAGGGCAAAATAGTCATATGTAAAGAAGAGCAAGAAGGTCAAATGGGGGAGAAGGAATAAATATGTGCTAAAAATTGAATCTGATGATTAAACTGAGCCATTAAAATACCATTTTGTAGACATGGTGCTCTAAGTTTCTGGGAAGAAAGCCTTTGTAGTTACTAGTACCATTGCTCAGTGATTGCGCTCATAGGAGCCTGGATGAAATTAATTGCCAGGTATGTTGCAAGAAAACATCCCAGTGTTTTTATTTAGACACAATACTTAACACATAAGGTGACCTGATCCCCATTTACTCTTGCACTAAGTAATTGATTACCAAAGGTTATGTGTTAGCCTCAGAAAATGTTAACACCTAAGCCTTCAGAGCCTCTTCATTCCTTTACCCCCAGAAAATAAAATGTTAAAGTTTGTTTGGTTTGGGGGGTAGCAGAGGGTGTTTTCGGTCATGACGACTCTTCAGTCAGATACTCTTTTCTTGTAAAGGATGCAGGTAAAAAAGAAAATCAAAATCTCAAAAGAAGAATGAAGGTTAGCCTGATGTGAACAGAAAAGCACTGAGCCAGTGAGGAGAGAGGAAAGATACAAGAGTTTATGGGAGAGGAGTCAGGAAGCTCTGGGGAGAAGAAGGTAGAAAGTTCGGGCAGCAAAGATAAAGGGGTGAGCTTGAGAGTGAGACCTCTGGGGAGGGAGGTGGCTGGCTGTTCAAGTCTGCTCCTCCTTCCAGGCCGCTGTTCCCTGGCCACCACAGCCTGCTGGAGCTAGCTTCAAAGCAAGAGTGACAAGGCCCAGCTTGAAGGGAGTTTCAGCTATGAGAGTCCATTTGGTGGACTTAATCTGGCTCAGGTTTCCCCTTCAAGATCCTTCAACACCAGAAACAATTGTGTCCTACTCTCGCAAAACCATGCAAGTAGCATGTATCAGACCCAGAATCCTCCTTGTTTTAATTTATTTTTTTTTCTCCTTCACTTCTCAGTGCCCATTTCTTCTAGCGCTCCTTGAAGGGACTTGGCACTAGAAAAAACAATCCCACCAATAACACTCCTCAAGTGCAAGAGAGAGTCGACCTTTAGAAAATACATTCATTTAAATGTTGATGATTCATAAAGATTCTGTATCGTTCGCATTCTATAGAAATCTAAATGGAAAAAAAAATCCCCAGAGAGCAAAAGAAACAAGGATTGAATGAAATGTGATAAATAGAAATGCTCCCTTTTGTTAAATTTCATTATCCTCCAACAAATTCAACATAGCTTAAAGGCAAGAAAATGTGTTTGTAGCTTCACAGTCGCTCCTTTAACAGAACAGTTGGGCCGAGGTGCACAGGCACTAATGAGTGAGTTCTGGATGCGGCTTCTGCAGCTAAGAGGGTGGGCAGCCGTGGGATCAACCCACAGCTTGAGCCAAGACTCCTCTGGGCTGTGAGCAACAGGGGGCTAAATGCCGCCCCTCTATGCTTTGGAGGCATCTGAATAGGAACCCCTCTAGAGGAGAGAAACTTGATCTTCTATTCTTTCTTGCTGGTTGCACATAACTCAGGAGTGAGCCACATAACCCCAGAGATTTCCCACCCAATAGCTTTCCTGCAGCTAGGCCCTGGGAGACCAGGCATGGATTGGACCCACACACATTTTTTGGTGTCATCGACAACTACAAAGCTTTACAAATCTCACAGAGGATCTTGTTCCGTTTGAAATTTCAATGACCTTTGCGATTTCCAGGTATGTGTTCTAGGAAAGAACTTACTACTCAGATAGGATTCACTTTTTCAGCCTAAAGTGTATTTACATTCATCATCTTGCATACCAATCAATCTGTTCCAGGTGAATACCCAGAAATATGGTATCATGAAATGCTATTGTTCATCAATAACTGACTAGATGAAAAGTCACTGTCTTTATTTCTATCAAGTTGACTTTGCTATACTAAATATAGAGGAGTGTGTGTGAGAGAGTACATACACATACAGATATTTCTTATTTTTAGAGCTATATCTTAGTATTAAATAGCTTGCAAGGTTAGAAAAAAAATAGGTAATACCCATTGTTCTAAATACAGTACTTTTGAATGCTAATTCACCCAGAGCTCACAATCACCCTAAAGGGTGGCATCATTATCTCCTGTTTTACAACCAAGGAAAATGAGGTACAGAGATGCTAAGTGACTTCCTCAGGACACACATCTAACAAGCTTTGGAGTGTCAAATGTAGCCTGACACTAGTTATACTGATAAGGACAGGTTTTAATCAGTAATACACTATGGCAACAGGGAAAGATTCCAGCATGAACTGAATTCAAATTTTCATTTGTTCAAAGACAACTGAGCATTTTAAATGGAGAGTGAGCTAGTAGAGAGGGCAGTGCGTGGGTACTCAGAAGAGTTGGGGAAGTGGAAAAAAACCACAAGCTGGAAGGGTGTTGGTCCATGTGAAACCCACATGTGTTTATTAACTGAAGCTAGACTCCCGCCCTCCCATAAAGGATTAGAGACAGAGACCTTATCTTTAGGTTTTGGCTGAATAAACATAATTCTTTTGGCAGTCTTGAGAATTCTCTGGAAGGCACTGTAAGAACTCTTAGGGTTATCCTAGGATGTAGTCTTGAGCTGTTAAAAACTATGTTAGTGCCGGGTCCAGTGGCGCACACCTATAATCCCAGCACTTCAGGAGGCTGAAACAGAAGGATCACAAGTTCAAAGCCAGCCTCAGCAATGGTGAGGCGCAACTCAGTGAAACCCTGTCTCTAAATAATATACAAAATAGGGCTGGGGATGTGGCTCAGTGGTTAAGTGCCCCTGAGTTCAATTCCCAGTACCCCCAACTCCCATCCCCCCCAAAAATAAACTATGTTAGTATAGTGATAAAGTCTTTAGAGGCCTGGTTGAGAGGAGAGTTCAGAGGAACCGGCCTAAAGTTTGGTCAAGGAAAGAGGCCAGTATTTGAACCAAAGCATCCTAGATCTGAAATGCATACTCTTAACCACTCTGTACACTATCTTATAAATTCCAGTTGAAGATGTAATAATGATAAAAGCCACCATTTGTTGACTATCTGTTATAATAACTATATGAAAGCATATTATATATCTTATCATATTTATGTCCTAGAGGCTTATTTTGTTTTTCTCCACTTTCCAGAAACTGAGGCTTAGAAAGCTTGAGGGATTTTCCTAGAGTTACTATGTTTGTAAGTGATAAAAGTGAGATCTGCACCAGAGCACGTCTCCCTCCAAACTCCTCAGTCTTTAGCCCTGGGTAGCCCCTAGAGGGCTCACCTCTGCTGTGCCCCTTCTGCATACAGGAAGGTGCTACTATTAATCTGCCTGGAGGTATATGTCGTAACTTACTTTCCCAGATGGAGTAATAGATTTGCCCTGGTCCATGTAAACTTAACCACAAGATCAGGATGAAATCTAACTACAAAATAAAGGCCCTTCCAGGGCATTGGGATCTAACCAACCAAGTAAAGAAAACTCAGTTCTTCTTCTATAGCCCCATCTGCCACCCTTTCCATCAGATGGGTCCCCCTACTGTACACTTATGTGTGAAGTTTTATCTCCGTATCTTGAGTCCGAGGGAAAGGTTTAGGTTGTTTAGTGGGGAGGAAATGTTAGCACAAATAATCAGCTCTCAGCAGCAAAGACTTCCACTGGCACAATGGCATTTCTGGAAATGCTGCTGTTTATATTCAAATGGATGGCATCCGTTGTCTGACAGCAGACTCCCTCCTCCTGTGGCATTCTTCCCTTGGGGGGCTGGCTGGTGCTTGTGGAAGCAAAGCGAGCACCAGCAGAGGGGCCTGGCCGGCTCTACCTGAGAGAACTTGAAGGAAAGAGTGGACAAGGTACCAAAGCCCAGAAAGCCTTCTTTGCCAGCTGATTAATTAGAAGAGGGACTCGAGTGGGAATAGGGGTATGGATGATGACAGTGTACCCAGAAAATGATAATTGCGGTATATAAAACTCTCCAATGTAGGTAATTCCAAAGCCCTTAATCTTTACTTTTTTTCTGTTTTTTTTTTTTTTTTCCCTCAAACAAACTACTGGAGGCACAAACAGAAATTGGTCTTTTAAAATTGAAGTTGATTACCATGAGCTGATTAAGGAGATCTTCTTAGACTGCCATTCTGTGAAGTGCCCTGCCTTTAAGTTTTAACCTCCTATTACCAAAAAAAAAAAAAATCAAAACAAAAGCTGCATATTTCAATGCTACTGATTATTTCATAATCTTTTTTATTAATAAACATTTTACTTCATATTCTCCTCTTTAAACAAAAAATTATACCCCCTTTTTATTCATCTCTTTTTGTAATAAATAACTGCATTCTATTATACTCTACAGAATACTATCAGTTTTATAAATATTACAGTGGGATAATAAAAATTTAAATTAAGTAGACTGTTAAATATATTTTGCTTACTTTCAGTATATTAAATATCCATTTCATTGATTTCAAGAAGTGAGTCATTTTTTGGAATCTTTTTTTTTTTTTTACTAAGAGATGGAATAGAAAAGATATAAATAAAAGAAGATTTAAAACAGTGAACACCATAAAAGATATGAGCTTGTCATCATGACCAAAAAAAAAAAAAAAGAAAGAAAATATACAATGTTTTTCCTCTCAGGCTTTCTTGGACTTAGCCACATTGTGTTCAGTCATTGTTTGATATAATCGAATCTAATATTCATTTTAAGAGATAACCAATCCATGCTTTAATAAAATTCTACAATTCATTCAAAAACCTAAAAATGGTTTCAGTTCCAGATGGTCATAGAAAAGCACCCATAATTTTTATGCTGCAGTTGCAGAGCAGCGTTCCCATCACACAAATTTTTCATTTAATATCCTCGGCTTAGAATTAGTAACTGGTGGTGAACATTTGTGTCTTAATGTCCCCTGCTGAGAAGTTCACAGAACTTCACAGATAGCAACCTGATGACACACCTGTCCTGATTCTGAGCTACCCAAATATCCCTGCCTATCCCCTAGGTTTGTTGTGGGAATTTATGAAATCAGAGATTAAACCTTCAATATAATAGACAACAACGGTCACTGCATTCATCCTCTAGGTGCCTTCAACGGTTGCCTTCTTGGAAACAGAGTAGAAGTCCAAAGTTGGTGTCTAGGTATATTTGAAAACTGGTGAAGGGAGAAGGGACAATAAAATACAAGTTTTAAGAAATAACTATGAAACGCATGAAAAATAATAACATAGATATTTCTCTAATACCATGAAGGAGGCAACTCAGAACAAATGTCAAATTTTAAGAGGAGAACACTGGTTCTGGATAAATATGGTCATGGCTTCTTAAACCAGCCCTTAAAAAGAGGGTACATAAATTGAGTCGAACCTACTAAAATGATGGGGCCCAAGCGAATCTCCTGGGAAGCCTCTTTGAGACAAGGGGAGCCCAGATAGGAGAGGCTTCCAAATGGCCAAAGAAAGTTGGCCCAGGTGACAGACCCACATGCTGTGGAGCAGAGGAGAGCAGCTCCTGTGCTGCAGGGGAGACAGGCAGCAGGGAACACAGTAGGTGACTGGACTCTCAGGGGGCTGGAGGCAGGATCTCAGTCCAGGGGTGGAGAGTGGGGCAGCATTATGGGACTGAGCATGGGAATTTGGAGGCTACTGTGCAGCTGCCTAAAGGAGCACCAACAAGTTGCTATGGGGCATGTGAGGTGCCCCCAGAGGATTTCCAGATACTAGGGGTGAGTGGGAGCATCCAAAGAGCCCCTCGGGTTTTCTGGCTACCATGGTAAGAAGTTCAGTCCACCAAATTCAGGTCTGAATGTCAAAAAGGCTTCATTCATACCCACTAGCTGCTGAGGCTTGCAAAGGTTTGGGACACAAGGGCAGACTATTTGATATGAGTCTTGACAAAGGAAAAACAATTTAAAGGAACATTTCTCAAATTAGCATTTGCAGACCCTTAGAGGTCATTGCTCAATTCTAAGAATAATTTCGCAATAATGTGTCTTAGTTCTTTCCCTAACCAGTCCTCCCAGGGGGACAGCCCACAAAACAAATCACAGGCTTTTTTGAGAAAACAGCATGGCGCTGGGAAAATTGGGGGGATGGAGAAGAGAAATAATGTAGGTCATGAGGACCTAGAGGCAAAAATGAGAATGTCGATGGAATAACAAAGCCACAGCTATTTATGATAAATAAAGAGGACAAGTGACAGATTTCAGATTTTGTTTTATAAAGAAACTCAAGCAATCAAGTCAGGACCAGTTGGATTTGGGTTTAACCTATCTTGAAAATAATTGCTCTTACTAATAAACAGGAATTCACCTGAATCAAATGCACAAGTCAAAACACAGAAAGATTTAGTAAAAAGAAATGCACAGGTTTTCTGCAGCTCACACAGGTGAGTCACACAGTTCCCTGGGGGAGTACAGTTAAAGGCAAAGGACCGGGAAAATCCCAGAGGGTGGAGCATTTCATCACACTAGGAGAGTGTGAGATAGTTTAGAAAGCACTTCCATGCCTCCTAAGGTCTTTCGGTTTAAGCTCAGCAAACCTTTATCCAGCCCCTGGAGTGGAAGAAAGCACACTGCCTCCAGATTTGGAAATCAAATCACTCAGAGAGTGAACAGTGGGCACAAATGGAGGTCAGCGACCCCTTGTAGAGATAATGCAAGAGACCATCTTTGAATAAATGATTGGGAGGTATGTGGAAACCCACAAACAGAATTATGGAAACTAGAATAGACTGGGATGTAATTTCTGCAAAAATGGACCAAGACAATTGGTATTTGTTACTGTCTGGCCTGAGGAAAAACATCATTGGTAAAAAGCAAATGTTCTCATGGAGCCAAGGAAGGGAAAGATGAAGGCAGGATCTGGATTAAAGGAATGTAGGGTTTGTTGAACATGCAAAAGTCAGTACAGAAATCCACCAAATTAACAAACCAAAAAGAAAAATCATATGATCATTCCATAGACGCAGAAGCAGTATTTGGCAAAATTCAACATCGTTTCCTGATAAAATATCTGATGAAATTAGAAATAGAAGCTGACAAAGAACATCTAAATCACTAAACAGCTAACCATTATAGTTTTAACCTAAACTGCTAAACATCTCACCACTGTGGTGTTAACACTAAAACCACATATTTAATGGTGAAAGACATAAAGCTTTCCCTCTAAGACTGTAAGCAAGACAAGGCAGGTCCCTTCTTAAACACCATTTCTATTCAACCTACACTTCCAGTATTGGACATTCTAGCTAGAACAGTCAGGCAAGAAGTAAAATAAAAGGCATCCAGCCTAGAATAGAACAACTAAAACCATCTTTATTCACAGAATACATGACTATCTGTGCAGAAACTCTGATGGAATCTACAACAAGCTACTAGAATTACTAAGTGAATTTAGCAAGATGGCAGGATACAAGATCAATATACAAAAATCAATTGCATTTCTATATACTAGCAACAAAAATTGAAAATTTAAATTTAAAAAACAATGTTGGGGCTGGGATTGTGGCTCAGTGGTACAGCGCTTGCCTAGCACATGTGGGGCACTGGGTTTGATTCTCAGCACCAGGTAAATAAATAAATAAAGGTATTGTGTTTATTTTTTTAAAGTTATTTATGGATAGTAGAGGATAGGAAAGGCAGCAGAACACAACAGACACTAGTATGGCAATATGTAAATCAATGGATGTGTAACTGATGTAATTCTGCAATCTGTATATGGGGTAAAAATGGGAGTTCATAACCCACTTGAATCAAAGTGTGAAATATGATATATCAAGAAATTTGTAATGTTTTGAACAACCAACAATAAAAAATTTAAAAAAAATAAAGTTATTTATGAAATACCTAAGAATATATCTGACAAAATAAGTGAAAGATCTATACATTAAAAACTACAGCCAGGCACAGTCGCACATGTCTATAATACTAGCAGCTAGGGAGGCTGAGTCAGGAAGATTGCAAGTTCAAAGCCAGCATCAGCAACTTAGCAAGTCCTTAAGAAAATTAGTGAGACCTTGTCTCAAAAAAAAAAAGGTCTGGGGATGTTGCTCAGTGATTAAGCACCCCTGGGTTCGATCCCTGCTACTAAATAACCAAAATAAATAAAAAAATTAAAATAAAAACTATGGAACATTGCTGAGATAAATCAAAAAAACTAAATAAGTGGGTAGATATTTCTCATCCAATGAGTCAGAAAAATTGAATATTGTTAAGATGTCAATTTTCCCCAAATTGAGCTATATGATTTAATGTAATCTTGATTAAAATCCCAGCAAGGTTTTTATAGAAACTAATAAGCTAGCTCTACAATTCAAATGAGAAAGCAAAGCACCTAGAATAGCCAAACACTTTGAAAAAAAAAAATGAACAACATTAGAAGGCTAACCATAACTGATTTCAAGACTTGCAATAATACTGCTATAATCAAAACAACATGGTATTGATGTAAAGATAAATAAATAAATAAGTGGAACAGATGACAGACTCCGTAAATAGACCTATTTAGACAGCTCATTTTTTTCTTTTTTTTTTTTTTAATTTGGAGATGAGGACTCACTTACTTAGGGTATCACTAATTTGCTGAGGCTGGCTTTGAATTCACAATTCTCCTGCCTCAGCCTCCGGTGCTGCTGAGATTATAGATGCGCACCACCACACCCGGCAAGACAGTTCATTTTTGACCAAGATAAAAGGCGATTCAGTGGAGAAAGGATATTTTGTTCAGTACAGTGTTGGAACAATTGGATATTCATAAGTAAAAATGGGAACCTTATCACATGCAAATATCAGCTCCAAATGGACTATAGACCTGAAAGTAAAATGTAAAAAATATAATGTGTTTTGGGGAAAATATAGGAGAACATCTTTGTTTTCTTGAGCTAGGCAAAAATTCCTTGGATTCAATAGCTTCATCCACAGAAGAAAAAAAATGATAAAGCACACTTTATCAAAATATAAGACTTCTGCTCTTCAAAAGACAATATTAAGAGAATGGAAATATAAGACACATTGGGAGAAAATATATTTTTAATTATATATAAAACAGGAACTTACACCCAGAATATAAAAGAACTCTCAAAACTTATTAAGAAGAAAACAACTCATCGTCCACACTAGCCTGCACGGGACCCAGGCTCACAGTAGACCCAGGTCCATCCTGCCACTGGCAGAAACACACTGGAGCCCAGCCTCTGGCACAGAACCACCTCTTCCGACCAGCAGACTACCTCCAGAGTCCAGGCTCGGCCAGATCCGTCCACAACAACTTGCCCAGGACCCAGGTCCAAGGTATGTTTGAGTTCATCCACCCCCTACCTGGGAGCCCAAGCCTAACCCACTTCCATCTTGGGACACTGCAGTCATCACCGTAGCCTTCCCCACACAGTAGCCTCTACCTTCTTGATAGCAGACAGGGCCTAGAAGCAGCTCAAATCCCTAGAAAAGGAAGAACAAATCTACACCAAAAGCAGAATAACATATATCAAAGAGAGTGTAAGGCCCACCCTTTCAGCCCCATCTCTGTAAGACATTGCATCCATCTTGGGGCACCTCCACTATTATCTCAAGTTACCCTGGCTATTGCTGCCACCACCTGTAGTTGCAGTAGCATACATTGAGGGAAACCAGCAGGGTCTGGAAGCCCAACATCAAGGTGAGGTACAGACAATCTGCATGGGTACCAAAAGAATATAGGGTAGAAACTATAATATCTCAGATCCACACTGCAAGAAAGGAAGACACATATACAACATGAAAAAACAAGGGAGGAAAGTGCCCCAAACAAACCAGGATACTACAATAACAGAACCCATGGACAGTGCAGTTGATGAAATGTCAGAGAAGGAGTTCAGGAGGTTCATAATTAAAATGATCTGTGAATTGAAGAATGACCTAAATGAGCAAGTACAGGCAAAAATTGATCACTCCAACAAAGACATAAGAGAGCAAATACAGGTAGCAAAATATTACTTCAAAAAAGAGAGACTCTGAAAAAAAAAGTCAGAAATCCTTGAAATTAAGGATATAATAAACCAAATAAAAAACTCAATAGAAAGCACAACCAACAGACTAGATCACTTGGAAGAAAGAACGTGAGATAATGAAGACAAAGTATACAATCTGGAAAATATTCCACACAGCCAAATATTCCATCCCCAGCAAAATATTCCTCACAGTGAAGATAGTAAGAAACCATGAACAGAACATCCAAGAATTATGGGACAGCATCAAAAGACCAAATCTAAGAGTTATAGAGGAAGGAACAGAATTGCAAAGCAAAGGAATGCACAATCTCTCCAATGAGATAATAGCAGAAAATTTCCCATCCTTCCCTGGATGGATGAATTGGAAAACCAAATAAAAGAGGCTTACAGGACACCAAATGTACAAAAATACAACAGATCTACACCAAGGCACATTATAATGAAAATGCTTAGCATACAGAATAAGGATAGATCTTAAAAGCCACGAGAGAGGAATAAGATCACATATAGAGGAAGACCAATTCTTATCTCAGCAGATTTTTCAACCCAGACCCTCAAAGCCAGGAGATCATGGAATAACAAATACCAAGCTCTGAAAGAAAATGGATGCCAATCAAGAATCTTATATCCAGCAAAATTAAGCTTTAGATTTGATGATGAAATAAAAACCTTCCATGATAAACAAAAGTTATAACAATTTACAACTAGAAAGCCTGCACTACAGAACATCCTCAGCAAAATATTCCACAAAGAGGAAATGAAGAACAATGATGAAAATCAGCAGAGGGAGGTATTACGCTAAAAGAAAATCTAATCAGAGGAGAAATCAAGTCATGTTAAATACCAAAAATAAACAAAAAATGTCTGGGAATACAAATCATGTCTCAATAATAACCCTGAATGTCAATGGCCTAAACTTACCAATCAAAAGACATAGACTAAGAGACTCATCTCATAGGAAAAGACATCCACCGGCTGAAGGTGAAGGGTTGGGAAAAATCATAACACTCACATGGACTATGGAAGCAAGTAGGGATTTCCATCCTCATATTAAATAAAGTAGACTTCAAGCTAAAATTAATGAAAAGGGATAAAGAAGGATACTACATACTGCTCAAGGGAACCATACACCAAAAAGTCTTAATATTTATAAATATATATATATATATATATATATATATATATATATATATATACACCCTACATTCATCAAACAAACACTTCTCAAGTTCAAGAGTCAAATAGACCACAACACAATAATTTGGGATGACTTTAACACACCTCTTACACAACTGGATAGATCTTCAAACAAAAGCTGAACAAAGAAATTACAGAATTCAATAATACAATCAATAACTTAGACTTCACTGACACATATAGAATATTTCATCCTTCAATGAGTGAATACACTTTCTTTTCAGCAGCTCATGGATACTTCTCTAAAATATACCATATACTGTGCCACAAAACAACTCTTAGAAAATATTAAAAAGTAGAGATACTACCCTGCATTCTATCAGATCATAATGAAAAAAAATTAGAAATTAATGATGAAATAAAAAATAAAAGCTACTCCAACATCTGGAGACTAAATAATATGCTACTGAATGAACAATGGGTTGCAGAAGACATCAAGGAGGAGATTAAAAAAATTTTAGAGGTGAATGAGAACACAGATACAACTTATCAAAATCTCTGGGACACTATGAAGGCAGTTCTAAGAGGAAAGTTCATTTCATGGAGTTCATTCCTTAAAAGAAGAAAAAGTTGGGGCTGGGTTTGTGGCTCAGTGGTAGAGTGCTCGCCTAGTGCATGTGGAGCACTGGGTTCAATCCTCAGTGCCACATAAAAATAAAACAAAGGTATTTTGTCCAACTACAACTAAAACAAACTATTTTTAAAAAATAAGAAAAATTCAACAAATAAATGACTTCACATTACATTTCAAAGCCCTAGAAAAAGAAGAACAAATCTACACCAAAAGCAGAAGACAGGAAATAATTAAAATCAGAGCTGAAATCAATGAAATTGAAACAAAAGAAACAATTGAAAAAATTGACAGAACATTTTGTTGGCAGAACAACTTTTAGTTGGTTCTTTGAAAAAATAAATAAAATTGACAAACCCTTAGCCAGTCCAATGAAGAAAAGGAAAGATAAAACTCAAATTACTAACATACATGATGAAAAAGGAAATATCACAACATGCACTACAAAAACACAGAAGATAATTATAATTATTTTGAAAACTTATACTCCAATAAAATAGAAAATATCAAAGACATCGACAAATTTGATATTTTATTCTAGAGTCATATGATTTGCCCAAATTGAATCAGGATGATATACACAATTTAAACAGATCAATTTCAAACGATGAAATAAAAGATGCCATCAAAAGTCTACCAACCAAGAAAGCACAGGACCGGATGGATACACAGCAGAGTTTTATAAAACCTTTAAAGAAGAACTAATACCAATACTCTTCAATTTATTTCAGAAAACAGAAAAAGAGGCAGCACTTCCAAATTCATTCTGTGGGGCAAATATCACTCTGATTCCCAAACCAGGCAAACTGATAAAAAGAAAACTTCAGACCAATATCTCTAATGAACATAGATGCAAAAATTCTCAATAAAATTCTGGCAAACTGAATATAAAAACATATCAAAAAGATCGTGCACCATGATCATCCCTGGGATTCATCCCAGGGATGCAAGTTGGTTAACCATATGGAAATCAATATATGTAATTCATCATATCAATAGATTTAAAGATAAGAATCATATGATCATCTCAATAGATTCAGAAAAAGCATTTGACAAAATACAGCACCTCTTCATGTTCAAAACACTAGAAAAATTAGGGCTAACAGGAACATATCTCAACATCATAAAGGATATCTATGCTAAGCCCCAGGCCAACATCATTCTAAATGGAGAAAAAATGAAGGCATTCTCTCTAAAAACTGGAACAAGACACACATACCCTCTTTCTCACTTCTATTTAACATAGTTCTTGAAACACTGGCCAGAGCAATTAGACAGATGAAAGAAATTAAAGGGATACGCATAGGAAAAGAAGAATTCAAATTAGCACTATTTGCTGATGATATGATTCTATACCTAGAAGACCCAAAAAGTTCCACCAGAAAACTTATAGAACTAGTAAATGAATTCAGCAATGTAGCAGGATATAAAATCAACACCCACAAATCAAATGCATTTCTGTGTATCAGTGAGAAATCCTCAGAAAGGGAAATGGGAAAACTACCCCATTTATAATGGCCTCAAAAAAATAAAATAAAATACTTGGGAATCAACTCAATGAAAGAGGTGAAAGATCTATATAATGAAAACTATAGAACACAAAATAAAGAAATCAAAGAAGACCTTAGAAGATGGAAATGTCTACCTTGCTCTTGCATAGGCAGAATTAATATTATCAAAATGACCATACTACCAAAAATGCTATACAGATTTAATGCAAGTCCAAATCAAAATCCCAATGACATTCCTCATAGAAATAGAAAAAGCAGTCATGAAATTCATCTGGAAAAATAAGAGACCCAGAATAGCTAAAGCAATCCTTAGCAGGAAGAGTAAAGCAGGTGGCATTACTATATTAGATCTTAAACTACACAACAGAGCAATAGTAACAAAAACAGCATGATATTGGCACCAAAACAGACTGGTAGACCAGAATACAGGACACAGAGACTAATCCACAAAATTACAATTATCTTATATTAGACAAATGTACCAATAACATGCATTGGGGAAAAGATAGCCTCTTCAACAAATTGTGCTGGGAAAACTGGAAATCCATATGCCACAAATTGAAATTAAACCCCTATCTCTCACCATGCACAAAACTCAACTCAAAATGGATCAAGAACCTAGGAATAAAACCAGAGACCCTGCATCTAATAGAAAAAAAAGTAGGCCCCAATCTCCATCATATCAGATTAGGCCCCAACTTCCTTAATAATACTCCTATAGCACAAGAATTAAAATCAAGAATCAATAAATAGGATGGATTCAAACTAAAAAGTTTCTTCTCAGCAAAAGAAACAATCTGTGAGGTGAATAGAGAGCCTACATCTTGGGGGCAAATTTTTACTCCTCACACATCAGATAGAGCACTAATCTCTAGGGTATATAAAGAACTCAAAAAGCAAAACACCAAAAAAACAAATAACACAATCAATAAATGGGCCAAGGACGTAAACAGATACTTCTCAGAAGATGATATACAATCGATCAACAAATACATAAAAAAAAGTTCGCCATCACTAGCAATTAGAGAAATGCAAATCAAAACTAAGATTTCATCTCACTCCAGTCAGAATGGCAGCTATTATGAAGACAAACAATAATAAGTGTTGGTGAGGATGTGGGGAAAAAGGTACACTCATACACTGCTGGTAGAACTGCAAATTGGTGCAGTCAATATGGAAAGCAGTGTGGAGATTCCTTGGACAATTGGGAATGGAACCACCATTTGACCCAGCTATCCCTCTCCTAGGTCTATACCCAAAGGACTTAAAAATAGTATACTACAAGGACACAGCCACATCAATGTTTATAGCAGCACAATTCACAATAGCTAAACTGTGGAACCAACATAGATGCCCTTCAATAGATGAATGGATTAAAAAATGTGGCATATATACACAATGGAATATTACTCAGCAATAAAAGATAATAAAATCATGGCATTTGCAGATAAATGGATAGAGTTAGAGAAGATAATGCTAAGTGAAGTTAGCCAATCCCCAAAAAACAAATGTCAAATGTTTTGTCTGATATAAGGAGGCTGATTCATAGTGGGGTAGGGAGGGGGAGCATGGAAGGAATAGACAAACTCTAGGTAGGACAGAGGGATGGGAGGGGAAAGGAGTGGGTATGGGATTAGAAATGATGGTGGAATGTGTGGACATCATTATCCAAAGTACATGCATGAAGACACAAATTGGTCTGAAGATACTTTGTATACAACCAAAGATATGAAAAATTTGCGCTGTATATGTGTAATATGAATTGCAATTCATTCCACTGTCATATATAAATAAATTAATTAATTAAAAAAAAGAAAACAACTCCATAAAAAAGAGGAGACAAAATATTTGAACAGATATTCTGCCAAGGAAGATCTATGAATATCAAATAAGAACACAAAATCATTAGCAAAATCAATAGTCATAAGAGAAATACAAATTTAGACCACAATAAAATGCCATTACACTCCTATTAAAATTGTTCAAATTTAAAAGATTGATCACACCAAGTGTTGACAAGTATATTCATTTTCTAGGGCTCCCCTAATATAGCACCACTAAGTAGGTGACTTAAACAACAGAAATGTATTGTTCTATAGTTCTGAAAGCTAGAAGCTTGAGATCATAGTGTTGGCCAAGTGGATTCCTTCTGAGAGCTCTGAGGGAGAATCTGTTCCATGTCTCTATCCCAATTCTGGTGGTTGCTTGCAATCTTTGGCACCCTTTGGCTTATGGAAGCACTACACCAATCTCCATTTAAACCTGGTGATCTCCCTGTGTGCAGATCTGTCTATGTGTCCAAATTTCACTTTTTTGTAAGGACACAAAGCATTTTTGGATTGTGGCCCCTCTAGTATCCTCATCATAACCAGATCATCTGCAAAGCTCACATTTCTAAAATAAGGTCACAATTACAGGTCCTGGGTTTTAAGACACCAACATCATTTGGAGGGACACAGCTTAACCATCAAGGCAATGATTTGAAGGATCTGGAACTCTCACACATGACTGATAGGAATGTAAAATGATACAACCATTTTTGGGAAATTATTTGGCAGTTCCTTAAAAGTTAAGTGTATAAATTCTATATAATCCAGTCATTCTGCTCTTCAGTATTTACCCCTCAAAAATGAAATGGCACATCCATATGAGGATTCATACACGTACGTTCATAACAGCTTTATTTGTAATAGCTCAAAACTAGTTATTTTAGTCAGCTTTTTTCACTGCTGTAACTAAAAGACCTGACAATAACAACCCTAGAGGAGGAAAAGTTTATTTAAGGGTTCAATGTTTCAGAGGTCTCAGTTCTTAGATAGCTGGCTCATTTCTTGGGGGCTCAAGAGAGGCAGAACATCATGGCAGACAAGTGTGGCAGAAGGAAGCAGCTCATGTGATAAAAGAAGCAGAGAGAGAGAGACTAAGTTCAGCTCTCCAAATACATACCCCAAAGACACATCATCAGTGCCTCTTCCAGCCACACCCTACCCTCCTTCAGTTACCACTCAGTTGATCCCTATCAAGAATTAATTCACTGATTGGGTTAAGGCTCTCATAACCCAATCATTTCTCCTCTAAATCTTCTTGCATTGTCTCACACATGAGCTCTTGGTGGACACCTCATCCAAAATCATGACACTAGTAACACCCTAAGTATCCACTCATGGATGAATGGGGTAAATTGTGGTGAATTCATATAATGAACTTGGCAATAAGAAAGAATGAACTATGGATGCATCAATAACATGGTTGTGTCTCAAAATATGCTAAGGAAAAGAAGGCAGACAAAATAGAGTATGTGCTGCATGAATTCACCTCCATAAACTTCTGGAATTTGCAAACTGATCTATAGTGACAAAGCAGTTCACTAATTGGCTGGGGACGGAGGTGGGAGGGATACAATTGAGGGCTTACCGAGGAACACAAGGAACTTGCAGGACTAGTAGGAATTATTATCTTGATTATGGTAATAGTTTCTTGGGTATATAAGTATGCCAAATTTTCAAATCATAAAAAGTGTAATTTATTGTTTGTCCTTAATACTTCAATACAGCTATAACAAAGGGCTTACAAAATTTTATATCACTAAATTCACTAGTAATATATTAAAATTTTTATTTAATCCATCAATCCTACTTTTAAAAGGTGAGGTTCTGTTTGTATTTAATAAAATATCAAATAAAGCAATTATGCAGAAATAAAACTACATATTATTTAATAAATATAATGTAGGAAAAATTAGATTACATTCATGGACTCCTGGTCACTCAGCCACCCACATCTTCCCCTTTTACAAAATCTGCTCATTTGACAACACAGTGGTTCCTGTTTTTTAGGAAAGCTTCTTAGCACACATTGGATGCAACATAAACTAGCAACATAAATAGGTTCACCCATTGCTTATGGCTCTATTCACTTAGCTTTGAAGATCTTTTTCACAGAAAGCTGCCCTGAACTTTAATATTTAACCAGATTTACAATATGGGTAGGTGAAGACCTTGGTCTATAAGTTTCCTTTCACAGACCCATAATTATTTCATATCTAATCCCTATTATCTCCTTTACCCTGAGATTTAACATTTTGAATTGCTTAGAAATAAAACTTGACAAAGTTTCCAACCTTCCAAGCAAGTAAGAAAATAATAAGACAACAGTGAGTACGCCTCGGGTTCTCTGAGTCCAATCTTTTAGTACAAGTTTCCCTCCAGTGAGACAGCAGTGGTTGCACTGCTGTAGAACCTGCTTGTGTGCAGCGTTTGACTCCCATTATTTCTCATCTTACAACAACCGTGCAAGGCAAACTTTTATTGTTCTTCAGTATGAAGGAGGAAATTCAGCATGATTATATAATTTCACCCAGGTGACAGAACTAAAATAATGGAACAAAGATTATTCACCCACCAGTTCCAACCTGCTCTCTGTGTCTGCCTCCTCTTTCTCCCTTAGCCACTCCTTCCAGGTGACAACATGCCCACAGACTCCATTTCCATTCCAAGATATTTTGCATAAAATCAAAAGATGTCAGCCCCTGTATTTAATCATTTTTATAAGAAGCAATGGTGATTACGAAAACTATCATATACTTTCTGGATATTAAATGGAGTGGACTATCCAAAGTACTAGAAAATGATTGCTAGATGATAAATAAACATCTGTTTACTCCCCAGCCTTTCGCTTTGTGTTCTAGGAAAGTTACAGAGCCTGCAGATGGTAACAGAAGATCCAATGTGCTGGGTGTGGTGGCACATGCCTATAATCCCAGCAACTTGGGAGGCTGATGTGGGAGAATCATAAATTCGAGACCAGCCTGGCAACTTATCAACAAAATAGAGTTTCTAGTCTCAAAATAAAAAATAAAAATAATTAGGGGTATAGCTCAGTGGTAGAATACCCTAGGTTCAGTCTAAGAAAGGAAGAAAAGACAAGAGGGAGGGAGGGATGATGGAGGTACGCAATGCCTGGGAAACCCTTCAGTAGCATGGGTTCCCAAAGTGGGGTTCATGTCAGTAGGAAACATCTCTCTCAACAGCTGCACCTTCCTATGCCTTACTGCATTCCCCTTTGTAATTACAACATAGTCAAATGAAAATATTATTCCAAAACCATCCTTCATTCTGTCTGAGAGTCTTACTGTTGATTCCCCTTCATTTTCATGTCCCAAGCATTGCCTTCTAGCCTTCTCTATTCAGAACCCAACACGCTGAGGACAGACCCAGCTATCCTACCCTGCCTGCACATTAGAGCCCATCACCAAAAGAGCTTTTAAAAAATACCAATGCCCAGGTCCTGCCCAGACCACCTGCATCTGATCTCTGGGACTGAAGGGATGAGCGTTGGTGGATTTTAGAAGCTCTCCTGGTGACTCTGGCTGCAGTCAGGACTGAACTCTACTGTTTCAGAAACACATGCTGCAGGTACAGCTGAGCACCCCTTTACCTGCTTCCTCTGTGTGTCCTCGACAAGGTTATATATAGGAAGCAGAGGGGAGGCATGCAGAAATCAGGTTCAGCTCCCTGGCAGGGGGCAGAAGGACACCCCATGCAGACCCAATCAAGAGAGACTCAACTCAAACTTCTGAGGAGGTGGAACTTTCTCTCTGGCTAAGTACCACACAATGGGAGTGCTGGTTAATTGAATTAAATTGATATAAATTACTACTTAGACTAAGGTGAAAATCTAGTTCATTAATTCACCACTGAAATTGGCCCTTTGCCCAATAAATTTTCACTTCTTTTCACCTCTTAGTACTCCAGCCACGGTGGGTGTTATTGGAGTACCACAGTGCTGCTAAATCACAATGTAAAATAATATTTTGAACACATCCAGATGTGTTTAATAAATGACTGTGAGAGAGGTGTCAAATATATGTATTAAATAGGTTAGAAAACCCTGTCGTATATAAACCAATACTCTCTTTTATGAACAGTGGAGTTTCCCCTTAATGAGATAGCTTATTACATGAAGTTAATGGGTAGCTCAGGGCATGGCTTTAACAATACGTCACTTAACCTTTTGCAGGGTCTGTATCAGTGTATAATGACTTTAATAACCCATGGCATCACTGTTGTGGGTATTATTTAATAATCACAGCTACATTCCATCAGCACTATTTTCACTCGCAAGAGTGCTCTGTGTGTATCGTTAGGCGTGTGAATACTCTATTACCCCATTTTACAGAACGGAAACTGAGACTGGGCAAGGTGCAGAGATTTGGCTTAGGTCCCGGAGCAGATTCCCCCCTAGGCAGCTTAACCTCCTAACCACTGCACATGAGTGTAATCTACATAAATCCTGTCACATGCCAAGCACTCCCCAGATGGCAGCTCTTAGAAAGCACAGGGCAACCTCAGATGGCTTTTCTCTCCACCTAGCAACAAACCAAATCACTACTCATTCTTGATTTGCCTATGAAATACTTTGGTTTGTTTTCAGTGGTGACGCTTCATAATAAAACTACCTCTAGTGAGTATTTACTGTGTCAGTTACTGTTCTAAGTGCTTTTCGGGTATTCACTCATTTAGTCTCCAAGGCAAGCCAATGAGACCGGAACTTTTACTGTGGTCACAGTTTTGCAGATGAGGCAACTAAGACACAAGGAGGTTGAACAACTTACCATGTCACATAACTAGTGACTGACAAAGCCGGAGACTGGCAATCTGGATCCCTCAGCCTCACACCACTTGTCCATCTGTGATGGCAGAGCTGACTCCTGGAGATCCCACCCCACAACCTTTTCCCTGCCAATGGCTTCAGCTCCCTCATGTGAACATCCTGATTGGGTGGCATCAATCTACATGAAGCCCAAGGTCCACCTTCTTCCTGCCTATACCTGAGCTGCTGAACAGTGGTAAGAAAACACCTGGCCACTATAAATTCACTGGTCCCAGACCTCACTTGGGTGATTCCATTATTTCCAGCTATGTTTCTGAGCAGCCATCTCTGCTGTTCCACATTGGAGCCAGCCTCACCTGGCACATGAACTTCCCTGATCCTTCACAGAGCAGTTAGAAGCTAGTAGATATGTGAACTCTCTACCCACAGTTTACAGACCTACCTCTACCCATAACTATTATTTCCTTCATTTCTACTGAATGGGAGGCGCCACCTTCCTTTCTAAAGTGAATCCTTTTACTTTTTGTTCCAGACAACTCTGACTTAAGGACCTTACTCAATGAATTTTCCAGAATGATCTTTGACTCTTGCTTCTTACTGGACCTTTCCCATCAACACTCAGACATGCTGAAGTCTTGATATAATGGGGGCTAGGGGTATAGCTCAGTGGTAGAGCACTTGCCTAGCAGGCATGAGGCCCTGGGTTTCATCCTAGTACCAACAAACGACAGTAACAACAACTTTCTATGCTCACAGCCTGTTTCTAATCTTGATACTCACAGATGGAACTGCCTCTGGACATTCTCCCTCTTCTCAACCATACTCATAGCGTATATGCAACTCTTTCTCCTTCTCCCTACAAGCACTTGAGAGAGTTGTCTGCCCTGTCATCTCTGCTCCTAGTAATCCTCAAACCACCAATATGTCTTCTACCTTTGACCTTTAACAGCACTCTCCCCAGGGTCTCAACTCCTTGCCCCAAAATTCAGGGCACAAATCCTTTGGCCTCTCCAGAACATATGAAACTACTGAAGGTTCTCTCCTTGAAATACTCTTCCTCCAGTCTACAGAACAGTACATTCTGTCTGTAACTCCATCTTGGCCTGCTTTTCTAGCTGTCCTTCAAATGTTGTTTCCTGGGTTTCTTCTCTCTCAACACATACTGCCTAGGCAACTGGACCTACTTCCATGGTTTTAGTTATGAACCACAGGCAAGCCCAAGTCTATGTTCCCAGCCCGTTTCTTTTTTTTTTTTTTTCTTCTTCTTTTTTTTTTAATGTTTACTTTTTTAGTTGTAACTGTACACCATATCTTTATTTTATTTATTTATTTTTATGTGGTGCTGAGGATTGAACCCAGGGCCTCGCATGTACTAGGCGAGCACTCTATCCCTGAGCCACAATCCCAGCCCCTCAAGCCTGTTTCTTACTTTGATACCCATAAATACAACTGTCCCTAGAAATCTCTACCTGCATACCCCATAAGCCTCTCAACATATCCCAAACTGAAACCCTCCTTCTCCACCACTGTTTCTCAGTGGGTGGAGTCACTAGGTTAGCCATGAAATGGGACATCATTCTTGACATCCTCTCTTACTCAAACACTAACTTGATGATCCTTTATTTTAAAGAAAATGCACTATGTGCTCACTCTTCTCCCTCTTCCCCTGCCTCCTTCCAAGTCCAGACAACTGCCATCTGTTTATCCAGAATCTTGCAGCAGCCTCCAAACCACAAGCAATGGCTCACTCCCATCTATGCTCCATACTATAACAAGAATGTTCTTTCTAAAATGTAGAATGTAAATGTGGTCACAATGAAACCCCTCAATGGCTTCCTGTTGGCTTTAGCATAAAGTTCTTAATATGATTTTGATCTGGCACCAGATTTCCTCAGTGATCCTGGAATATCCCAATGCAATGTACAATCTCTCTCCTACAAAAGTGCCTCAAGCACCTTATGTGCACTCTTATCTCTATTTCTTCTGTCTGGGGCATTTGTACAGTCCCTGTTGGCTCAGCTAAGTCTCTCCTCCTACTAGCTTCCCATTCCCATTCCTAGGCAACCACTAATCTGTTTTCTGTTGTTATATGTTAGTTTACATTTTCCAGAATTTCACATAAATAGGATAATGAAGTTTCTTCTTTTCTTTGTCTAGCTTCTTTCACTCAGAATAATTATTTTGAAGTCTAACCATATTGTTGCATGCATCAAGAGTTCATTCCTTTTTATTCATTATATATATACACACACACACACACACAATTATGCACCCATAAAGGGTGGTCAATGACAGATCACTGTTATGACGGTGGTCCCATAAGATATTGCCTAGTGATGTCGTAGCTATCTCAGTTGAAAAATACTCTGTGATGTCCACACAATGGCAAAATTGTCTAATGACATGGTTTTTCAGAATCTATCCCATTGTTAATTAAAGCATGATTGTGCCACTATTTATTCATTCATCTCTTGGTGGCATTTGGGTTGTTTCCAGCTTT
Source organism: Marmota flaviventris (assembly GCF_047511675.1). NCBI lineage: Eukaryota > Metazoa > Chordata > Mammalia > Rodentia > Sciuridae > Marmota > Marmota flaviventris. Next base: position 71,037,060 of record NC_092508.1, read on the forward strand.
TGACTATTAAAAATAAAGCTGCTACAAACATACATGTGCAAATTATATGTATGTATGCCTTTATTTTTCTTAGGTGAATACCTAGGAATGGAGTGCCTAGATCGAGTGGTAGTTGTACTAAGTCAAATAGTGTTCCCCCAAAATGCATGTCCACCTAAGCCTCAGAATGTGACTTTATTTGGAAATAGTCTTTGCAGCTGTAATTAATGAAGATGAGGTCATACTAGATTAGGGTTGGACCCTAAATCCAACAACTGATGTCCTTATCAGAAGGTCATGACACAGAGAAACACAGGGAAGAAGGCCACATGACAATAGAGGCAGAGATTGTAGTGATGCAGCCCCAAGCCCAGTAATGCCAAAGACTGCCAGAAACCACCAGAAGCTAGGAGAGAGGTGTGGTCCAGATCTCCCCCAGTCCTTGGGAAGGAACCAAACCTCATTGCTGACTTCTGGCACTGGAAACTGTGAGAGAATCAATCCTGTTGTTTGACACCATCTAGTTTATGGCACTTTGTTAGAGCATCCCTACGAAATTAATATAGGAGTTGTATGTTTGGGGAAGCTTTTAATTTATTTTTATTGCATGTATTTTAGGTGTATGACATGATGTTTTTACACAGATATACACAGTGAAATGATTGCCACAAATTAACATATTGTCATCTTCCATAGTGTGTGTATGGTAAGGACCTAAACCTACTTTCTTAGCAAATTTCCAATATATAACACGATATTAACTATCATTCTTATGCTGTACATTAGATGTCTAGATTTCATCCTACCCAATTCAATTTGTATCCTTTGACCTATTTCTCCCTATTTCTACCCCCTTTTCCTAGTAATCACCATTCTACTCTGTTTCTATTTGTTTAACTTTTTTTTTTAAGATTCCACATATAAGTAAAATCATATAGTATTTTTCTTTTTGTGTCTGGCTTATTTATTTAGCATAATGTCTTCTAGGTTTATCCATGCTGTTGCAAATGGCCACATCTCCTTTGAGGCAGAATAAATAGTTCATTGTGTGTGCATGTGTGTATAAGTGTGTATGTGTGTGTACACGTGTGCATGTGTGTATATACACCACCATTTCTTTATCTGTTTATCCAATGAATGGACACTTAGGTTGTTTCCATATCTTGGCTATTATGAATAATGCTACAAGGAACATGGGAGCACAGATATCTCTGTGAGGTACTGATTTCATCCTTGGGGCAAATACTCAGAAGGACTGCTAAGTCATATGCTAGTTCTATTTTTAAATAACTGAAGATCCTCCACAAGAAGTTTCCTCCATAATGGTTTGCAGGAAGGCTATATCAATTTACATTCCTACAAATAGCATACAAGAGTTCCCTTTTCTCCACACCCTTGCCAATACTTGTTAACCTTTCTCTCTCTCTCTCTCTCTCTCTCTCTCTCTCTCTCTCTCTCTCTCTCTCTCTCTCTCCATCCAACAGGTATAAAATGATATCTCATTGTGGTTTATTTTTATTTTATTTTTTTACACACAAATGGAGCACAACTTTTCACTCTTGTGGTTTGTTTTTTCTTTTGTAGTGCTGGAGATCAGACTCAGATCAAACTACAGGCCTTCAGTGTGGTTTTTATTTGCTTTTCCCTCATGATTAGAGACACTAACAGGTATATGAAAAAGTAGTTATATGTTTTTTGTCCTTTTAACAAAGTGCCAAACTGTTTTCCAAAATGATTGCTCCACTTTATATTCCGAAGAGCAGCATATAAGAGTCCCAGTTTCTCCACAGCCTTACCAGTACTTAGTATGGTCAATCTTTTCAATTGTAGCCATTCAAGTAAGTGTAGAGTAGTATTTCATTATAATTTAAATCTGCATGTCCCTGATGACCAGTTTCCTTGAAAATCATTTTGTGTGTTTATTTGCGTTCTGTGCATCTTCTAGAGTGAAATGTCTGTACAAATCATTTCCCCTTTTGTTATTTGGGTTGTTTATTTTCTTATTGTTGAGTTTGAAAGTTCTTTATATATTCTAGATACAAATTCTTTATCAGATGTATGATTTGCAAATATTTTTTCCCAGTCAATGGCTTTTCTTTTCATTCTTCTAACTAACTTTTGAAGGCAGCTAAGAAGGTGCCAGTGCTGATATTACTGTTTTCCTGAATGCCTTCTCAGAGCCTCAAGCCGTTCAAAGCACAGGTAGAGCTTCAAATACATCCTCACATCCTGACACATATGGTCCTCTACTACATTGCTTGTTCCTCCCGCTGGACTCCAACCTCTGTGAACACAGGCAAGGACTCATTTGACCCTGTTCTTTATGGTGTCTTTAGCATCAGCACAAAGATGGACAGCAGGTCCTTGTGTTAGATATCCTTCATTTGCCTCTCCAGACTCCACTGCCTATAGCTTGCCACTCTGCTCTGTGCTCTGGGAAGTGACTTCTGTGGACTCAATGGGAAATAATCAGAGGACAGGAGAAGAAAGATGGGGTGTTTGTTCTGTTGGCCTCCTCCCTACCAGCCTTCATGGGTAGTCCTGTCCTATTAGAAGTCCCCTGTCTCAACAGCACAACTCACGCTAGGCTTCTGTAATCCCTTCCTGCCCTCGTTCCTTCAGGCTGAGATATAGTAGTGATAGCTTCCAGCACTTGCCAGAGACTCAGTGATTCACTGTCCTTTCACTTTTCTCATATTTTTGTAAATAGTCCCTTGCATAATCCTCCACTACAGACTAGTCTCGCTCCTTCTTGCTGAGACCCTGATTCCTAAATTCAAAACTGTTCATTTTGACCTTAACCACAAACCATGCCTTAAGTAAGTTTTAAATCCCTGCATTCCCTCCACTATTTTCATTCAACTCAATTCAGGCTTCTGATATTTTTCTCAAGTTTCAAACAACTCCAAACACTATGTTCATTTCAACTTATTTACTGCCTTACTCGCTTCCCTCACTCATGCAGCAGAGACTCTTGGAGAGCTAAGGGCCAGGAATTGTGCTGATCTGGAGATTCAAAGAGAAGTAAAAGAGTCAGTTCCTCAAGCAATTCACATTCATGTGAGAGGGATAACTACATAGCTAGCCCTAACTCAGGATAAATAGGGCAGTGGAAGATGGACAGAGGCCTGCAAGCACAGAGCCCTGAGAGTGTTCTCCTGGCTGGAAGCAGGAGATAAAATTGTCAGTGGCCCAGAGCTCCGTCGTCTTGCTTCTGAGCTCTCCTTTGCTCCCATTCTCGCAACCCGACTCCCACCCCATACACTCACAGAAGTGAACATTAATAACAAGCTAGACTCTGTGCCAAACACCATGCATGCATTATCTCATTTAATACAGCAACACTGTATATTATTATCAAAAATTGGCAAGTATTATCCTCTCCATTTTACACAGGAGATGAAGGCCAAAGAAGAATAAGAAACATGCTGGTAAATAGCAGAGTAGCCTCTTTTAATAATTCCACTATAGGGCCTTATAAACTTGAAACATAACCCAAGGCTGGAATAAAGTAATGCTGTTTCATGGAGCCTAAAAAGCTCTCGACCACTAATTTCCACCCACCTTGAAGCTGCAGTGCTTCAGGAAGACATGAAAGATGGTAGCTGTTTTCTGAGTCTTCTACTGTGGAATAGGAGATGCAGGGTCAGTGTGTGCAGGCCAGGAGGCTGTCCACACCTCTCTTCATTACACTAATTGCCCTGAAAATGAAATGTTACTTGTTTCCCTTTCCTTAGCCTACTTAAAGTTAGAACTCTGCTACTTCAGAATAGTAGCTGCCATGGGTCAGGGAAGTCTTTCCCCCACCCCTTGTTATGCAGAGGATAAAACTGAAGTCCACAGCAAGTGAACAACATACCCGGGGTCCCTCAGCCAGTGGAAGGTAGCCCAATGTCCCAGTGATTGGCCTTATTTTCCAGGATGTCCCAGGGACTGCCCTTTGTTCCAGCCAGGCATGCCTCCTCCTGCCTCCATACAAGCATTTCTCATTCTAACCTGTATGATTTTTCTCATAATTTCTTCCTATCCCAGGCAGCCTCTTCCTCCAATGTCCACCACCCTATCTGCACATATTTGACCTTCTATGTCCACTTGAGTTCCCCCTGGTCTCGCTCCTTTATTCTCATTGTCTTGCCCCTCATCAGAGATTGATATCAATGTCACACTCTGTTACCTCATTATGCCACCCACTGTGATAGATGCCAGCCAGTTCAAGCAGGGCTGAATCTCCCACTTTGGGACTGTTCCCATAGCAATGTAGTCATGAGGCCGTAGGGGAGATGGACATAGCTTGTGATTGACATCTATATGGTCTGGTATGCTAAAAACATTCCTTTTCTGCATGTCTTCAGGCAGGGTGGCTGATTTCTACATATAATTACGTGCTAAAGACTGAGCACACACATTGGAATTTTCTTTTAACCCACCTCTGACTCTAACTTTCTGTATATGAGGCTTTCTCCAGTGGTCCCAGTCCCCTCACCCCTCAAACTACCTGGACGTAACCTAACTGGGCCTCTCCTTTTGCCATGCCATGTACCTGATGCCTCCAGTCCCAGTGCTTCTCAAGTCACACAATGCTGCAAAAATATGCTGGGGAAAACAATGCTAGCACCTCCTTAACCAACAGGAATCATGAGTCTATGGGTAAATGTTATCCCTTTTGTCCTCAGCTCTGAGGGTCTCTGAGGTTCCTATAGGAATGAGCCAAGATCTTCCCTATTTCACTGTGACCTTCAATCTTGCTCCCTGCTAGGCATTTTCTCTAGGGCTGACCTTTTCATGGCACATTTACTAAGACTAGGTAACCACATCCTAAACATCAGCTGAGACAGGTCCTCTGAGATCCCACCATCATTTTTTTTTAAGTCCCCTTTTGCTTTCTTCCCTCCTCTTATATTTTAATGATTACTGTCAAGGTCCTGTTTGGGATAGATGTTATTTTAGTTTGTTCCCACGAGTATTAAGTACTTCCAGTGTTCTGGTTCTCTGAAAGGTTGCAGTTTGGACTATATTCGGGGTCATCCTACTCACTAGTAGTTTAGGAAGTAACTTTTGCTGGTTTGGGGAATAAATCATAGCAAATCACTTAACCTTTCTGGGCAAGGTTTCTGAGTTATAGGGTGACATATTTTTCTGGATAATATGGGGGATCAAAGGAGATGGAAGTAGAGGCTCTTTTAAAACTGAAAGAAGGTCAACAAATGAAATACCTTTAGTTTACTCGGAAGCGTGAAGGATAGAGACCAGCACGGGCCCCCAGGGGTCTCCAGTGCTCCACATTCAGAGCCTCCCAAAGCGCCTGCGTTCCGGGAGCAGCTTGGAGCAGCACTGAGGCTGCCAAACCCTCAGTGTTTACCCGAACCCTAGGCTTCGCAAACCCACATGTCAGACTTCCTGTTCCCAGAGATTCTCAGTTCTCTCTCTCTCTCTCACGTCCTTTTGGGCCTCCCGGCAAAACCAGAATGCTGCTAGGAACCCGAGGAGCGCTTGCACCCAGCAGCCTCACCCCTCCTCTCTCCCCACCCCAAAGGCAGGAATTTCTGGGATGGGCAGATGGTCCACTCCCTCTTCCTCCTCCTTCCCCGAGCCCGAGTGGGTAGGGCGGGGAAAACTCCGCGACTTTCCTCCCGTCTCCCAGCCCAGAGCCCTAAGTGCCTGCACACCGCGGCGCCAAGGGGTGGTAGAGTGGGTCTCCCGGAGGGGCAGGGGTGGCGAGGCCCGCAGAAGAGTGGAGCGCGGAGGAGGCTGCGGTCCCGCCTCCCACGCCGCAGGCGGGGTGCAGCCGGGGAGCTCCGGCCCCAGCAGGAGCCACGAACAGCGCTCAGTGAGTCCAGTGGTTAGCGATGCTGTCGCAGCTGCCACTGCTGCTGTCCTCGCTACTGCTGCCGCTGCTGAGGGCGCCGCGGGCCTGCGCCGAGGGCTTGCCGGCGGCGCTCCCCGGGGAGCGGGTCCTCGAGTGGCAGGGTGAGTGTCCCCAGGGCCAGGGAAGCAGATGGACTCTCAGGAGCAGGGCATGATGGAGGGAGAAAAAAGGGGGCAATGCTGTGGGCAGGCGGGGGCAGCTGGTTTGTGTGGTGGCTGCGTGGCTGCAGTTCCAATGCCCTGAAATCCGGGCAGTCCCCTTGCCGACACAGCCAGGGGTGCACCTGGCTCCCAGGGCGGCGCATCCTCCAGGTTATCGACCCCGGGTGCGGCAAGGGGCGGAGCCTGAAATCCTTTGACTCAGCTCTGAGGGGGTCTCAGGCGTTCAGACCAGGCTGAGATAGGAGGGTATGAAAAGTTTCAAAACATAAACTTTTTGTCCCCTCCCAAAGCGAGCTCGCCTCCTAGTCTCCTAGCCAGAGTGGCCCCAAACAGGCATTTCAGTTCTGCCCTTTGATGGGGGTGAGGGGGCACTTCATCTTTACTAACTCTTCTCAGACCAGGTAGGGGAGAGGAGCTCTGTGATCCAGATGAATTATACGAGCTAGCACAAGTTTATTCTTTGCTTCTTAGTTTCTCTCAGTAGAATAATAGGGTCTGTGATATCCATGAACCACTGAAGAATAAGTTACCCCAAAACATTCACATGCACACACGGATCAATTCAGCAGACATTTATTGAGCACGTGCTACCGGTAAGACTAAATAAGGAACGTGTAAGGAGAACTGAAGAAAGGTTTCTGACCTGCAGGGATCCTTATTCAGAAATGGGCCATCTCTAAGGTGGAGAAAACCACATCCCAGAGCAAAAGTCTGAGCCTCATCCTCTCTGCCTTTGTGTAAAACAAAGTGTGATCAATGTCTGCATTTTTCTTTTTGCTTTGTCAATATATTTTGTATACAGTTTTTGAGATATTCTTTCATGAACTAAAATATCAAGACAAGTTGAACAACACCACTCATTCAAAAGTGGCCAAAGGTTAGAAATACTCTTAACTTCTTGGTTAGTTCAGTAAACACTGCTCCTGTGCATGCATATAAGACCCCATAGATGTAGTCCAACCCCATGAAGAGTCTGCCATGCAGTGATTTTGTCTTTTTATTTTGAAATGTGGGATTTGCCTGAGCACTCTGTGGAAAGACAGAGCTCACATGACAAAAATTGGAACTGGGCCACACAGAGAGCAGGTGCTGGTGATCCTCTGAGCCAGAGTTAGCACGATGGGCTAATCCTTTCTATATATGGCAGACCCAATTCCTGGCCTGAGATAGTTACAGAGTGCCTTCTCTTTAATAGTCAAGGGCACTCTGAAATCAGTACTCTCTGCTACCTTCAGTACCTTGCAAGTGCAGTTTGCAAATCTGAAGGAGCTCCATGTAGTCAACATAGAGATTCTTCAGATATGAAAATGCTACTACTGGTGTCCCAAAGAGCAAAGAGTATGTAGTAATCGTCACCCAGACTGACCTCCCAGACTCCAGTCACCTGCATCAGTGGGATTTCAAGTGTAATCTAGACAGGTTTAAAATCAAAATTTTATCTATATAAAGAGAGAAAAGTAAAGTCTTAGTATTGGAAAGGAAGTGAAACATTGTCCACTCCAACTGTACATTCTTTAGATGCAGAAGCTGAGGGTACGGCTACCATGTAGTTAGCCATGTTTGGGGTGCCTCAGTTTACCATTGTGTTCACTATACCACACCAATTCACCTTTAGCCATGATTAACATCCAAGAGCAACTGGGAGAAAAAATTCACTCATTTTTGTTTCATACCCTCTAATAATGGATATATACTAACTCACATCAGATTATACCTATAGTATTTTTCATCTGATTTATTTAATATATATTTGTTGATTGATCAGGTATGTATTATAAGTATACCAGCCTTGGGAGACATGATAAGATTTCATTGTGCTGACTTTTCAATCATTCATCAATAATTTTGTATTCAAAAATCAATAGTTAGAATGTCAAGTAGTAGTCAAGTTCATGCATTTCATTCAGAGTCAGACTCTGAATTCAACCCCACTGTGCCATTTGCCAGCTGTGTGACTTTGAGTAAGTTACTTAGGTTCTCTATGCCTTAGTTTCCTCTTTTGTAAAAACAGAACTAATAATAATGTTTACCCAAGTGTTGTCCTTTTGTTGCACTGTCACTGAGGCTTCTCCTTCCTCTGGCCAGTCCAGACCATTCTGATAAGTTGACAACCCTGTACCAATTATTCACTGTTTTGAATACACTGTTTTGAATACAGCACTGTACTTGGTAGGTCTGGAGCTTGACTCCTAGCTCTAGTTGGCTATACTAAGAGGCCATATTGTGTTTGTTTCCTTTTACCCAGAATCCTGTCCATTCTTCTAACAAATGCTAAAACTTGATAAGCAGAATGAAGAAGGGTCCAAGCATCCTAGTGAAACGTGGGCATAGTCATTGCTACAGGAAATTACCTGAACACAAGAAAAATGCTTTGAAGCCATGTTGGGGGTTGAATATCTTAAATGTGAACTGACCTCAACCAAGACAGTAGGAGAGTTTCCTCCAGCAGTGCTCAGCTTGCTGGTGGCAGGAGTGTGAGGAGCCCCGGGCTCTATCAGGCCTGGGGACAGGCAGAGTAGGCTCTTCTGAACAACCAGTGAGGAAGGGGAGTAAGGATGTGGATGAGCGTGAGGTGTGCGTGCTTGGGCATATGGTGCTACGTAAAGAGAGAAAGTGAAATGGTAGGGATGGCAATTCTTGACATCTCTGCCAGTGGGAGGAGAGAGGAGTAGCTGGAGACCTTGACTGTTCCCTTGCTATCTGTCAAACACTATGTTTTTTTGCTGTCTTGGTTTGGCTTCATTACTCATTGGAATGCACGTAGTTTATCTGGGGGGTGATTCTAGAAAGTACAGTAAGGAGTGAGGAAGGGAGGCAGGAAAGGGAAGCCTCTATAGGCAACTGGGGCTCAATTTCATAAAAGACCCTCTGGAGCCCTGTGTGGATCTCCGTGGCCTCCTGAGGGGCCAGAAGCTGGGGTGTTTGCTCCCAAACTCCCCATCTCATTGAATGAGGGTCACTCCTGGCACCTAAGCCCCCTGAGTTTCTAGCCTTCCTGTAACACTCTCAGACAAAGTCACAAAGTGAGCTAGGGTACATGGAACTGCCAGTGGGAGAGTGAGCTCCAGGGTAGGGGTGTGAGTCCTGAACCAACAGAACCTTCTGTGCTCCCCCATGTTGGGGAGATCAAATCATGTGTAGGATATGACACTGTCCCCCAAGAAGCTGAGAGTCCAGAGACAGAAGCAGAAACACAAACAGTTGCAAAACAGAGCCGTAGGTGTTATAACAGCAATAAGCAAAGCCCAGAAGGGATGCAGAGGAGGGCCTGGCCTGGGAGCTGGACACTCACAAAGGGGCATTTGTTTTCCTAAAGGCTAAGTAGATAGTTGCCATATGGGAAGAAGTGAGAGAGAGCATTCCTGGTAAAGCATATTTTATGTGAAAAAAAAAGAATCATGTATTAGCAACAATGAAGTTCAGTGAGCCGAAAGATCCTATCTGAGCTCTTTTAGGTGCAAGGGGAAAAGTCCACTGAAAGTCACTGGGGTTGTAAGGGTCCCAGGATCTCAAGAAGAACCAGGAATAGGTTCTCCTATGTACCCAGGCCTCCTGGAACCTGGGTATTGGCCACTGGAATGAAGCAGCTACCTCCTGTTGCTCTCTCAGGGCTACATGGTGGCTCCTGCTGGTTCTTTCTGTTGTCTGGATTCTTCTGCTTCTACTTTCAGGACCTCTCATGTGTAGCTCCCACCGCTTCCTGGGAAGAGTCCCTTGACTTCCTAGGAGGAGCTGGTCACACTGTTCCCAGCATGCTGGCCCATCCCTGTGCTCTACCACTGAATTAAAGGCTTTCCCATGGCTAATTGGCCATGGTAGGGATGTCAGCTGCACACAGGGGTGCTGCCTCATCAGGGGCTGTGGATGGCGTAGATCCTCAGAGCAGAGTCAAAATCAGGACAAGAAGCTGTGATATGTCTATATTTGGAAGCCTGAGAGAAATAAGGAAGTGAGAAGTTGAGTTGGAGGCATTCGTTCTAAACAAAGTCTGGGTGAGTGGATGGGGTACAGCAGAGAAGGGCCTCATGCATTTGGACAAAGGGGAACTAGATCACACTTTTAGGTTTAAGTCAGTTTGGGTTCTGAAGAGGGTAATCATGGAGGGCAACAAGAGATCACCTAAAAAGTTAAAATTGAGCTGAGTCAATTCTAGTAGGAATGGCAAAGAGTCGGAAGTTTGGATTCAAGAAATAAGGGTTAACTGGGCGCAGTGGCCCATACCTCTAACCCAGCAGCACAGGAGGCTGAGACAGGAGTGTCACAAGTTCAAAGCCAGCCTCAGCAAAAGTGAGGCGCTAAGCAACTCAGTGAGACCCTGTCCCTAAATAAAATACAAAATAGGGCTGGGAATGTGACTTAGTGGCTGAGTGCCCCTGAATTCAATCCCTGGGCCCCCAAAAAAGAAAGAAAGAAGTTTTAAAAATAAAAAATTTCTTTATTTAGAAGTTACAGAATAGGAAGAGTACTGGTAATTCAATGGAAATTCCAGATTTTGGAGATGAACCCATTCTGGGTAGTGACCAGATGCAAGATGTGGTCATAGAAGTGGTCACTAAAGTGGAGAAAGAAGGTCCTCACAGCAGAGAAGTTCAAGGAACCAAACATCCAGAGCAGTATTAAATCTGGAGCTCCAGAGTTCAGAACTCTCTCTTTGGTAAACCTCAATAAGAAATATATTCTGCACCACGCACAATGGCACACGCTTATAATCCCAGCAACTTGTGATGCTAAGGCCTGAGGATAGGCAACTTAGTGAGGCTGTGAGACCCTGTTTCAAAATAAAGAATAAAAGGGGCTGAGTGATGTAGCTCAGTGGTAAAGTGTTCCATACCCCCCAAAGCAGTATATTTTACATGAGAACCTGAAAAATATATATACATATATATGTTACATCAGAACCTACAATACACACACACACACACACACACACACACATATGTATCTGAAACAAAAATGTCCTTCAAAACAATATCCTTACCTACTGTGACATGCTGCCTCTCTCGTACTCGATTCCATTTTGTTTTGCTGGTCATGACACAAGGCACTTGGCTAGAGTGCTGGGTCATCTGTAAGAAAGTTAAAAACTATAGGGTGGGAAGACAATAGAGAGCCTGCTGCTATCAAAGTCATACCAAATGTGGAGAAGAGTGGTTCAGGACAGTGGGGCCATGTGGCAAGAAAAGGAAGAGGAATTGGTGTGGGGGAGAGGTTTCTGAGAGGAGACAGCTCCTGGAGACAGCAGTGCCGAGTAGCTGTGGCCCTGCGAGTCCCCCAGAGCTTCTATTTCTAACACAAAGGTTAAAATGACTCTCTTCTTTGCTCCTAATATTTTCTGACACTTGGGGAGTGGTTACTCTGTGTTGTTTTACATACATCCACATATTGTAGCCTCATAACAACAAGGTAGGTAGTATTAACACCTCCCCTTTTACAGATGAAGCAAAGTTGAGTAACTTTGGAAAATTCTGTGGGCATACCTAACCCTTCTTCATTTGTAAATCAATAGGTCCTCAATCTTTCAGGCACTCACTAGTTCAGAGAACCCCTGGCCATAACTATGTGACCCCATGACATAGTTAACTCTGTACCCTGCTGCAAGACAGGAGCATATAATTTGAACTTGCTGCAAGAGGAACAGGAGGTCAGCTCCTTGCTCTCTATAACTCCTCCCTTTCCAACCCACTAGTTCTACATGTGGGAGTGAATATTTTCATAAAGCAGAAATGTGCAGAGCTATTGATTTATTTATTGTTCTAGGCAATTCCCATGTCCCTAGGCAATGAGCCATTCCCTTAATCTGGAGATTTGGAATTTAAGTAAAAGCATGATCAGAGAGTGGCTTAGCTGCCCTTCCTGGTGTGAATCACTCCAGCCATCTGGACATGGTTTCTGCTGTCTCTGTCTGTCATCTCTCAGCATCTCCCCACTTCAGGTTTTTTTTTTTTTTAATCCCACCTTCTCTGACAGGCTTCTTTCCTCATGAACCTTTGCACATCGGAATAGATTTCCAGCTTTCCTGGTCCTTTTTATTCTTTCTCATTAATGTTCTGAAGTCTTTTCCCATTGGTGGTTGTCAAAGTAACTGACACCACACAGTGCACATTCCAGCCAATGACCAGAAAGGTTGAGCTGCAGGGGTAGCCTAGGTGTCCCCTCCGCTCCTCTTCCTTGACTAACAATCTGCTTATTTATCTCAGGTTTTCTGAAGTAACCGTGCCTTTATGTTACCTCTTCTGAATTCATCCCCATGTGGCAAACCCTCATATCATCTATCAAAGTAAGATATTTAAGGGATTTATAGACACTTCCCTCCATTTGCTTTCAGAAATTATCCTTGAAAGCTTTTTAGGAGATACTCCAATACACAGCTAGGAACATAAATTTTATAGCTTGAATTGATCAAAATGAAAAGAAATATTATTGTTTATAAAATTACAAAAGAGCACCTTATAAATATTGTCTTAAGACATTTAGGGGGAAATATTTTATAAACCCATCAAAAAAGTTGAGGATTATGATTAGGATTTCTATATCGTGGGTTCTATGATACAGAGCAAAAAAAAAAAAAAAAAACAAGAGGTCTCTGCTTTTATGAGTGACCCCATGGCTTTTCAATTTATGATACTTTCCAGACTACTATAGTTCCAAAGAAATGTGTTTAGAAAGTTCTACTATTTCTTATTTTCTGCCTTCTACTCTTGAGAAATTTTCAATGATGAAACTGTAAACAGGAAATTCAAAGTGATTCTTTAATTGTAAACATTTTCTTATTTTGCTGCTCTTTGGTACCATCCATGTTCAAAGTCACAGTTTGCTTTTACTGTTATTACCACTGAAGAACTGAAGCCACCTTTATCAAGATGCCATGACACCAGCTAGGTGCAGTTATGCAAGCCTATAATCCCAGTGGTTCAGGAGGTCAAAGCAGGAAGATTGCAAGTTCAAAGCCAGGTTAGCAACTTAGTAAGGCCCTAAGCAACTTAGCCAAGACCCTGTCTCAAAATAAAATATTAAAAGGGCTGGGGATGTGGCTCAGCAATGAAGTGTCCCAGGGTTTAATCACCAGTACACACACACATATATACCAAAAAAAAAAAAAAAAAATTATGTCACCAGCACTTATAAGAGCCTCATTTGTAGATGAAGAAACCAAGCCAGATAGTCTTCTAGCTTCAAATACATCTACCCTAAGAGAAGGGCTCTGTAATTCGTCAAAGTTTTTTGTTTGTTTGTTTTTTATTTTACACAGTGCTAATCACGTTCAGATAAGAACAGGGAGGGCTTCATGGACATGTACCAGCATAGTTACTCAGGGCTTAGGGTTTGGTGCTCTGTAGTTTGGGCTCTTGGTTTTTTAACTCTTATCTCTGAACTTGTGTGCCTTATGTGAATCTAACAGAATAATGACACTCAAGCCAGAGGCTTGAGTAAAACCACCTGGTAAATCCTTCCCAGGGTAGCTTCTCAGTTGTCATTCCTGCTCCACAGTCACTGCTGCCTTCCACCCCGGAGGGCAACAACATTGCCAAGAGGTTTGGGGGCAGAGGCCTGGGGCCTGGGATTGGACACCCTGTGGCATCTCAGGGCAGGCTGCTGCATGCCCTGAGCTGGCAGCTCCACTTCATGTTTTGTGAGGACTGAGTGGGAGTCCATGACCTCTGTCCCATCCAGGTACTGAGTGTGTGCCGTCCTCGGTATTCACAGAAGTTGCAATCCCTTGTGGGCCCATGGGAAGGAGAAATTGATTTGACTTCCCCATGTCCATCCAGTGCCACGCACTTTCAATTTATCCTGGACCCTGCAAATCGTGTAGGCAGTCCAAATAAGAGGGATGGAACCCCCAAACATGATTTTGGAATGAGACCTTGTTTGCAGATAGGGTCTTTATAGAGGTAAACAAGTTAAAATGGGGTGATTGGAGTGTCCTAGTTCATATGAATGGCATCCTCATCAGAAGGGGAAACTTGGACAGAGAAACATGCATAGAAAGTAAATTCTGTTAAGAGACAGGAAGAAGACAGCCAAGGAAAGAGGCCTGGAGCAGCTCCCCCGCTCCTCCCCTCGGCCCTCAGAGGGAACCAAGGTTGCCACTCCTTCATTTTACAATCCAGCCTCCAGAATAGGAAGAAAATTAATTTGTCATTGAAGCCACGCAGTTCATGGTCCTTTCTTAGGGCAACCCTAGCACCATAGATTATAATATGTCTACCACTAAAAGTTTTTTTTTTTTTTTTGCTGTTTTGTTTTAATTCCTACCTAGAAATTAAGTGAATATATAGATATTTTAAATAAGTATATTCTCAAAGCAGTTAAGACAGATAGCTCAGTGTAAACGCTTTTGCCTTCAATAATGTTGTATTATTTCCAGACCTGTCTTGGTTGATGGTGGAGCTGTTTTCTGTTTTTGTTTGCTTTGGTGACCTAGTCTCTGTATCATTTCCCCCAGGGCTTTAACATGCAGGCATCTGTGAGATGTTGAACAATGTCTGTCTTCTTGTGCTTGCCATAACTCGGAGACTCCCTGGTGACTGAGATGATACATTTTCAACACTGTCTATAGGATAATAACAAAGCCACTGTGAATAATGGTTTTTATACCAGCAATGTCTATTGGGTACCTTCCAGTTAAATAAGGCCAAGTGATGGGGGAATAGACCATAAGCTAAAAGGATGAAAAATGTTTTCAACTAGGTTTAAAATGCATTGCTAAGATAGTGAGTTGTAGCAAAGAGCCAGGGACAAAGAGAGGGAGACAGGATGGAATGCAAGCAGCAAGGACAGTGTGAAAGGGTTAACCCTCCCACAGGGGGCTGGTAACAGGCAATTTGAAGCCTCACAAAAGTGCAGCCCAGCGGAGCTGATTAAGCTGGGTTTCATTTTTCCCACATGTGAAAGAGTATTGTGTTCTTCCGTGGAACTTGGAGCAGTGATTTGGGGAGATTAGAGAGAAAGAGGAAGAGAACATGTAAAAAGATTTAGCAAGAGGGGTCCCAAGGGCCTGTGGAGCTGCTGATTATCCAGGTTCAGAAGCTGCAGGAGAATAAAGAAGTTTCAGAGTCAAGGACAATGCTAGGACAGGGAAAGAGAAGGATGTTCTGCAACAGGAGGAGGAGAGGTGGTTGTTTTGCTTTTGTTTTATTTCTGTTTTTGTTTGCTTGCTTGCATTTTGTAGTCCTGGGGATCAAACCCTACCACTGAGCTACATCCCAGCCCTTTTTTATTCTGACTCAAGGTTTTGCTAAGTTGCTAAGGCTGGCCTCCAACTTGCAATCCTCCTGCCTCAGCATCCTGATTCAAGGAGAAGATTTTTTAAGTACTTATGTAACTTTTTAGTTAATTAATAGAATGCAGTTGACAGAAACTCAAAGACTTCAGATTATTAATAGACACACCAAAACTCAGAAGATTTGACCAAAAATGCACATTTCATGCAGAAAAGGGTCAGAAGGGCTGGAACATTTTTTGCTTAGTCCTGTGGATCTGTTCTTTCAAGAACCAGGCAGGTACCACTTCCTGTAGGCATGGGAAATTCCTCACTTACTGGATTGGAAAGTCACGTGAAGAACCCAGATTTTCCATATCACTCAGCAGTGAGCAGGACTTGATTCTGCAGCTTACAACATCCCTTCATTGTTCACTGAAGGGGATGTGACAAACCCAAATCTGTGACACTGGACAAGGGGGACACAGCTCCAGAAAAAGCTGACCACCTTCTGGTTACACAGAGATGCCCTCCCCATTAACTTTTGGGCCCCATTCCTGCCAAAACAGAAATGCTCTAGGAACAGCAAGAAAACGGACCAACTCAAGAGACGCTGCAGGCAGGAAGTACATGAGCCCAGCATGAGCTACATGGGCTGACGGAGTAGAGGAGGTTGAGCCCAGAGGATTGGGCTAGGCGATTGAAATTGGATTGCAGCTTGTAAACTGTGGCTTCCTAATAGTTTGTCTTAAACATTGCACTTGACATGAACCATACACTTGAACTTTTTTCTTTCAGTTCTCTTAACATAGAGCAGCACAGAGGCCAACTGTATGTACGTAGTTGAATTCAGTGAACTCCATCGCGTTGAAATTTATTGAATAGCAGGAAGCCCTTTGCTTGCTTAAAATGCCACCATAAAAAAAAATAGTATTTCTTTAGGAATTTTATTTTATTGTTTCAATTTTTATTCACTTTTTTTTTTTTGTTAAAAATGCAGACACTTCATGGAGGCCTAACAGTTCAAACCTCATCTTAGTCACTTAATACTCCAAACCTTCAATCAGCCAGTACTAAGAGAATAGTTATCTTAAGTTGAAGACAGTATTGAAGGCAGGGAGAGGTATTGGAAGGGGTACTAAGTTCACTTCCTAAAAGAACCTCCAGTTGGCACTGTACATATCAAACTGTACTCTTGGCCCTAGGCTTTGGATTCTGACATCTTGGCATTATAGAGATTGGCAGGCCTCTGACAGTCCTTTGAATACTTGAAGGCAAAAAAAAAAAAAAAAAGATTCATTACAACTACCTTTCCAGAATCATCATGTATTAGTCAGTTTTCTGTTACTATAATGAAATAACTAAGGCTTGGACTTTATAAAGAAAACAGGTTTATCTGGTGAGTATCTTATGGCAGATGGCATCTTGGCCAAAATACATGTGAGAAGGAGATCCCCCATGGCAAGAAAGGAAGCCAGACAGAGGGGAAGAGGCAGTTTTGCACCTTTTCTATACAATCCTTTCACATGAACCAACCAGAGTCCCATGAGAACTGCATCAGTTCTTTCCAAGGGCAGCACCCTCCGTGACTTCATTACTTCCCACTAGGCCTCATTTCTTAAAAATCCTATCACATTGCCACACTGAGAACCAAGCTCCCAACACATGAACCCTTGGACACACTCACACCATGTCCCAACCATAGCATATCCCACTCCACCCATCACCTAATCCACTCACCTCTTCCCTGTATGTGATGTCTCCCTGTTGGCTAGGTCTAACTGCTCTCTCCTGTTCTTTGCATCACTAATGCCCTGACGCCTTTAGTCTCTCCAGGTGGATCACAGCAATAGTCTCCAGACTCTTCCCCAAGTGTGCTAGGGTACCATCTCCTCCCACCTAATTTAGAACTCCTCTGGGGCAGGGGCTTAGTCATTCTTCTTTGATTGTCTTGGCACCTAAAACAATGCTGGGCACATAGTAGGTGCTCAGTAATGTTTTTGTTGAATGACTCCCCACCCTGATTCATCTTTTATACCACAGCCTCAGTCATGTCTTGTCCCAAAGCTCCCTTTCACCTGAAGAAGAATATACAAATTTTTGAATAAAATTCAAGTTTTTGCTGGGCACAGTGGTGCACGCCTGTAATCCCAGAGGCTTGGGAGGCTGAGAGAGGAGATCGCCAGTTCAAAGCCAGCCTCAGCCAAAGTGAGGGGCTAAGCAACTCAGTGAGACCCTGTCTGTAAATAAAATACAAAATAGGGCTGGGGGTGTGGCTCAGTGGTCAAGTGCCCTTGAGTTCAATCCCTTTTACCCCCCCATCAAAATTCAAGTTCTTCATAAAATGATCCCAAACTACCTCTTTCTGACTTCACATTTTACTACAGTCAATATCTTTTTAAATTTTTATGTTATTTATTTTAGATATACATGACAGTATATATTTTGACATATTTATACAAACATGGAGTATTTATTTTAGATATACATGACAGTATATATTTTGACATATTTACACAAACATGGAGTATATCTTACTCTAATTAGGATCAAAGTCTTATGGTTGTACCTGATGTGGAGATTCATTGTGGTGTACTCATATATGTATGTAGAAAAGTCATGTTAGATTCATTCCTCTGTCCCTCTTGTTCCCATCCCTCTTCTCTTCCCTTCATTCCCCAGATTGTCATCACCCAGGAGCTGATTATTTGCATCATTTCTCGGCGTTGGTGACATTCTCTGTGCAGAATGTCTCCTCTGCATGATTTCTCGCCTCTCCTTCTAGAGATTGACACTCCCCCACTCTCCTGACCACTGTGACAAGGACAGGGATCTTTGCCTGTCTTGTTCATGAGTGCACCCCTGTTGTTACAAACATTAAGTCCCTGGTAAGTGTTTGTGGGATGAAAATACGAGGCAGTTGGTGGATTCTCGGTTCTACACTCAACTACTGCCTTTTACCCTTTACTTCCACCCCGTTGTGCTTTTATCTCTTAGTCAAAATACATTTGGGCACTGAGTTATAATTTCTTCCATACATTTCAGTGATTGCTGGGGAGAACATGGGTGGCTGGAGGGCATGCATTGCAACACAGCCCCCTCCACCTGCCGGGGTCCAGCACATGCAGTATTAGGTACCCAATACATGTTGGTGGTTTGAAATTTCAAGTCTCCTACTTCAAAATATTCAACAACAATCTATACTAGTTCCATTTTCTTCTTTCTAGCTTACAAATGAGTGCATGTCAATACAGCTATGTCTGGACTGAACATGGTCCTCACTTATACGAGTCTAAAGCTTCTAGGACAAAATGGATTTGATGAAAGTAAAAGAATGATTCAATTAAATAATCTTTATAGTCCCATCCAGCTCTGAAGCTCATGGTTCTGAGTTTATGGGTAAAGTGAAGTCTCCACACCCATATTCCTTCCTCAGCACTGTTCGGTCTTGTCCTCCCTGGAAAACGTGTGTACACTTCCCACGCAGAAAGGAGCCCTGTCCACCTCTTACATGACATCAGCAGAGGGTCCAGTAAGATGTCTTTAATTCTGGTCTGTTTTCTTGATCATGACTTTTATCACTTGTTTTTAAAGGGCTTATCTTGAGTTGTAATTATAGTATTTCCTTTAGAACAAACGGAACTTCCTTCTTTTTATTAAATAGGAAAATTTCCATGGTTTCAGAACAAATAGATACAGTTTCAAAGGACAGATATTTAGGCAAATAATTTCTCTATATCTAACACCATATATAGTGAATGCTTATGGAATGAATTAATTCATGAAGGAAATATTTTATTGAAATAATGTCATAAAAGAAATTTCCTAAACTTAAGTTTAACAGTTGCCCAAAGAAACGTTCTTAGCCCACTCCTCAGAAAAGTGTGTGTTATCTTACGGTATGTTATCTATGGTTTCCACTAGAAGGAGCTCAGAAGTAGAAAGTAGGAGCACTAACTCCCATGATTTTTTTTAAAGGATGGAAATTAGCTTATAAGTTACTTCTAGTAAATCAATCCTTCTTCTTCTCCTCCTAAACTTATAATTATGAAGGGAAGCATAATAACATTTTCCTGCAAAGAGATTTAGTAATTCTGGCAGTACTTCATTAATCACTTAATCAGTGTTCAAGCAGAACTGATGTCCTTGACATATATAATCAATCTTGATTCCTCCCACATTTGATTTTCATCCTTTTTGAAACCCAGCAACTATACACACTAAGGATTAGTGGCCCATTTCCACATTATAGTTTTGTTAGAGACAACTCATGTGCATATAGTAATAATCAGAATATTGATTCCTATAGTGGGTCTCCTCACAGTCTATTTGAAACACCCTTATCTTTAGTGGATTTATGAAGTGCTTAGGATCAGATTTTATTATAACTTCATGGGAAATAGGCTCAGGTCATTTATTAGCTTAACATATTTGGAGGTAGCCTGTTTATTTTTAGAGGCAATCCCTAGGTGCTTGTTTATGAAACATTCTGAAGAACTTTTCCAAAGCTGCATCCTACAGGCACCTGGCATGGAATTGTAATGGTACCCCAAAATTAGGAAGCATGGCCTGGGTTTGTCTCATATCTTCTGCTTTGGAAAGGCATTGCTTTCAGAGATCAAGGAATCTGCCCAGTTCTAGTCTCCATAGCTCTTAGCCACTGACCAGCTATTCTACCTACCTAAGTTAGGTATATTAAGGGGTGAGGCCCAGATCTGGAGATATTTGAATGTATAAATATACATGGCTATGGTGCCATCATAGTAAAATAATTATCCTTTAATGAAAAATTAATGGAACTCTGAGCTAGCTAGAAAGTAATTAGTAGATTACAACAGAAATTAAAGTTAACATTCTACCCAGGCATGAAAAGGTGAAAAGGAGGGTTGGAAGGAAGGTTAATTATCAGAGTCCATATCACGTTGATGAAAGGTGGATTAGATTTTGAATGACTATTACTAATAACCATACAGACGTGGCCTTCATTAGGAAAACAAATTTCCTGATCTAAATGAAATCTCCTTAAAACCATTTATTCTCTCACTAACCCACCATGGCCACTGCCACTCCCTTCTCTTTTGCTCTGATGTATGGTGATCAAAGCAATTTTTTGACAACCAATTTAACTTCTCAAACACATGGCTATAAGAAAGGTTATCAATTATTAAATGAGGTATGGCTTTCATTAATACATTGGCAATTTTTTAATGGTGTCTTAAGTAATTTTTGTTACCATAAATCAGTTCTCTTTGGTCAGGTTAATTTTGGAGAAACCAAAGAACTTTACCAAAAGTGAAGCATTTTTCCCTTATACCCAGACATGAGGAGGTTCATTCTGCACTGTTTCAAATCTCTTGAAAGCTGTATCTTGCCCCTGCTGCATGACAAAACCCTCCCTAAACCTTGGCCATTGTAAAGGAACCTAACTATGAGCCTTGGGAACTCTGAAGGACAGACAGGAAGTAAAGTCTAAGACAGGAGCTTAGCTGAGGGGAGAGCAAAAGAGCCCTGATCAGACTTTCAGAGCAGAAGGGAGCTTCAGCATTCATGGGCCTCATCAGCAGCTACTGGCAAGTTCAGTCAATATTGAGCACTTACTGAACTTTGACATTGTGTTCAGGATACTCTGTGCTTGGACATGATTGTCATCTTCAAAAAATGAAAACAAAAAAAATCTGTGAGAAAACACAGCCATGATGATTGTGCAATTGGCGACTTCCAGTCAGCAGCTTAAGTCAGGTAATAGGCAGGAGCTAGCATATTCCCTGGCCGGGTCCCACTAGCTTTTGCACAGGAAACTCACCCAGATCCCTTCTTCTGGCTCCAGAGGGAAGAGTTCAGGACTATGTCACAAAATGTCTACTTCCTCCACGTGGCAATGTGGCCTCTGGTTTCTACCACTGTCATGATGTTCTAGCCACCTGTCTTTTATCTAGGTATGGAGCATTAGCTAGTGTCCTGTTTACCTGCTGCTGATAGTCCCATGCAACCAGTCTACTCCTAACAAAGCAAAATGTTGCCACTTTTCTACTCCTGATGGATCCAGCACAGAAAGCAAATGTTAAGAAGCATTGTTTTTTCACCAGCATGGGGAATTATCTAGCACTTTCCTATATCCTCTTGGTGGTAGAGATTTTCATTTCAGTAACTCAGCTGTCATGTTCTTAACATCCAGGCATGCCTTTGAAGAAAACCTAAAGTATCACCACATATCTGGACACCCAATGCCCCTCCCCCTTGTTCTGATTATTATCACTTTCTGTCCAGTTGTGGTGAGTGCTTTCTCTCATCAGTATCACCAAATGATTGACAGGTAGTTATGTTCTTCTATGGCCAAGGGAGTCTTAGATCAGAGGTCTCCATTATCTCCAATAAGTCCTTTATATTTCCCTCCCAAAAACCTCCTGTTTTATGCAAAGAAAGCCCTTCAAGTAGACCCTACCCATCAGCTCCAGATCTATGTGGAATGGCTAGCAGCTACAACCTAGCACAGCTTAGATATGCACACGGGATCCTTGTGGCACTAGTTAATTACATAAGAAAGTCACATACCACATCTTTTATTTTTTGTTACAGATAAAGGAATATTCATTATCCAAAGTGAGAGTCTTAAGAAATGCATTCAAGCAGGTAAATCTGCACTGACCCTGGAGAACTGCAAACAGCCAAACAAGTACATGCTGTGGAAATGGGTTTCAAACCACCACCTCTTTAACGTAGGAGGGAGTGGTTGCCTGGGCCTGAATTTATCTAATCCAGAGCAGCCACTAAGCATATATGAATGTGATGCCACCTACGTTTCCTTGAGGTGGCGCTGTAACAGGAAGATGATCACCGGCCCGCTCCAGTACATGGTGCAGGTGAAGCAGGACGACATGGTTGTGGCCTCAAGGAAACATCTCCATAAGTGGATTTCCTACATGTCCGATGGTGGGGACATTTGTGAACATCTTCACAAAGGTAAAAATGTTTTAAATCAAAGTGCACATGGGATGGTATGCAGTATTTAGGAAACAGTCATGCTAAAGATACTGGATAAATGACATTCTATTTTGTGTGTACCAAGCATGGTCTGTGAGGAGGCACAATTTATCAGGGGACTTATATTTTCTATAGTTCTATTATTTTTGGCATTTTAAAACAGAAAACAAAAAAGTCACATAGTTAAATTATTTCCCTCAGGGTTTGTTTCTTTTGTAGCTTTCTCCATCCACCTGTCCATCCATCCATCTATCCTGTACACACTTGTTAAGTGCTAACTATTCTTCAGCACAGTGTTAGGCGCCTGGTTTACAAAAGCCAATAAAGCAGATTTGGTGCCTCCCCTTATGGTGCTCTGCAGAATTATGCCTCAATAAAACCATGTCCTCCGAAGGACTCTAGAACATCCGTGGAAGCAGAGAATGGAACTCCTAAGGCCCAAGGTGAGATCATCTCCTGGGCTTCAAAGAATGAGTAAACAGAGAACTAAGAGCAAGACATTTTCAGGGCTTCCTACATACAATAAAGCAAGTGCTACAAATCAGCACTCAAAATGCCATAGTTCTAAAGAAGAACTCAATATTTTACTTCAGTATTTTAGCCATATACCCAAACTCACGTGCACACAGGGGAAGACCCAGCAATATATGCTTCTGAGTAGAAGGCAGGATATTGAAACCAAAGCATTGTGTCCTAAAATGCCTCTGGCTCCTAACAGACGTAACTGCTAAGGCTGGTGGTGTGCTGTGAGCTCAGTCTAGCCCCTGCCAACTGTGGGAAAGGGATGGGAGTCTCCATAGCTGATCCTTTTGCCCAGGACCTGTTGACTAAATTAAGGGTGGCCTTAATGCCCCTTACCATAGGAAGCCCCAGCTGAGTCATGAAGTTTTTGTTGATTCCTTCTTAACTCAAAGGATGGTGGATGATTGCAGTGTATTGAGAACACAGCCAGCAGACCACATCTGTATGGTCATCTTTCTAGCCAATGGGCCTCCATCACTCTCTCTCCATTTAGGCTGGTTGCCACACTGCACCCAGAGATTCTTTAAAAATGGAAATCTGTCCCAGCAGCTCAGAAGGCTGAGGCAGGAAGATAGTGAGTTCAGAGCCAGCCCCAGAAAATTAGCGAGGGCCTAAGAAACTCATGAGACACTGTCTCTAAATAAAATACCAAAAAAGAGGGGGCTGGGGATGTGGCTCAGTGGTTGAGTGCCCCTGAATTCAATCCCCAGTAAAAAATAAAATAAGATAAACAAATAAATAAAAATAAATTAAAAATGGAAATCTAATCTTGTCGCTTTCCCTTATAAAACTTGCCTGTGACATTTCACCATACTCTCCACCACCCTCAGAATAAAAGTCAAAGTCCTTAGTAACATGGCAGATAGTCCTACGGGAGCAGACACTCCAGGACTTCACTGCAACCCCTTCCCCTGAGCCGCCTTGCTCTTCTTCATTCACCCCACACACTCCTTTCTCTACACCTTTACATTTGTTGTTCCTTTTGCTGGCACAAATATTTCCACAATTAACACCCCCATTTTACCCAGTTCTTATTCAGGAAGACTTTACATTGGTACATACACACACACACACACACACACACACACATTCATGCACGCACATTTGCGCATGCTTGCACAGTCTTCTTACCTCATTTTATTTATCTTCATGGCACTTACCATGACCTGAAATTATCATATGTTTGTTTCTTTGCTTTCCCTTTGTCTCTCCCCACTAAAGCAGAAACTCCTCATGAAAAGGAATTTTTCTGTTTTGTTCACTAAGATATCCCCAGTGCAAGGTACATTAAATGCTCACCAAATATTTATTGAATGAATAAATTAATAAATTTCTATGAAACCATTGAGGTTTAAATACCAACACTGGTGTATTGGGGAACTGGAGGATACTTTGAAGTAAAATCTTCATTAAATTTTCCTTTTCATCCATTCACAAGTTCTGTGCTACCGTAGCAGCCCATTGTAGTAAATAAACAAGTGGGTGAATGTACAAGCAAACCATTTAACAGTTCTTCCTCTGAACCCAGGCCTGGAACTGGCTCTTCTACAGTCACTGGACAATAAGGACCCGGGGGCTCAGGAGGGTTAGTTAGTGCCTGCAGCTAGGAGGATTTCAGTTGATAAAAATGCATAACAAGATGACAGTGTGCGGAGATGATGCTAATACTGTATTTATCAGACTTTGTCATTTTTTTTTCTCCTAGACATGTATACAATCAAAGGGAATGCCCACGGGATGCCATGCATGTTTCCCTTCCAGTATAACCATCAATGGTTTCACGAATGCACCCGGGAAGGCCGGGAAGATGACTTGCTGTGGTGTGCCACCACAAGCCGATACGAAAGAGATGAGAAGTGGGGATTTTGCCCAGATCCCAGTAAGAATAAATCTAGTCTTCTCTGTATGTCATGAATGAATCAAGGATGATTAGAAAGCATGTGTATCTAAAGAAAAGCACCAGCATTGATGTATTGAAGTCTGAATAAGCACCCTGATTCCATTAATCCCGATCTTGATTTGGGGCTTGTTTTTTGCCTTGGAAAAAACAATTCAGATGTATAGTCCTTTTTCCCCCCTTACATTCAAAAAGATGTTAATTAGCCATTCTTCATTAAGCTCAGTACATAAGGATGCTTTAACCAGAATCAAATTATAATACTCTGTGATCTCATTAATCCCAGCTTCCCGGCAGGGTACTTCAAAACAAATCTGAACGCACATAAAGCCCAGTTATCTTTTCAATCCACTGCCTCTTCTGAGCTGCCCTAATTTCCCCACATCCATACTGCTTGTCTTGGCCATTGTCAAGTCCAGGCATCAACTGGCCCCTTGATGATCTTTACATAAAATCACAGTTCCCTCATTATTTCTCCACAATGGGTTCTCATCTTGTCTCCCTTTCCTTACTATTTATTCTCTAGCTATAGCCTCAAAATCCCTTTATCTTCTTAACTTGACTTTCAAGTTCTAGTGACAGATGCAAAGTTCATTTTTCAATTAATGCTTTATAATTTTTATCTTATTTTTATTTAACATAAAGGTTTCTAATTGTTCCTACATATTGGACAATATTTATATACACTTTCCGCTCTCTCTATTCCATTTCTTCCATCTTTGCTCCTGCAAGTCAGAGTATAGTTTTTAGAACCTCTTCATCTTTCATGCCTACTTCCCCTCCACTTATGTAATGAAATGAAAAAATTTAAAAAGAAAGCTAATTGAAGAGATTAAGTCCAAAGAATCTGATTTACAAATTATGTATAGAATTGTTTTATAATCTAAGAGCCAATATGGCTTAGTAAATACAAAGGAGGATAGGCTTTGAAGTCTGATAAGCCAACACTAGAGTCCTGTTTCCTCCCAACAATGAGATTTTGGGAAGTTCCCTTTGTCTCTCTGGGTTTTAGATTCCTTGGTCATAAAATGGAGATAATAGCACTACCTATTAGGGTTATTGTGTGGATTCAATTAGTTAATCCATCTGAGGGATTTATAGCACCTGGCACACAGTATGCACTCATAGGGATTGGTTGCCACTCCCACCACCATCATCATCAAACTTAATTTATCTTTTCTGCATACACTCTCAATCAACGGTCCTTCCTCTTTATTGCCCATCAACAAGCACTAGGCTAAGCATAGTGGTGAATACCAAGAGTTTTAGAACTTTGGATTCTCCCTTGAAAGAATTTGGCAACTACATGGAAGGCATGGCTCTATGGTTGGCTCTATGCCAGAAAATGCAGACTATATTTGATAAGATGTTCTAGAATCACCTGAGATATCGTTAAATATGTAAGTGCTTGCTCTTTTAGAGATGCAGAGAGTCCAGGATTCAGGACTCAAGTATCTGCATTTTTGACAAGTGCCTTAGGTGATCCTGATGCAGATAATTCATCATCAAAGAATTCATAGGATGCAGGTAATTCCGTGCAACACATATCTATGAATAGAGTGACATTAGGACAGTTAACAACCAATATGGTATAGGCTATTAAACAATCCAAGTAGAGATCTTAGTGTGGGGTTTGGAGTTCTAGAAGCCCACTGCTGGTATTAACCCCCGAGCTGCTGGAATGTGAATGAAGAGGTGCAGGGAAGTTTGAGGTAGCAGGGTGCTTGAGACATTAGCTATTCTACAAGCATGACAATATTTTGTCATTTAATAAGTGTCAGATCACCAACTTTCTCCATCCACATCCATCTAACATCCAGGTATACATGCAAGTAATCCCTACACACCCTCAATTCCTTAACCAGATGTCACGTTACTTGCATTATCTTCTCTATTTCTATCTCCAGTAGATGTCATTAAAACCAAAAAAACGAACCAATACTAATAGAATTAACACATATTTCACATGGATCTAATAGTAGTGACTTTTAAAAAAAGAGAAAAAGAATGATAATATTCTTTTAAGATTCTCAGAAAAGCTCTGTTACTTATAGCCATTACATCTTCTCAGTGGAAGCCTGGGTTTCATGGGGCTCAGGACTTTTCATCCCCCAGACTATCTCTTTGCTTGGCTTCCTACAGCTCAGAAGCTTCCTCTACTTGACAGACTGCCAGATTCCCCTCTCCTGACCTTTACCACAACCAGCAGGGAGCATGTTTTTTTTGGACAGTGCTGAACTGCTGTTCCAGTTTCTTCCTTTCTTGTTACTTTCGGTTCCAGGTGGCCAACATAACTCAAAATGATGTGTTAGAGACTGAAATCTGAGCAAGCTGATAGTTCTTTCCATGGGGTCAACAAGTGGATGGGACAGAGAGGAAAGGTTCATACTTCTGCATTTCATCTCACATTTCTCACATGGAAATCTTTTCTCATGATGCTGAGGTTGTTGTTTCTTTTTTAAGTTGATTGTAAGTGATTTAAATTCAAAACTTAATACTGATGAACACACACACACACACACACACACACCACAGTGAAGGGTGTGATTAAAGATCTTCAGGAATAAGCATGATGCATAGGAATCTCTCTGGGTTCGTTCAGAGGTCATTTGGGGCCATTCTTGGTCTCTCAGGGTTCTATGCTCTACAAAGCTGGAGAGTCACAGTTAGTTTGAGATATTTTTGGAATACCAACCTCTGGAATGATCTGATTGCCCTTAAACCTTATTCAGTTGGTATGATTTTGACGAGTAACTTGAATGACATGGTAGAGCACATTGATACCAGTGTCAGTGCATAATTGCCAACTTCACCTGAGCCTCCAACAAGAATCAGAGAAGCTATTATATCTCTCTTCATCAAAGTGAAAAAACTTTTGCACTTCAAAGGACACTATCAAGAAACTTGAAAGAAGGGCTGTGGATGTTGCTCAGTGGTAGAGCACTTGTCTAGCATGCACAAGGCCCTGGGTTCCAGTCCCAACACTGGAAAACTAAAGGAGGAAAATGAGACAAAAGCCTACAGAAGGGAGAAAATGTTTGCAAATATTTTCCACTGGGGAAATAGAAAGTATTTTCTATGAAAAATATTTGCAAATATTATGTATCTTACAAGGAACTTATATCTATAATATATTATTACAAGTTAATGATAGAAAAACAAATAATTGTATTTTAAAAAAATGGATAGACACTTTTCCAGAGATTTACAAATGGCTAATAAACACATGAAAAGAAACTCAACATCACTAGCCATCAGGAAAATTCAACAAAAACCACAAACACCAATTCATATCCACTATCAAAAAGAGAGATAATAATAAATGCTAGTGAGGATGTAGAAAAATTGGAACTTCATCCACTACTGCTAGGATTGTAAAAGATATAGCTCTTTGTAACACAACCTGTCAGTTCCTCAAAAGATTAAATATAAAGTTCCCTATCATTCTGCATTTTGCTATTAGGCATATAATCAGAAGAAATGAAAACATGCCCACATGAAGCTTGTACATAGACACTCATAGCAGCAAATTCATAACAGGCCAAAAATAGAAACAATACAAATGTCTGCCAACTGATGAACACATAAATATAGTGTGATATAGCCCTATGGTGGAATATTACTGGGCAGTAAAAGAAAAGAAATACTGGTACATGTTACAATAAAGATAACTCTTGAAACATTATGCTAAGTGACTGAAGTTAGTCACAAAGAGAACATATTTTATAATTCCATTTATATTAAATGTCCAAAATAGTCAAACCTTAGAGATAGAAACTAGATTTGTGGCTATTGTGGGCTGGGGGTAGAGAGGAGGATTGAAGGGAAAGTGGGGAGTGACTGCCAATGGGTACTGGGTTTCTTTTTGGTATGATGAACTTGGTCTAAAATTGATGGTGTTGAGCTGGGGATGTAGCTCAGTAGTAGAGTGCTTATCCGACATGCATGCAGCCCTGGGTTCAATCCCCAGCACAGTAAAAATAAATAAAATCGATGGCATTTATGGTTGCACAATGTTTTGAATATACAAAAAGAAAAAAGCAATGGATTGTAAAGTTTTAATGGGTGAATTATACAGTACATGAATTATATTTTAATAAAACTGCTTTTAGATATATAGGAAATGAAGAAATGTAGATCATATGTGTATTATAGTATGTGACTGGTGGAGACAGAGAGAAGGCAGTAACTGGGATAGGGAGGCCAAGGTAAGGAGTTTTGTTGATGGTGATGGTACTGGTGGTGGTTGTCTTCGTTGTGATTTCTTGCTTTTTAAGGATGAGAGGTGCTGAACCATCTATGAATGCATCTGAAAATGATCTCAAAAGAGGTTGAAAATACAGGAAAGTGAGGCAACTGGCAAAGGCCCTGTGATCTCTCAGAAGTCAGAAGGAAGTAGGGTCCAGATCAAAGATGCACAGATTGGCCTTTTATAGATAAAGACAATTTCTCTAGGAGAGAGGCCCATTAGTTGCATTAGGTGATGGGAGAAAAGTAGAGAGACCAGTCTAGTGGCCGTGACTTTCTCTTTGGAGAGGAGAAAGAAGGAATGAGCAGTTTGGACAACGGGGAAGGTGTGAAATGGGTAGCATGGTGCTAGAAAGAAAGCTTCTTGGAAAGCTAGTGATGTTTCCAGGGAGTATTAGGGGTGGTTGACAAATGAGATGGGTGGAAGGACTTTTCTTGGCAATGCTCCTCTGTTGGATGCAGGCACAGAGGGGACAGATGATTGGGCTCCTTCATTGAAATAGGGCACCATAAAGTCACTAATGAGCTAAATCTTCATATTCAAAGACAGAGCAACACATAACAAAATTGGAAGGGACAATTTTGCCTGGGGTCTTTGTAACACAGGCAGTCTAATTTTCCTTCCTTGGTGACTACTACTTCTCAGCTTCCTTTGATAACATGTCCTCCTTCACCCAACAATCTTTAAATACTGATAGGAAGCTTAGGGGATAGAATGGGCTAAGTAGAACATGCTTCCTGCTTTCCTGATACTTCTATCAAGAGGAACAGATGATCAACAAGCAATCACATAATGTATCATCCAATTTCAATTATGATCAGAGCTACCTTCCAAGGAATGTATAAGGCATTCAAAAAGTGCATTGCAAGGATCCTGACTCGGCCTGTAGACCCTGTTAAACGAGATTTACCAGCAGGGCACTTTACAGGGAACAGACACCCAACAACTATTTGCTGAGTCCAGGAAGACCAAAATGAGACAAAAAATAGTAACTTTACAAGTTGGCATTCAATAGCAGCTTTGATAGTACTAGTCTTCATTTTTCTAAAAAATTCAACAATTTTAAAAAGTGACAAGAAACAGTAGACCTGGGACAAGGGCAAAGCTATATTCTTAGGGAAGAAAAACAAGCCACACTTAAGAGCAAGGAAAGGCTGATATCTGCCATAGTTCACAGCAAAATCAGTGTTGGTATGAAAACACCTCAGCCCATTGCAACAGAGGTGGCTTGGAGGGGAAAGATCTCCAACCTACAACATCATGCAAATGATTTCTATCATCTCTAGCAAACAATCAACTTCCCTCAAGGAGTTCAAAATTCAGTGACAGAAAAGATAATAGAAAGACAACCAAATATGCAAAGAAATATGATGATGATTCTATCCCTTAGATTAAATTTTTTTCCAGAATAGTTAAACATATTGAGACGTGAACTTTCAGTCTTGCGTTTTCAGTGGCTTAGAAAGAGAGAGATAAGGAGCCTGTGGCAGGTGGGTCCTGGAGAGAAGTCTCTGAGGCAGAGGTTAGCATGCAGGGAGTCTCCTGGGGAATCCTCGCAGGATGAGATTATGAGGAAAGGAAGGGAAGAGAGCAGAAGCGCACAGAGGTAGATATCATGTAGTCTGATGACCTCTAGACCAAGTTCTCAAATCGGTGTGTCCCTTCCAAGTTGCTCCTAGTTGGGAGGGGGGTCTTGTCCTTGCCTTGACCAGTCATGGTGTGGAGAAGGGAAGGGAGAAGTGACACTGGACAAAGAGACTCTTCAGCCAAGGCAACACTTTAAGAGGGTTTAATGCTGAGGGGTGTCCCTTGGCAACTGGAGAAACAAATTTTTTGGTCCTGAAGGGGGAGCAGGGCCACCCAGAACAGTGCTCACTGCTATGCCTGGACTTGTTATTTAACAACCTTCCAGTGAGATCTGTGGAGTGACACTCTGTCCATCTTGGGAAACAGAGAGCATTTGTGTCTACCTGCACAAAAGAACAAATCCTTATATTTCAGGTAAACCAAATTTCAATGACAAATGAGTTGACTCGTCAGGAGTATATGAACACCTATTGCAAATACTTGACGGAAGTTTCTCTATCAAATAACTTTGAGAATTCAAAACCAAGGAAAACCTAACACCAACTGGGCCATGAGATGTGTAGCACAGACACAATCACCTGCAAACCTTTAACCTTGACTGTTGAGTATGTAGAATTCAGGCAGGTTCTACACAAAGTCATATTGACAGAGCCAGACTAACTCTTGGGGAAAAAAATAAATAAATGGGAATGAGATCAATTGAAGTGCCGTGCAGAACTTTTCTTGTCATGTATTTAGCTGTGGTCTGGAGGCTTATTAGGATTTATTGCCAAGTCTCCGTGGCAGCAGATGAGAAGCAGATACCCCACTCACCAGGACTGAGCTTCCTCTCAGATCTGCTGAGGATTGAACCCAGTGCCTCATACATATTGGGCAAGTGCTCTACCACTGAGCCACAACCCCAGCCCTCAGATTTGCTTTTCTAACATTCTACTCTCTTCTAATAGCCAAGGCCTACTTGGACATGCCCTCCTTAGGAAGGGTTTTGAATTTTTTCCTTTAGGACAGTGTTTTCTAGTATTTGCTTCCTGGAGCATGTGCCTTGGAAACCATGTTTTAAAAACATGTTTTAAAGACATGTTCCTGAATCCTGCCCTAGACCAACTGTTTCAGAACCTCTGAGACTAACAATCTACATTTAAAAAAATAATCTGGCTACATGAATCATTTGCACCCTTAATTAGTAAACAGTTCCCTCTCTGCTCCCCCTTCTGGTCTCAGCTGCCGCACTGGATGAACATGGCAGAACTAAGCTCTAAAAAATGGGAAGGCCTAGCATTTTAGCTAAAGACCGTCTTTAAGGATTCCATCTCAATGGGGAAATTTCAGCCACCAGGGCAAAATGGTTACTAAATTTCCCTCCCTCTTTCCCTTTTCTTTCTGGTCTTTTCTTCATCTGTTGTTCTGTGATAGTCTTGTCTTCTGCCCACTTCAGTCTTGGACCCTTCAATAAATACATGTATCAGCCAGGAAATTCTAAAGACAACCTGAGATTTATATGTGATTTAATAACTTCTGATTAACTAACTCAGTTCTGGGGAATGTGTGTTGTAACCAAACATGAAAAAAAACTTTCCACATTTCCCAAGGGAACCACCTAACTAAGTATGGGGAAAAGAAACTAAAAAGGCTTTCACCATCAAATAAGTTTAAAGAATACTGAATTAAAATTACCTGAACTGCAGAACATTTCATTCTTTAATAGGCTAATACACACCAGGAATTTCCCAGAGGACACCAATGTGCATTATGGCCTGGATCTACTTTGTGGAGACTCTTGAATTCATCTTATTCTGAGGACCACAATTGGGAAAGGATGTTCTAGATTGTAGTAGGTGGCCTGTCCATCAGCTATATTCATGCTATCGGATGGATCACATTTTCTACAGTCTGAAATTCTTTGTCTGCTTACTCTGTCTTGGGGCTTAATTTAGCATTTTAGCAAAAGTACCCAAACTAGGTCTTCATTTTCTGTTATTTCAAGAAACTTGAGATTTCAGATCCACATTTCATACTTCATGAAATTTACTTTCAGGCATACTATGCAATCTTTGGCCAATGTCTTACAAGTGGATTTTTTGCTTCTATTCCTCTTGGCTGAAAGAACTATTCAAATATCAAGGTTCATGTGCTTGATGTTTATTTGAAAATTTGTGTTCACTATTGACTCATGTAACTATTCTATTCTATGTATTCCACTTAGCACTTGGGTATTTAGGGAGAAAAATCTTTTGAAACAACATTTGTGTCTGTCTCCAATATACATTTTAATTCACAAAGCTTTTGATGTAAAGCTGTAAATGATTACTCACCAATGAATACAGATTTTATTTTTTATCGATGTTTCACTTCTATTTCCTTCTCTTAAAACCAGTTTTTATTATTTTCCTTGAATGTATCAGAGCTTCTTTATTGATAATTTCTTGAATATCCTTAGGTAAATCTTGAAAAAGTTTAACTGTAAGACATCAATGAAATAACAATGCAGATTTTCATCTAACAGACCTAATCAAGAATAGATAAGTTTTAGAGGTTGCAAGTTGGACTCATTCCATTCAAAAGTGTCTTAAAAATATGTGTCTGTATGGATAAAATAACACTATAGTGAATGTTTTAAATGGATTTTTTTCCAGCCTCTACAGAGATAGGTTGTGATGCTGTCTTGGAGAAGGACCTCGATTCACACATTTGCTACCAATTCAACCTGCTTTCATTTCTCTCTTGGACTGAGGCACATTCTTCATGCCAGATGCAAGGAAGTGCTTTATTAAGTATTGCAGATGAAAGTGAAGAAAATTTCATAAGGAGTAAGTAGGTGGATGACGCACATTGATATTGGTATGATAAAATGATTATTGTTAACAGTTATGTTCACATATGCAAAAATGTCTCTTCTGAAGACATTAGTCATTGAATTCCATTTATAAATTATTAAGTACTCTATTAATTAACAGTTTATCTGTCACTCACTGCATGCAGTACATACTAGGCTTTCTGGAAGATGCCAAAGAATTGAATATTTTAGTGGGAAAAACAAAAACACACACATGTGAACTAACAGTATAAGACAATAATATAAAATGTCAAAGGATTTGTACTAACAAGCAAGACTTGTGTTTCACCCATTCCCTAAATCATTCTTTTACTTCTTTATAGATTAAATGTGTTTGGGAATCCCTTTAAATTTTTTTTTTGGAAACATTAAAAAGTGTCAAAAAATTAGTCACTTTTATTAAGAGTTTTTGACACTTTTTTTCTCAAATTTTATTACACCTGTAGGACAATGAAAATAATTTTTAAATCAGCTATACAGAAAGAAAAGCAAATGAAAAATTACCTATAGTTCTATAAACCAGAGTTAACCATGTCCTTTTTCAAAAACATATAAATGCATGGGATATACATAGCATATATGAATAAATGGTATCATATGAAAGTATGAGGCAGCTATTGCACATAATATAGGTGCAGGAACCAGAGAGCTCCCTGCCTGGGATTGAATCCTGCCTCTACCACTTACTAACAGATTTACTCAAGCAACTCACTTAAACACTCTGTGCCTCAATTCCTCCACTATCTAGAGGAAATAATATAGTACCTACTGCTTAGTGGAGATTACATGTTATAATGCAGATGAAGTCTTAGAAAAGTGCCCAGCACACATAACGAATACTCAGTGTGTGTTAACCATTTAACAACCATGCACACAGTGGGTAAGCTGCCTTTTTCATTTGCCTACCTATAAGAAACATGTGTCCATGTCTGTAAATATATAGTATACATCATAATTGTTAATGATTACCTAGTAGTGTAGTTAGGCAGTAATATATTTATGTAATCTCCTCTTAATTAGAGACAGATAAAATTATCTTATTTACTTAATTTGTTACAATTATTAACCATTCCTGCACATTTCATTGTTCATAGTTCCACAATTATTTCTCTATAAGCTTATAGAAGTGGATTCCCAGAATGGAAGAGGAGGCACACTTACTTAAAAGCTTTTGAAAGTCAGTAACATTTTCCAGAAGAATTGTTACAAATGGATAAACAGTGCATGCCTACCCTTCCCCCCAGATTTGAGTGAGTCATACATATTAGAGGAAAACACCAATTTCCAAAATTGTTATTAACCTGGAGGTTTTTATGTAAAAGTTTGCACACCATTTATGAATTACAGTTTTATCTATCTTAACTGCAAAGATATATTATGAGAAGATTTGGAATTATGCATTGAATTTCAATAACTATTTTTGAAAATAAAATGTCAGAGACTTTGATTTATATTCCTCAATTCTATAATTAGACTTTGAAAGTTGTTTAGGAAAACAGAAGTCTATTCATAAAGACAGAATTCTGTTCTAATTAACCTATTTTTTAATGATGAGAATAATCTAATGTTTCTTGCTAGTTACTGGTGAACATTAACTATGGGAATAAAGAATTATCTAAGCTGTCATGTATGCCAAGCAATATCCAAAGGAATTTACATTTGAATTTGTTATTACAATATTGAGGGTCAATTTAGTTGTAAAGATAAGTAGACAGGTTTTTTGAACTTTAAACATAGATTATAAATTGCAGAATGCCTTTATGTGTGTTAATAAAACAATTGCACAATGGACATTCAAAATATAAGAATAATTTATATTTTAATTAGATTACTTTAAAACATTACTTGGCACTTACTTAGATATGAATTATGGAAATTTGTCCCTGTTTTGTCAATGCATTTTTTTGGGGGGGCGGGGGTACTAGGGATAGAACTCAGGGGGCACTTGACCACTAAGACACATCCCCAGCCTTATTTTGTATTTTACTCAGAAACAGGATCTCACTGAGTTGCTTAGCACATGGCTTTTGCTGAAGCTGGCTTTGAACTTTCGATCCTCCTGTCTCAGCCTTCCAAGCCGCTGGGATTACAGGCGTGCGCCACCAAACCTGGCATCAATGCATCTTTCAATACATTTCTTGTCATCACAAAACCTGTTTCGATCTGTTAATGATCATATAGTGCTATTGAAAGGAATAATTAAATCAGCATTAGGACGAGATTCCATGTGCAATCACTGAGGATGCTGCAGACTTGCTATGTGAATACTCTGACCTCATAACCTGAGTAATTAAAGCATGAGATGCATGATGCAGTGGTCAGCCACAGGAGCCACAGAGCCAGCCTGCCATAAACTGTCTCTGACCTAAGTAGAGGGAGCAGCCTCAAATGTTTTAGTCAGCTTTTTCACTGCTGTGACCAAAAAACCTGACAAGAACAATTTTAGGAAGAAAAGTTTACTTGGGGGCTTACAGTTTCTGAGGTCTCAGTTTATAGATGGCCGACTCCATTCCTCAGGGTTCAAAGCAAAGAACATCATGGTGAAAAGGTGTAGCAGAGGAAAGCAGCTGATGACGTGGCTCCAGGAGAGAGAGAGAGAGAGAGAGAGAGAGAGAGAGAGAGAGAGCGAGCACTCCCCTCAATCAAGACAAAATATATACCCCAAAGGCCTCCAACCACACCCTACCTGCCTACAACTACCACCTAGTTAATCCTTATCAGGAATTAATGCACTGCTTAGGTTAAGGTTCTCATAACCCAATTATTTTGCCTGTAAACTTTCTTGCACTGTCTCACACATGAGCTCTTGAGACATCTAATAGCTAAACCCTAACATACTGCATGTGGCTTTAGTCCACACCTGATGGAGATCCCTCTGGATGCTCTCTGGTCCCTTGCATTTTGCTGCTTCTCTTGGCCACACATTTCTGCCTGGCTTTCCCTGATCTGCTGTGCTTCAGCACACTTTCTGAAATTTAAAGACTTGCCTCCATTGGCTTTCTGGGAGTGGCCCTGGACACTTCCTCATCTACACTCTAAAAGTCTTAAATGCATGAACCCTTTGAAAATAAGATGGCTTCAGAATCTTAACAATGCACCCCTGAGTACATTGAGAACCTTTGAAGGACAACATTTTTGGATGCTTGAATGAAACACTGACAGCCAAGTGTGAACTTTAGGAGATTGCTGGGTTTCTGAGGACAGTGGAGGTTTGCTTTTGTCCCTCTGAAGCATCAGGGTGGGTTTTAGTAGCACCTAAACCCCATCCTGTTACTAAGATTGATTAATGACTCCATGAACCAGGAATAGGAAAACAAGACAGAAGTATAACATTAAAAACGTTCTAATTCCATGATTTTCTTTTCAGAGCACATAAGTGGTAAAGCAGTAGAAGTATGGACAGGTTTGAATCAGCTGGATGAAAACACTGGCTGGCAGTGGTCTGATGGCACCCCACTTACCTATCTGAACTGGAACACAGGTACCCACAGTGTTTTACTTACCTTCGACATGTGGCATCATTCTGTGGCCTTAAGCAGCGGCATGTCCCATGTAGATACAAGACATTATTCTTGAAGTGGCTTATAAATATTTTTTAGCCTAACTAAATATCCTATAAGGCAAGTTTTTTCAGACAAATAAGGTAGAGGCCACGAAGGTAAGCTATTTAGCTAAGGCTGCAGGAGAATGTGGGTTAGGGTTCAGGTTCCAGCTGCTGTTTTTAGAAACAACAACAAATCGCAAAAAAAAAAAAAAAGAAAAAGAAAAAAAAATTCACTTTAAAGTGAAATTGGCTCTTTTGCCATCATTGGGAAATCATTTAATTGTCATGTCTGGACTTTAGCTGCAAAATCATAATATCTAATAGGCTTGACTATCTTTGAGAAGTTTCTTTTGATGCTAAAATTACATTTCAGTGTGTATTGAACTCACTTGAAACACACATATTGTATTTTCAGAGACGAACGTTGATCCATTTGTTGAATATCGCTGTGGAGTATTTAATACATTTATGTCAAATGCCTGGAGGAGTAGGGACTGTGAGTTCACCTTGCCTTATATATGTAAAAAATATCTAAACCGCACTGATCATGAAATAGTTGGTAAGTGTTTTAACTTGTTCTTGCACGTTGTTTACTTATTCTCTCAATATATTCAAATTCCTCTATTTTTGTTAATTCATAATTTAAATTTAGCTAAAGCTGATTTATGTTTTTATGAATAAAAATGTGTAACTAGATAATATCTGTAATTTCAAAAGCACAATGAATCTAACAGATGTATTTATGCTTTTACTAAAAGCTGAAACAACCTGAGCATAGCAAACATTTTCTTCCTCTTTTTAAAAAATTTGCATTCTTTAATCATTCTGCATTAGAAGCTTGCTCTTTTTTGCTAATCTAGATTTGAGTTTTATTTATGATTCCCCTAGAAATTAAAAATATCAAATTATTTACTTCATTAATTTTCTTGTTTGTTAATTTTTTAATTGACCCACAATAATTGTACATATTTATGAGATAGAATGTTGTGTTTCGATATATTTCAATACATCTATGTATTGCATAATGATTAAATCGGGATTATTAGCTTATCCTTTATTTCAAATGCTCATCATTTCTTTGGAGTGAGAACATTCAAAAATCCCTCTTCTGGCTATTTTGAAATATACAATGCATTGTGTGTGTATGTGTGTGTGTGTGTGTGTATGTGTGTGTCTATGTGTGTGTGCGCACTGGGGATTAAACCCAGGGCTTTGTGCATTCGAGGCAAGCACTCTACCAACTGAGCTGTATCCCAAGCCTAATGCATTATTTTCAACTGTAGTCACCCTACTCTGCAGCAGAACCAATTCCCCCTATTTAATTATAACTTTACACCCTTCTCGATTTTGTACCACATCTGTATCTCTTATTAGTAACACCCTCCCCCTAAAATAACAAAAAAATGGTATAATTAAGACTTAAATAATACCAAATTACAATCTAGCCCAATTGTTTCTGTCTTTAAGGTCTATTACCTCTTTTTAGTTCTTGTGGGAATAAATGTCTTAACTCAAAAGTAGAGATAAAAACATAACCATTTTTAAAAGAATCATTACAAGAATAATTAGAAACAACTCTACATTTTAAAAAGGCTAAATTGTCATGTTTAAATATTGCCCCTTACAATCAGGTTTTAACTGTTATTCTCCTTTAAATAGCTCAGCCTGCGAATAATGTACAACAGGGGTAGGGATCCTGTCGTTTTTTTCCCCCACAGGGATTTTTCCATTCTTTCAAGAATTTGCCTAAAAATGCTGCCAGCTGTTTTTGTCCTTTTCCCTCTGTCTCTTCCTTCTTTTACCTTTCTCTGTCCGTGTCTTTCTTCTTCATCTTTTCATTCTTTCTTATGCCCTCCTGCATTCCCCTGCCTCCTTTCTTCTGTTTCATGTTTCTCTAATCTACTAATTGAGACTAGAAGACCAGAAATGGGAATAGTGGCATTAGGTTTGTTTGCAGTATATGTTGTTGCTTTGAGATCAAGAAATTCTTCTGATGATTCAGTCCAGTGTCTTCACACTGTGCTTCTGGGATCCCAGGGTTTTTTGTTTGTTTGTTTTAACTGACACATAAAGAAAATAAGAATTGTACATGTTAACAGGGCAACCTTTAATGGTTTGATACATGTACACCTTGCACAGCATTGACATCAGGTTAAAATCTCTACCTCCTCAAGTCATTTCTTTTTTCATTGGTGCATTCTAGTTTTATTAGTGGAATTCATTGTTACTTATTCACATATGCACACAACGTAATTTGGCCAATTTCATTTCCCAGTAAAACTTTCAAAATTATTTCTTACAGTTTCTCAAAATACACAATACATCATTATGAACTACAGTTACCTCACGGTGCAAAAACACCAGTTCCTCCCATGTCCATCTAACTGTAATTCAGCACCCATTGATCAATATTTCCCCATCTCTCCCCACCTATTCTCCCTGGTCTCTGGTAATCATCAGTCTTTTCTTAACTATGGTGAGATCAACTTTGTTATATTCCACATATGAGTGAGATCATGCAGTATTTGTCTTTCTATGCCTGGTTTAGTTCATTTGACATACTGATCTCCAGTTCCATCCATGTTGTTCCAAAAGACAGGATTTCATCCTTTTTATGTCTGACTAGTATTCTGTTCCATTCACCACATTTCCTTTACCCATTTGCCAGTTGATGGATACTTAGGTTGTTTCCATTTCTTGACTAATATGAATAGTGCTGCAATAAGCATGTAAAACAGATGTGTCTTTGACATACTGATTTCATTTCCTTTGGAAATATAGCCACTAGTGGGATTGCTGGATCATGTGGTAGTTATATATTTATTTTTGAGGAACTTCCATATTGTTTTCCTTAATGGCTATACTAATTTACATTCACGACAACAGTATGCAAGGGTTTCCTTTTCTCTACCTCCTTGCCAGTATTGATTGTCTTTAGTCTTTATTATAATAGCCATTCTTATCGGGGCAAGGCTATATCTCATTGTGGTTTGATTTGCATTTTCCTGGTGACTAGTGATATTAAACTTTTTTTTTTATGTCTGTTGGCCATTGGGATATCTTCTGTTGAGAAATGTCTACTTAGATCTATTGCCCACTTTTTTTTTTAAGTTCTCTATCTCCAACTGTCAGCTCTATGGGAGTAAGGAACACCCACTACCTTTTTTTTTTCAGTTTTAGATGGACACAATACTTTTATTTTATTTTTATGTGAAGCTGAGGATCTAACCCAGTGCTTCACACATGCTAGGCAAGCGTTCTACCACTGAGCCACAACCCCTGCCCAAAGTCTAGACTCTTTTTTTTTTTTTTATCAGATATTGAACTCAGGATCACTCAACCACTGAGCCACATCCCCAGCCCTGTTGTGTATTTTATTTAGAGACAGGGTCTCACTGAGTTGCTTAGCACCTCACTTTTGCTGAGGCTAACTTTGACCTCACAATCCTCCTGTCTCAGCCTCCTGTGCTGCTGGGTTATAGGTGTATGCCACTGTGCCCACTTTAATCAAGCTATTAGTTTGTGTTTTTTTTTTTAATTGAATTTTTGGAGTTCCTTCTATATTCTAGATAGTAATTCCTTGTCAGATGCACAGTTTGCAAATATGTCTCCCTTTCTGTAGATTCTCTCTGTGCTCTGTTGATTAATTCCTTCACTTAGCTTTATAGTTTGAAGTAATTTCCATTTTTGCTTTTGTTTCCTATATTTGTGAGGTCTCAACCAAAAAATGCTTGTCCACTCCAAAGT
The DNA here is from genome assembly GCF_047511675.1 of Marmota flaviventris. Lineage (NCBI taxonomy): Eukaryota > Metazoa > Chordata > Mammalia > Rodentia > Sciuridae > Marmota > Marmota flaviventris. Next base: position 71,077,628 of record NC_092508.1, read on the forward strand.
CCTGAAGTATTTCTCTTTTTTTCATCAAGTACTTTCATGTCTTACATTTAAGTCTTCATTTTTTTTTAGCTTATTTTTGTAACAGGTAAGAGATAGGGGTCTAGTTTCAGTCTTCTGCATGTGGATATTTTTCCAGCACCATTTATTGAAAAGACTGTCCTTTCTCCAATGTGTGTTCTTAGCACCTTTGTCAAAAACCAGTTGGCTATGGAAGCATGGGTAGATTTGTAGGTTCTCTCTTCTGTTCCATTGGTCTATGTGTCTGTTTTTATGCCAATACCATGCTGTTTTGATTGTTATAGCTTTGTAGTATGTCTTGAAATCAGGCAGTGTAATGCCTCCTGATTTGTTCTTTTGTTCAAGATGACTTTGGCTATTTGGAGTTTTGCTTGTTTCCATATTAATTTGTTTTCTCTAGTTTTCTGAAGAATATCATTAGTATTTTGATAGGAATTGCACTGAATCTGTAAATCATTTCATGCAATACAGACATTTTAACAACACTGATTCTTCTAAGCTGTGAACACAGGATGTCTTTCCACTTTTTGTCTCTAATTTCTTTAATCAATGTTTCACATTTTCATTGTAGATATCTTTCATCTCTTTGGCTAAACTTATTTCAAGACTTTTTGATAGCTATTGAAAATGAGATTGCTATCTTGATTTCTTTTTCAAATAATTCATTATTGGCATAAAGCAACATTACTCATTTTTATATATTGACTTTCTATCTTGCAACTTTATTGAATTCATTTATTAGTTATAAAAGTTATTTGGTTAGATCATGTCTTCTGGAGACTGACAATTTGATTTCTTTTTTTCCAATTTAGTTGTCCTTTATTTCTTCCTCTTGCCTGCTTGCTCTAGCTAGGACTTCCAAGACTATATTGGCTAAAAGTGACTATATTGGCAACTTTGTCTTGTTGTAGATCTTAAAAAGAGAGCTTTCAGTTTTTCCACATTCCATATATTGATGAACCACATCCTCAGCCCTTTTTATTTTTGTTTTAATACAGGGTCTTGTTAAATTGCAGATGCTGGCCTCAGACTTGCAATTCTCCTGCCTCAGTCTCCTGAGTTGCTAGGATTACAGTTGTGTGCCACTGTGCCTGGCTACCCCTTATTATTGTATAGTGACTTTCCTTTTCTCTTTTTACTGCTTTTGATTTAAAGTCTATTTTATTTTATATAAATATGGCTACTCCTGCTTTATTTTTGATTCTACTTACATGTCATATCATAGCAATCTCTTCACTTTCAGCCTATATGTGTCCTTAGAGGTAAAGTGAGTTTCTTGTGAGCAACGTATATTTGGGTCTTGGTTTTTTGTTATTGTTGTTGTTTTCTTTTCTTTTTTGCTCCAGACACTGTATGTCTTTTAATTGGAGAATTTAATTCATTTATGTTTGAGGTAATTATTGATAGCTAAGTTTACTACAATCACTTTATAACTTGTATTCTAGTATTGTTGTAATTCTTTATTTCTCCCCTCTCTTACAGTCTTCCTTTATGGTTAAGTGATTTACTCTATCAGTATGTTTTTTTTTTTTTTTTTTTTTTTTTTTTTTTTTTTTTTTTTTTTTTTTTTTTTTTTATTTTTTTTTTTTTTTTATTTTTTTTTTTTTATTGTTGGTTGTTCAAAACATTACATAGTTCTTGATATATCATCTTTCACACTTTTCTTCAAGTGGGTTATGAACTCCCATTTTTAGCCCATATACAGATTGCAGAATCACATCAATTACACATCCATTGATTTACATATTGCCATACTAGTGTCTGTTGTATTCTGCTACAATTCCTATCCTCTACTATCCCCCCTCCCCTCCCCTCCCCACCCCTCTTCTCTCTCTACCCCCTCTACTGACCTTCATTTCTCCCCCTTGTATTATTTTTCCCTCTCCCCTCATTTCCTCTTGTATGTTCTTTTGTATAACCCTGAGGGTCTCCTTCCATTTCCATGCAAATTTCCTTTTTCTCTCCCTTTCCCTCCCACCTCTCATCTCTGTTTAATGTTAATCTTCTTCTCATGCTCTTCGTCCCTACTCTGTTCTTAGTTACTCTCCTTATATCAAAGAAGACATTTGGCATTTGTTTTTTAGGGATTGGCTAGCTTCACTTAGCATAATCTGCTCTAGTGCCATCCATTTCCCTGCAAATTCTATGATTTTGTCATTTTTTAATGCAGAGTAATACTCCATTGTGTATAAATGCCACATTTTTTTAATCCATTCGTCTATTGAAGGGCATCTGGGTTGGTTCCACAGTCTTGCTATTGTGAATTGAGCTGCTATGAACATCGATGTAGCAGTGTCCCTGTAGCATGCTCTTTTTAGGTCTTTAGGGAATAGACCAAGAAGGGGAATAGCTGGGTCAAATGGTGGCTCCATTCCCAGCTTTCCAAGACATCTCCATACTGCTTTCCAAATTGGCTGCACCAATTTGCAGTCCCACCAGCAATGTACAAGTGTACCCTTTTCCCCACATCCTCGCCAGCACTTGTTGTTGTTTGACTTCATAATGGCTGCCAATCTTACTGGAGTGAGATGGTATCTTAGGGTGGTTTTGATTTGCATTTCTCTGACTGCTAGAGATGGTGAGCATTTTTTCATGTACTTGTTGATTGATTGTATGTCCTCCTCTGAGAAGTGTCTGTTCAGGTCCTTGGCCCATTTGTTGATTGGGTTGTTAGTTATCTTATTGTCTAATTTTTGGAGTTCTTTGTATACTCTGGATATTAGGGCTCTGTCTGAAGTGTGAGGAGTAAAGATTTGTTCCCAGGATGTAGGCTCTCTATTTACCTCTCTTATTGTTTCTTTAGCTGAGAAAAAACTTTTTAGTTTGAGTAAGTCCCATTTGTTGATTCTAGTTATTAACTTTTGTGCTATGGGTGTCCTATTGAGGAATTTGGAGCCCGACCCCACAGTATGTAGATCGTAGCCAACTTTTTCTTCTATCAGACGGCGTGTCTCTGATTTGATATCAAGCTCCTTGATCCATTTTGAATTAACTTTTGTGCATGGTGAGAGAAAGGGATTCAGTTTCATTTTGTTGCATATGGATTTCCAGTTTTCCCAGCACCATTTGTTGAAGATGCTATCCTTCCTCCATTGCATGCTTTTAGCCCCTTTATCAAATATAAGATAGTTGTAGTTTTGTGGATTGGTTTCTGTGTCCTCTATTCTGTACCATTGGTCCACCCGCCTGTTTTGGTACCAGTACCATGCTGTTTTTGTTACTATTGCTCTGTAGTATAGTTTGAAGTCTGGTATCGCTATACCGCCTGATTCACACTTCCTGCTTAGCATTGTTTTTGCTATTCTAGGTCTTTTATTTTTCCATATGAATTTCATGATTGCTTTCTCTATTTCTACAAGAAATGCCTTTGGGATTTTGATTGGCCTTGCATTAAACCTATAGAGAACTTTTGGTAATATCGCCATTTTGATGATGTTAGTTCTGCCTATCCATGAACAGGGTATATTTTTCCATCTTCTAAGATCTTCTTCTATTTCTCTCTTTAGGGTTCTGTAGTTTTCATTGTATAAGTCTTTCACCTCTTTTGTTAGGTTGATTCCCAAGTATTTTATTTTTTTTGAAGATATTGTGAATGGAGTGGTTGTCCTCATTTCCATTTCAGAGGATTTGTCGCTGATATACAGGAATGCCTTTGATTTATGCGTGTTGATTTTATATCCTGCCACTTTGCTGAATTCATTTATTAGCTCTAATAGTTTCTTTGTAGAGCCTTTTGGGTCTCCTAGGTATAGAATCATATCATCTGCAAATAGTGATAATTTAAGTTCTTCTTTTCCTATTTTTATGCCTTTAATTTCTTTCGTCTGTCTAATTGCTGTGGCCAGTGTTTCGAGAACTATGTTGAACAGAAGTGGTGAGAGAGGGCATCCCTGTCTTGTTCCAGATTTTAGAGGGAATGCCTTCAATTTTTCTCCATTCAGAATGATGCTAGCCTGAGGCTTAGCATAGATTGCTTTTACAATATTGAGGTATGTTCCTGTTATCCCTAGTTTTTCTAGAGTTTTAAACATAAAGGGATGCTGTACTTTGTCGAATGCTTTTTCCGCATCTATCGAGATGATCATATGGTTCTTAATTTTAAGTCTATTGATGTGGTGAATAACATTTATTGATTTCCGTATATTGAACCAGCCTTGCATCCCAGGGATGAATCCTACTTGATCATGGTGCACAATTTTTTTGATATGTTTTTGTATCCGATTCGCCAGAATTTTATTGAGGATTTTTGCATCTAGGTTCATTAGAGATATTGGTCTGAAGTTTTCTTTCTTTGAAGTGTCTTTGTCTGGTTTAGGTATCAGGGTGATGTTGGCCTCGTAGAATGAATTTGGAAGTTCTCCCTCTTTTTCTATTTCCTGAAGTAGCTTGAAAAGTATTGGTATTAGTTCCTCTTTAAAGGTTTTGTAAAATTCTGCTGTATACCCATCCGGTCCCGGGCTTTTCTTAGTTGGTAGTCTTTTGATGGTTTCTTCTATTTCCTCAATTGATATTGGTCTGTTTAGGTTGTCTATATCCTCCTGACTCAAACTGGGCAGATCATATGACTTCAGAAATTTATCGATGCCTTCACTATCTTCTAATTTATTGGAGTATAAGGATTCAAAATAATTTTTGATTATCTTCTGTATTTCTGAAGTGTCTGTTGTGATATTGCCTTTTTCATCCCGTATGCTAGTAATTTGAGTTCTCTCTCTTCTTCTCTTCGCTAGCATGGCTAAGGGTCTGTCGATTTTGTTTATTTTTTCAAAGAACCAACTTTTAGTTTTGTCAATTTTTTCAATTGTTTCTTTTGTTTCGATTTCATTAATTTCAGCTCTGATTTTAATTATTTCTTGCCTTCTACTTCTTTTGCTGTTGTTTTGCTCTTCTTTTTCTAGGATTTTGAGATGAAGCATGAGATCATTTATTTGTTGGTTTTTTCTTTTTTTAAGGAATGAACTCCAGGCAATGAATTTTCCTCTTAGAACTGCTTTCAATGTGTCCCACAGATTCCGATATGTTGTGTCTGTGTTTTCATTAATCTCTAAGAATTTTTTAATTTCCTCCTTGATGTCTTCTATAACCCATTGATCATTCAGTAACCTATTGTTCATTCTCCAAGTGATGTATGCTTTTTCCTTCCTTCTTTTATCGTTGATTTTCAGTTTCATTCCATTATGATCAGATAGGATGCATGGTATTATCTCTACTCCTTTATATTGTCTAAGAGTTGCCCTGTGACATAATATATGATCTATTTTTGAGAAGGATCCATGTGCTGCTGAGAAAAAAGTGTAACTGCTTGATGTTGGGTGGTATATTCTATATATGTCAATTAAGTCTAGGTTGTTAATTGTGTTATTGAGTTCTATAGTTTCCTTATTCAACTTTTGTTTGGAAGATCTGTCCAGTGGCGAGAGAGGTGTGTTGAAGTCTCCCATGATTATTGTATGGTGGTCTATTAGACTCTTGAACTTGAGAAGAGTTTGTTTGATGAACATAGCTGCACCATTGTTTGGGGCATATATATTTATGATTGTTATGTCTTGTTGGTGTATGGTTCCCTTAAGCAGTATGTAGTGTCCCTCTTTATCCCTTTTGATTAACTTTGGCTTGAAATCTATTTTATTTGATATGAGTATGGACACTCCTGCTTGTTTCCGAAGTCCATATGAGTGATATGATTTTTCCCAACCTTTCACCTTCAGCCTATGTATGTCTTTTCCTATCAAATGCGTCTCCTGTAGGCAGCATATTGTTGGGTCTTGTTTTGTGATCCATTCTACTAGCCTGTGTCTCTTAATTGGTGAGTTTAAGCCATTAACATTTAGGGTTATTATTGAGATATGGGTTGTTCTTCCAGCCATATTTGTTTATTTATGTTACTAAACATGGTTTGTTTTCCTCTTTGATTATCCCCCCCCTTTACTGTCCTACCTCCCACTGTTGGTTTTCATTGTTATTTTCCATTTCCTCTTCCTGTAATGTTTTGCTGAGGATGTTTTGAAGAGATGGTTTTCTAGCTGCATATTCTTTTAACTTTTGTTTGTCGTGGAAGGTTTTAATTTCATCTTCCATCCTGAAGCTTAATTTCGCTGGATACACAATTCTTGGTTGGAACCCATTTTCTTTCAGTGTTTGAAATATGTTATTCCAGGATCTTCTAGCTTTCAGAGTCTGTGTTGAAAGATCAGCTGTTATCCTAATTGGCTTGCCCCTAAATGTAATCTGCTTCCTTTCTCTTGTAGCTTTTAAAATTCTCTCCTTATTCTGTATGTTGGGCATCTTCATTATAATGTGTCTAGGTGTGGATCTCTTATAATTTTGCACATTCGGCGTCCTGTAGGCTTCTAGAATTTGGGATTCTGTCTCATTCTTCAAGTCTGGGAAGTTTTCTCGTATTATTTCCTTGAATAAATTGCTCATTCCTTTGGTATGGAGTTCTATACCTTCCTGTATCCCAATGACTCTTAAGTTTGGTCTCTTAATGTTATCCCATATTTCTTGGATGTTCTGCTCATGGTTTCTTAACAATCTTGCTGAGCTGTCTATGTTCTTTTCAAGTTCAAATACTTTGTCTTCATTGTCTGATGTTCTATCTTCTAAGTGTTCTACTCTGCTGGTAGTACTCTCAATTGAGTTTTTAAGTTGGTTTATTGCTTCCTGCATTTCTAGGATTTCTGTTTGTTTGTTTTTTATAACCTCTATCTCCCTGTATAGTTGATCCTTTGCTTCCTGGATTTGTTTGTGTAATTCCTTGTCGAAGTGATCTTTCATTGTCTGATTTTGCTGTCTAATTTCTTCCTTGATACTCCAGATCATCTGAAGCATATATATCCTGAATTCTTTATCTGACATTCCATCTGCTGCAGCTGTTACCTCTTCTAAAGTTGAGCTGACCTGCATTGCTTGTAGTCCTTTCTTTCCTTGTCTTTTCATACTGCTTGCGTTTCTTTCTTCTTGGTGAAACTGTTGTGTTTTTGAAAGTTTTTCCCCCCCTGTATATTTATATTGCTCTTGTATAGTTGAAAAGTCTCCCTTGCATGTGCGGGCAGGGGCTCAGCTCTGCCCCTCCTCCAATTGGTGTGAGGTGTCTACCACGCCCGCGGACCCCTGGGCCTGATCCCCCGTTCTGTCGCAGGTCTGCCTACCTTGCAGGTGGGGGCGGAGGCTCTGCCCTGCCCCTCCTACCACGCCCAGGGACCGCTAGGCCTGATCTGCAGGTTGGTCGCAGGTCTGCCCACCTTGCGGGCTGGGTGTCAGTTCCGCTCCGCCCCCACTCCAATTGGGGTCACTTGACCACCACACAGGCGGGCTGCTGGGCCTGATCTGGGCGCGGGCGAAGGCTCTGCTCTGCCCCTACTCCAGTTGGGATGAAGTGTGTACCACGCTGGCAGGCCGCTGGGCCTGATCCACCGGTCTGTCGCAGGTCTGCTTACCTTGCCGGCGCGGGCGGCGGCTCTGCCCTGCCCCTCCTACCACGCCTGCAGACCGCTGGGCCTGATCTGCAGGTTGGTTGGTCGCAGGTCTGCCTACTTTGCGGGTGCGGGCGGGAGCCCCTCTCCTCCCCTCTGGCTCGACGACAAAGCGAGAGAGACTCGGGTATCTGTGACTCACCCTCCCTACCAGGGGACCAACTGTTTCCGTCGCCGCTGGCACCGATGAAGTTTTCACCTCGGCCGCTCTCCGATGACATCAGATCTCTGCCATGCTGGCATCCCCTGTTCTATGGCTGAATCCCATTTTCTTCTCTTCCAATAGGCGGAGCTGTGCCCTCTGAGCCGAGCTTCTGCCCTCTATGTGCTGACAGAAATCCCTGTACGGTGGCTCCTGGGAGCCTCTCAATCCTGTTAGTCCATAGCCCTTTCACTTATCCGGCCCCTCCCCCTGTTCCTCCTCCCAGCCAGCCAGCCAGGTCCTGTTCACCAGAGGCGGTTCCCCAAGGATCTGATTACACTTGCAGCCCCACCGCGTGTCCTATATCCCGAACGATGAACACCCTCTCTGTCATTCAATTAAGCCCCAGTGCTGTGGTGGGGTGATCTGGGAACCAACAGTTTAATTTTTCCGGACCCCTTTGGTGGGCACGCCCCCAGAAACTGGCGGCTAAGATCTTGGGTGTCGCCGCTGGTGTTAAGGGGAGGTGGGGATCTGGAATCCCCTCTGCTTCCCTACAGACACGCCCCCGGTGGTTTCCTGGCTGCTTGTATCTGGAGGGGGTGGGAGTCACACACCTGCTAATGTGGATTCCGCTGGGAAGGAATTCTGTCGGCGGAACTCTGGTGATGTCACCACTCTGCTATGGCGGGCCCCAGGCTCCTTGCCGGAGTGTCCGAAGGGAGGGGTGGGAATGGTCTGTCTGGTTGGTTTCAGCTCCCGGTTTGCTATTTCATGAAGGCTTGGCGAGAGACCTCTTCCTAGAGTCCCTGCACTGCTCCTGCTGCGCTGCGTCTCGGAGGCTATCCGCCCTGACGCGGTGGCCGCGTGCAGGCAGCCGACAGTCGCCGAGTCGCGCGGGCAGCGGCTGGCGGGTCTGGACCTCTGCGCTGCGTGGCGGAGATTCACTCGTCTAGCGCAGACTGTCACCTCCAAAAATCCTTCCAATTCCCGGCCGGTCTCTCTTTAGTGGAATTTTGCTAGGAGTTTCTCAGCAGGTCGAATCTAAGCGTATCCATGCGTCTCTCTGACCCCGTTGTTGAGGAGGTACTGAAAGCACTGCCTCCCCTCTCGCCGCCATGTTGGATCATCTATCAGTATGTTTTGATTCTTCACTTTTTATTTTGTTTTGTCTATTATAGATTTTTGCTTTGTGGTTACCATGAGGCTTACAAAACATAACTTTTGATTATAACAAGTTATTTTTAATTTTTACCAACTTAAAGACCAGAACAGAACCAAATACAAAAGAACAAGAGAAAATATACTACTAAGAAAAGTACACATTAACATCCCCTTCCTCCTCACATTTAAATTTTTTGATAGCCCATTTTACATCTTTCTATATTGTCTATCTCTTAACACATTAATGTAGTTATTATTTTTCAACATTTTGAATTTTAGTTTTTATATTAAAGATATGAATGGTTTAACACCATACTTACCATATGAGAAAATATGAGAACATTCTGAATTTGTTTATATACTCTTACTAGTAGGTTTTCTACCTTCCCATAAATACTTTTACTCATTAATGTCTCTTTCTTTCAGTTTTAAGAACTTCCTTTAGCATTTCTTGTGTAATAGATCTGGTAGTATTGTATTTTCTCAAGTTTTCATTTGGGAATGTCTTGATCTCTTCTTCATTTCTAATGGATAGATTTGCTGGGTACAGTATCCTCAGAAGATAGTCTTTTTATTTATTTTTCCTTCAGTACTATGAAAATCTCAGGCCACTCTGTCCTGGTCTACCAGGTCTCTGCTAAGAAGTCTGCTGTTGAGTAAATTGGGAGACTCCAATGTGCTGTTTGTCTCTCTTGCAATTTTGAGAATCTTCTCTTCATCTTTCACCTTTTAGAGCTTGATTATAAAATACCTTGGGCTAGCCCTGGTAAGTTAAATCTGACTGGTAACTTTTAACTTTCTTGTACTTGGATATTTGTATCCTTCTCTAGGTTTGGGAAGTTTCCTGTTATTATTTCTTTGAGTAAGCTTTCTACCCCTTCAGCATTTTCAAGTCCTTCTTGAACACCAGTAACCCCAGATGCCTCATCCACAGTTACTGGCCTGTGGTTACACTGCAGGATTCTACCTGGCCCTAGGCAGATGGATGGACCAGCCCCAGGTTCCTGTGTCATACCTGTGGCCACGCAAGCTTCATCACACCCTGAGCCCATAGCCCACTAAGACCAACACAAATTGGGTAGGAGCAAGGCTCACTCTATGGGCTGTCTATTGATGAGATGGACTTGTGGCCCTATTCTGCCATTAGCTAGAATAGAAATACAATAGACTGAGGCCATGTATCTTCCCCTGGCACTGGAGCTGTTCCAGAGGCTTCATCTGCAGGCAGGCCTGGGGATGAACCCACCAGGATCTGCCCGGTGTTAAGGTTCACCAAATTAGCACTGAGGTCTAGGGCAAAGTCTTGTACTTACCACCCTCTCCTACCCACAGTCAATGGCATTTTGCAGCACATTATACTGCCCAAGATTGAGGTAGTGTTGTGAAGGCAGTCCCTTGGCCACTAAGACTGTCACTAAGCTGTAACACCTGAGTCTCATAGCTGCAAAGGCCTGCACAGTCTCAGGGGTATTCCGAGGCCCATACCACCACAGATGGCAGAGAAACAGGCCAAAACATGAGTCTGTGCCCCTGGGATGTAGGTCTTTCTAGTTCACAAGCAGTTCTAGAACACTATCTGAGAGCATTGCCCTCAGAAAATAACTGGCTAGCCGAGTTAGGTGGCACACGCCTGTAATTCCAGTGGCTCGGGAGACTGAAACAGGAGGTTTGCAAGTTCAAAGCCAGCCTCAGCAAAAACGAGGCACTGAGCAACTCACTGAGACCCCGTCTCTAAATAAAATACAAAATAGGGCTGAGATGTGGCTCACTGGTTGAGTGGCCCTGAATTCAATCCCCAGTATCCACCTACCTCACCCCACCCCAAAAAAGAAAAGAAAATAGCTGCTGTCTGAGACTGGTGGTGGAAGACACCAAGGCTGAATTAAACTAGGTTGTACTTGAATCTCATAGCTGCAGGGGCCTGTACAGTCTCAGGAAGAGGGTAGGTGTACCCTAGTTTCATTCTACAGCCAGAGATGATGCAGGCAAAAACTCAACCGATCTCCACCTGATGCTGGGGCTGACGCAGAGGCTCTATCTAGGAGTTGTGGCCTGTGAATGAGGTCTTCAGTTTCTAAGAGGTGCTGGGTCTCACTGCAGTGGGCCTGGCACTGGGGCTCCAACACAAAGCCCTGTGCTAGCTTTCATGCCCTGTTCCCCAAAAAGGGAGTCCTGCTCCCTGCTCTGCTGTTGGAGATTAGAGGAAACTTAGTGGAGACAGTCAGCCTAACAATTCGTGGGGGTCAGTCCACAGGAACTGGTCTGGCAATAGGGGCCATGGTCACAGGGTTTCACCATGGTGGGCCTGGTACTGGGTTTCAAGTTGAAGACCCCGAACATGGTTCTCTCTACTTCCCCCAAGGAGGAGGCATCTCTTTATGTGCCGGACTGCTTGGAGTTGGAGGAGAGGTGACACTTTCCTTCCTGCCTTCTTCAGTATGCCCTTTCATTTTGTTGTACTAAAAGCAGGGCCTAGTCTCTCATCTGATTTCCTTGGGTCTTGTGAAGATAGTTTGGTGCATGAATAGCTGTTCAGCTTTGTGTTCTGTGGGGAGACATCACTGGAGGATCTTACTCATCTCCATCTTGGGGGTGAGGGTGAGGGGGCTGTGCATGGCAAGCACACAAGAGTGAACATACTGAGGAGCAGATCCAGCACCTCCCACATGTCAGGCAAGTGTTCTACCCCTGAGCTGCATCCCAGCCCTCAACCACCATCTTGCTCTGCTACACCAGGTTCTTGCTTGGCTCTGCTATTGCTTCCATCAGAAAAAGTTCCTCCTTCACCTTTTTTTTCGTACCTTTAGACTGAGGCTTAAAACTCCATATTTTAAAAGGGATCTGTGTGGCTTCGTTTCCTAGCTTGAAAATCACCGGATGATGTCTAAATGTTCTACATTCTTGGACTATGATTCTAATTGTTGTCAGAGTCCAAGAAGCAATTTTAAAAGAATGTTTTCTTCCCCAGATAGCAGTGAAATCATACCTAACCCTGTTAACTAGCCCTGACTTTCAGCTTTTGTTGTACATGATCTTTGTAAAGTCTCCTACTGCTTTGTGCCTTAGATGTCTCATCTGGAAAATGAGGAGCTAAGATTCATTTTACCTTAGATCTAGATCTAGATCAGAGACTAGGCCCTTCTCAATTCTGAGGATCTAAAATTCCACGATTTATATGTCATTGCATTTATCTTGACTTTCACATTTTCAAAGTAATCATATTGATGGCAATTTAAATAAAGAGTAATAAGTCATGTTAAAATAATTGTGGAAAATTTCATTGCTTTTTGTTGAAAAAAGATAAAGATGCTTGGAAATATCACGCTACCCACTGTGAGCCTGGCTGGAATCCCTACAATCGTAATTGCTACAAACTTCAGAAAGAAGAAAAAACCTGGAATGAGGCTTTGCATTCTTGCCAGTCTGATAATAGCACATTAATAGACATAGCTTCATTAGCAGAGGTGGAGTTCCTTGTAAACCTCCTTAGAGATGGTGAGTATCTTTGCCTTAGATTTAAGAATAATGAAACATGATGCAGTAACTTTTTAAAAAAAAAAATTTATTTGTTAGTTGTAGTTGGGCACAATACCTTTATTTAATTTATTTATTTATTGTTACGTGGTGCTGAGGATCAAACCCAGGGTCTCACACGTGCGAGGTAAGCGCTCTACCACTGAGCCACAACCCAGACCACAGTAATGTTTTATTAGTGGAGCTGAAAAGAAATTTAAGCTATTTAAAAGTGTTTTGGGCACATTTATTTAAAGGTTCTCAATAGTATTCAGGAATGCAAATTCATTGGATTTTTACTAAATGCATGTTCAGAAACTTTGTAACATCTCCACATATGCCAAATATGTATTAGATGGCTTTTAATTGTTTTAAGGGGTAATAGCATTTTCTGAAACTTCTAATGCAAAATCTAAACCTATGATTTAGTTTTATGGCCATTATGTGGTAGTTGTGTGCTGGTCATGTAAAGGGAATTCCTTAAGCAAATAATTAAGTGAAATAACTTCAGGTATAAGTTATGAGAAAGGCATAATTTATTTGGCGTGGTGATTTTCAGGCAGTCTGTCATGTGTGAGTTCCTGGCTTCCAATCTCTTCTACCTTCAGCCCTTCAGATCCAGTCTGCTCCTCTCTGTCCTATAGTTCACAGGAATCCTGCTGGAAAACATTGAAACCATTCATTTCATTTTTAAAAATGAAAACAAACCCAGAAACCCCCAGAACTCTACTCTGATGACCTTTTGAATGTTAGGTTTTGCTTTGGCATGAAAACACAAATCTTCCTGTCATTTTCACTAATCCTTTCTATTTGGGATTAAAAGAATCCTAAGGCTGCCTCTGTGTCCACAAGGACACTTAGACATTGCTTAACCACCTGGGGTCTCTTTACCCTATCTAGGCGGTCATACTTTGTTACTTTTCCAGAAACCCATTGCTCCCATTTTATTTTTTTCATATTTCTTATTGGTGAGTTATAATTATACATAATAGTGGGATCCATTGTTACATACTCATACGTGCACATGATACAACAACATAATTTGGCCAATTTAATTCATTTAAGAGCTTTTGTTCCTTTTCTCCTTTGTGTGGGGTGGGGGGATGAAAAAGAGAAAAATATTAAAGGTAGATATCATTACAAATGCTTCTTTTAAATGTCCCTTTTCATAATCCAATCAACCTTCCCATTTTTTTTTCCCTTTCTCTAGGCAGAAGCAAAACCAGATTTTCAGGTCTATTTTACTCACTATAATAGGAGCTAGAGTCCAAGGAGTCTGACATGCTTTGGTTTTGTCATTATGATGGCTTTAGCTCACCCTTTGCTTCACTTAAAAGGTCTTGAAGCAGATCTGAATATTGTGGGAGGGGAAAGTTTAGACAGGTATTTATATGAAGCTTAAACGGGTTTCTTCACATGAAGCAATCACATGTAAAGTAGTATGTTTTGTTAATAACTTCAGTGCATTAACACCTTTGCAAATAATAGAATCTCCTAAGTAATTTACAATTGTCTCTTACAGAAAATGCATCCGAAACATGGATTGGTTTGAGCAGCAATAAAATTCCAGTTTTCTTTGAATGGTCTAATGGCTCCTCAGTCATCTTTACTAATTGGCACACCCTTGAGCCCCGAATTTTTCCAAATAGAAGCCAGCAATGCATCTCAGCAGAGCAATCTGTAAGTTGATTCGTTTTTTTCAATGCACATGTTGCTGGACCTATGTCAAGGACCTCCTATGCCAGGGACTTGGGCCACAGCAGAGACCAAGACACTTACTTCTGTGTCACCTTTATTGTTGGGTGTCGTAAGGCCTGCATAACATATGCAGTCACAATTATACATGTTAATGCAGTGCCTCTGAGTTCCTTTGGGGGAAGGAGAAACAGTGACCTCCTAAATCTTTGTCATAGGTCTGACTCTGCTTAAATCCACCACAGTTCATGCTCCTATAGTAGAAATGTTATTGACTCATTGGTTTTGATATAATTAAGATGACCATTTCCTATTGACTTACAAGAATATTTCACTTAGCTTTTTTATAGAACAGGAGCCAACATTTAGATAGATAGTATTATTTTAAAAGAGTGAGGTAGAATATCCTCTAAGTGGGATATTCTGTAACCCCCTTTGTAACAGCTTATTTCCTTAAGTAGTAGGTATATAAAAATTAACACTTATTTTCATCAAGTAAGCCTTAAAATGAAATACTCGTTATATGTAACAAGTTACCTAATCATGATTAACACCTAAATTTAAATGTGAAAGCCTACGAAACCACTCATTCATTCATCTATCTATCTATCCAACAGTCATTAAGCAACTCTGGTATGCCTGACTATTCTATAATTGGATGGTTTGCTGGAAGATTCCATGGGGAGGGACAGTGCTGCTCTTACAGGTGAAAATGTCAGCCCTTGACAGAGTATGCATCTGAAGGTCACGGAAGGGCTCCATATTCCCCTAAAATTCTGTATACCTGAAATACCAACTGAAATTTGAATTGTGTGGTTTTAATCTACAGTTCTGACTTGAATTAAAATAAAAAATCATTTGGGAAATTAAAATTTTAATCTGCTGGCAGATATTATATTATTATTAATGAGGAATCTGAGAACAGCCGTTGGTAGAGCTGGGAGAAGACAGCCTATTATATAAAGAGCTGGGTGATGCTCTGAAAACTTAATGATGGAGAAGGACTTTGGGGGTTGAACATGAATTTCAACCATGTGAATGTTATCTAGGATGATTCACAGTGGCTTCCAGGTATTTCCCCAGCATCAAGTTTATACATAAAAGCAGCAGAGCCTTTGATTTAACACTTAGAAGTGGTTGGGAAGAGAAAGTGGCACTCTCAATCGATCAGAGGGATGACTCCATCCACGTGGTTCTCAAGGCATGACCTTAGACCAGCAACATCACCATCACCTGAAGCCTTTTACAATTACAAATCCTCAGGTCCCACCAGACCCATTGAATGAAATATCTGATCAAGGGCTACAGCCATCAGTGTTTCAGGAGTCCCTCCAGGTGATTCTGTTACACACTAATGATTTTGAACCATTACTCCATCCCATCTTTTTAAAAGAAAATTTGAGAGCAGCTTAATGCAAAGCCAGACTGACCCAGATATCAATCCTAGCTCTAATTTTTTTTACTGACTATAGAACTTTGTGCAAAGCATCAAGCCTAATCTTCAAATTAGAAAAATTTCTACCTGATAGAAACATTGAAATTCATGAAAATCACCCAACATTAGGTCTAGTACACAGCAGCAACCAAGAAATATCAGTTGTATCCTCCCTCCTAACCCGTTTCTAAATTGCGGGCATCAAAACTGTTGCATGCTGGAGAGAGAATGGGGCTTCCCCTCCCTGGAGGGGCTGATGACCCTTTCCTAGGCAGGGTCCTGAAACATGGCCCCACTGGAAACACTTGCTATTAATCAGATATTGGGTCATAATAAGGGGTATTGCCCACAAGCATGAGCATAGAGTGTATTCATTCATCATAACATTTTCTCCCATAGGAGGGATATTGGAAAGTCAAAAATTGCGAAGAAACCTATTTTTACATTTGTAAAAAAGCAGGCCATTTTCTTCCTGATGCTGAATCAGGATGTCAAGAGGTAAGTATGGGTAACACTGCAATTTAGGTACAGGGTCTATATAGGTAGAATAATATATCTGCCCTTAATTTAAAGTAAATCTCTGTCTTCCCCACCTTTCCTTTACCTTCCCTCTCTTTGCTCTCCATTCCTCCTCTCCTTCCCACCCCCTCTGTCTCTTTCTTTCTCTCTCTTTCCTGAGTGTGGGCTACTTTTTACAAACCAAACAATTCCCAGATAGAGGCACCTGAAGGATTTACAACCCTGAGAGAGATCGTTGTCTTGCTGTGCTCTTTGACCCAAGACTACTCTTTTTTTCCTTGAGATAAAAAATGTAAATGATCCTGTTATGCCATCTGTACAAACAATGGCTGTGGCACGATGCCTCCTCTCACCCATGGTTTTCATAGTTCTCAAATGGGATGTCAGAGAGAAAGCGAATGCGTTCCTTGGAGTCACAGTGAACTTCGGCACCCAGCATCTTGCCTTCTTCTTCCCCTTCTGAGGCTTAAATATTGGAACAGAATAAAATAATGGAGAGGAAAGCATGCTTGTGATATATTCTTTATTTGGAAATGCAATAATAAAGATACTTTAATATAAGTAACAAAGTATTTTAGATAGTTTAAATAAAAATATGTAATACTTTAGGTTTAAACCTAAAAGGTAGAAAATTATCTCTTTAAAATTTCTTGACTATTTACTGCCCTGAGATAAAATTGCATTTAAAAATCGACCTCTCAGTGCCCTCAGAATATGGACCCATGTTCTCTCTCCTTCCCCCTGCTCCCTCCCTCTTTTTCATCGGAAATTTTCATGCTACGTGTTATTCTCAAAAACTTCCCAGGGGCTGGGGCTGTAGCTCAGTGGTAAAGTGCTTGCCTCGAATGTGTGAGGTACTGGATTCGATCCTCAGCACCACATAAAAATAAATAAAGATACTGTAAGTTCATCTACAACTAAATAAATATTTTTTTAAAATTCCCAGACTGATTTTTATGTAACTCCACTTTAAATCTTTTCTTCTTTAATCCAGTTATTTATGTTCAAACTAAACAGTGATCCATCTCTGCAAAAACTGTGTTCCATTTGTTAATGAATGCTTATATAAACTACATCTTCAAACTCCAGATGGATAATATATGTGCCATAGCTGACATGTCACCAAACAGTTTATCTAAGGACTCCAGTTCCTGAATTAGTTATAGCTGACCACTGACCTAATCTCTATCTTATGTGGCTCTCCAGGCAACTCCACGTTTTATTTTTGCTGAATGAGCAATCAACTTCTTATACAAAAAAGCAGAGTGCTCTATATGAACTTTACTGCTTCCCTTTTCTGTCTAGAATTACCAGTATTTCAAGATTCTGAGTTTAGGGCTAGTTCTTTTGTTGTATGAAAAAATTCCTGATAATTTTTTGCTTTACATCAGCCTCTGAGTATGGTTTCCAATGATTCCTTTCTTTTAGCCATTTGTTTTAATGGAACTCTCTAAATAGTGTCCCCTTGCAACATAAATTTACAAAATCAGTCTTATTCAAAGCCAAAAAACAAAGTGATTTATTTTTTTCCTCTGAGTCACTTTTTGGGGATTGGACAATATAAGCAAGTGTTTCAACATTATTACCCTCATCCCTTCGTTTAGAAATGAAGTGGCAGCTAGAGTATACAAAGGGTGACTCTCCTGTCACTCTCCACTCTTCCATTATGTGGACAAGGGCTTGCAGCGCAGAGGTTTTGTTCTCCTGGTTACTACTCAGCCGCTTCTTTTTACCCTCCCTTTTCTTGAGGCTGTTCAGTTCTTGGATTTTTGTTTTGCTAAGCTGCCCATGATCCAAAAACTGCTAATAAAGAAGGAATAGTTGGTTAGAAAGGTCAAATTGTCAGCCTCCCTCCACATGTCCTTCCAGGAACAAAAGCAGTCTAACCTCCCTGCCCCTGGCCCACAGAGTGCTCACAGGGGTCTCTCTGGAGCTGTCAGTTACACAGAGAGGATCAGGAGTGAGGTAGAGGGGAGTGAGTTCAGAGCAGACCCTGAACGGCTGGATGTGGGAGCCATGTGAACCACATCATTTCATGAAATGTTTTGAACCAAAATATCAGATTTCTAAATTAAGGTTTTCTTTAATTGACAAGACTGAGACCTTTCCAAGAAATATTCTAGAAAGCATTTTATGCCTCATCAAAAGCAGGTAAGCATTGCCATGGCACAAAATGAAAGGTATTTTAAAACTGGTGAATAAGTAAAAAGATAAAAAAAGGCACATTTAAGCAATGTGGTTTAATAATACTGAAACAAAAAGACCTAAGATAATTCAGTTGAAATATAATGAATGTATGATTCCTGTATCGTGTGATTTTAAAGAACCGAGTGACCCTAACTTGCTCCTAGGGCTAAGCCATAGAGCAACATATTTGTCATTTTTGTCTGAGTGTTAAAATTAGCTTTCTTCCTCTCTAAAAGGCCAGCTAGTTAATTTAGGAATATAATCTTTGTCATATATATGTGTATATATTTTTTGGCCATTCTCTATTTGGAAGTATCATGATTGAACTAAGACCATCCTCAATTGCACCAGAATTGGGTTCCAGGCTCAGCTGGTCCACTGGTTGGTGATTTTATTTAAGTCCCTAAGCTCAAAGAGATAACATGAAACAATCAATATGAAAGAAAGTTGAAAAAAAAAAGACTCCAATATTATCTAGACACTTTTCTTCTTTGCTCATACTGATTTCCTGGCTCTACTCTAAGATCTCTGCCTGCACTGATTCTTTTTGATTCACAATAGCCCGATGAATATTACACTATACCATTTTACAGATGAGAAAAGTAGATGCAGAGACATTATACTTATTGAAATTCATTCAATATTAATAGATAAAAGTCACACTGTGGTTGGATCCAGAGTTGGTGGTCTTTTGTTTGCTATGTTTTCCCCCTTTATTTTCATTTGTGTCAAATTTTTCGCATTTTTAAGTTAATTAAAATTTCTAGTTTTTTCAGATAATTTTAAAAGTGTCGAAGTGGCTATAGCTATTGGAACCACCAGATAGGAGAAATATAGACAGAATTCAAAGAGATTTGAGTGAGTCCGAGAAAAAAGTTATATATATGAGAAGATGCAAAAAAAGACCTATTGGTATTTAATTAAAATAAAACACACTGTTAATTTCCCCTTTTCTTGTTTAAGGGATGGGAGAGACATGGTAGATTCTGTTACAAAATTGACACAGTCCTTCGCACCTTTGACCAGGCTTCCAGCGGTTACTACTGTCCTCCTGCACTTGTGACCATTACAAACAGGTAAAATTAAAATTTTCTAGCAGAAACATTACTATCCTTTGATGTGAGGGCTCTTGGGATGATAAAATCTAACCATAATCAGAGCTTCTTAAAATGTTTAAGTGTGCTGTAGAGTAGGGTATTCAATTACCTAAAGCATTTGTGGAGGTGAATTTAAATCTTCTGATGTTATTCCTAAATTGATTTTTGAATGACAAATAGTAAAATTTAAGATGACTTGTACTTTCCACAAAGATTTATTAATTACTAGCTTTGCTAATATACTCGGTTGTATTTAGGCTTTTATCTTCTAACTGCTTGTCATGGAAAACAAATATTTACCAAGTATTTTTTAAACACAATATGTGTAAACTGCATGGGGTCTTTCTTTAGCAGAAAAGGAAGTGTAGTGAAAATGTGGAGGGTATTCAAATACCTCCCCATTGCTGCTTAGGTCTATTTTGTTTAGACTTAGACTTCTTTGTGCACAGATGTCTTCCTGATCCTGCAGAGGGTTGTGCCTTTTTACTCTTCATATAATTTGCAGCATGCTATACTGGGGATAAAAAGTGCCATAACAAAGGTGACCTCCTGTCACAATCAATGTCAAGGACAGTGAGGGCTGGAAGGCCAGTTTCTCCATGCCTAAAACAGAAGCAGCAGGATAGAACTCTTCAGTGGTTCCACAGGAAAGACACCTGCAAAACAAGTCTCTTGCTTTTGTGCCAAGGCCATTACCTTTGAAAATATCCACTGAAAACTGCATGTGGTGGTACATACCTGTAATCCCAGCTACTTGGGAGATTGAGGCTGTAAGATTACTTGAACAAGACCAATCTGAGCAATGTAGTGGGAAATCTGTATGAAAAAAAAATCCACTGACTACTAGGAAATAGGAGAACTGCTTTGGTTTTGTCTAGAGACTCTTCATGCATCTGTCTACTTTGTAGAGAGACCTTGTATGCTTTCTCTGTTCTCCCTTGATTTGGAAGTCAACATTCTTAGTCACCAGTGTTTTTTCTCTTCCCTCACCCTCTTTCTTTCCTCACTCCCTCCATCTGTCCTGAAATCTTTTCCAGTATATACTCCAAAAAATGCACAGGAATGTGCATGCATGTGTGCAGATAAATGGATTAATACACTGGGGAATGGGTTGACATCGAGTGGCAGACTAAATGACCTTCTTTAGGGTATAATGCTACCTTTGATGTATCTCAGCATTAGTTTTAGTTCTGCCTTTCCCCCTCCCAGGTACAGATACCAGGCAGAAGGAAGCCTTTATCCCCCCAACTTGCTAGGCAGCTTCCACAAGCACCTTGGATCAGAAGTCCCTAGTCAGCAAGTCAACACTGGACGTTACAGGAGCTTGACCAATGAAATCAGGGTCCTCTGTTTATTATAGTTGAATTGTTCTATATTGAAGAAAATAAGTATAATTGTTTCATCTATTTTTATGTCTCATTCTTCCTTTTCTTTTTTAAATTTTTGTTTGCTTAATGTTCATTGAGGTCCTGTCACATACCAGGCATGCTGTTAATTACTTTTTATATGTTATCTGACCATGCAAAAAATTAATAGTCAAGAGTTTATTTAAAAAGTATTTATTGAATGCCAATATAATGCACCCTATTAAACAACAACAAGATCCCTAAAAACAAATGCCAAATGTTTTCTTTGATATAAGGAGAGTAACTAAGAACAGAGTTGGGAGGAAGAGCATGAGAAGAAGATTAACATTAAACTGGGATGAGAGGTGGGAGGGAAAAGGAAAGAGAAGGGAAATTTCATGGAAATGGAAGGAGACCCTCATGGTTATACAAAATTACATACAAGAGGAAGTGAGGGGAAAGGGGGGAAAAACAAGGGGGAGAAATGAATTACAGTAGTTGGGGTAGAGAGAGAAGATGGGAGGGGAGGGGATGGGGGATAGTAGAGGATAGGAAAGGCAGCAGAATACAACAGACACTAGTATAGCAATATGTAAAACAGTGGATGTGTAACCGATGTGATACTGCAATCTGTATACAGGGTAAAAATGGGAGTTCATAACCCACTTGAATCAAAGTGTGAAATATGATATGTCAAGAACTATGTAATGTTTTGAACAACCAACAATAAAAATTAAAGGAAAAAAAAGAAAAAAGTGAAAGTCTACACTAAAAAAAACAACAACAACAACAAGATATTAGATAGGTAGGTAGGTAGATCGATGGATTAATCGATTGATAGATAAATAACATAATTGTCCAGTGCCTTTTGCAATACAGCAGCTGACGAAAGAGAACACAGACATGTGGAACAAATGAAGAAGATGGAGTAACAGGACAAAGTGATGAACTCAAAGTCACATTATAGATTGTTCACAGTGCCAAAGTGACCCTAGCTAGGGCAGAAATCAGCCTTAGGGTTCAGATGCTTCATATTCTACCAATGTTTTGGGGACCTCATACAGATGATGAAAAGTGTCTGGGGGAAAAATCTGTTTTGTTTCCCCAAAACTGGATACAAGTGTACGTTGTGAACATGATTTTTTTCTTTGCTTAACTACACTCAGTAGCCCACACTCATGTGTGTTCCAACTCTGAAGCAAAACTACGGCAGAGGTAAATTTGGTTTTAATCCCTATTTCAGCTACCTAGGCCTGTCCAAGTTGCCTTGTACTGACCACCAGCCCAGTTGCTAACCACACCTGCAGGACCACCTCTGAGCAAATGTAGCCCTTCCAGGTCAGTTAGCAATAAGTGCACTACATGGCAAGACCACATCCAAAGCAGGATGTTGGAAAAAGGAAGAACGCTGGGCTCTTGGTCTTTATCCATTCAGACCCCATGAGGCAATAAACTGCTCTTTGAGTAACACACATGTTGGAATGTTCTCCAGCAGTATCTTCTGTCTGAGAAGGCTGGACGGTAGATGGAAAGCCTCCTCAGACCCAGGGGCATCCACTAGCCTTGGTAATCATTTTCTTCCATTACTGATTTCCTGTTTGAGTTAAGACACTGCTGTCACTCTTCAGCACCCAGGCTTGTAGTTGCTAATTGATTTTCCACTCTTCTGCACAATTGAGTGACAGGTTTGATGGGCACAATTAGAACCACCTGCTACAAATTACTTATTTCTTTTGTTATCCAGCAACCACTCTTGCTCTAGGACTTTTTAACACTTTGTGGAATAGAGAAAGTCAGAAAAACAGACCCTTATTACTAAGTAACAGATTTTTATTTACTGGTGTACTATTACAAAACCTTTTCAGGCCCAGTGACTTTGCTGCTAGTCAGAGCAGGAATGCAAAACTCCAATTCCAAAGTTACCATAGATAATTGTCTAGGTGCTTGTATGTTGAAATCTTGATCAATTGGCTATGGAATATTTAGCAAAAAAATAATACAAATGATATTTGATTTTGTGAAGCTTGCCCAGAGAGAAAAATCCTGCAATGTCTCACTTTTTTCTGTTTAAATATGCATTATACTCAAGTATTTTTAAAGTTTTGCCATTTTCCTGCAACTGCCATATCCAAAACACCCTGGCAGTTAACTTTTGTGTGTTGAGGGGGGTAAAATATACATAGCATAAAATTTACCATATAAACCATTTTAAGTGTATCATTCAGTGGCGTTAAGTGCATTCACATTGTGGTACAGCTACCACCATCTCCATCTCCAGAGTTTTTTCATCATCTCATATTGAAACTCTGTATTCATTAAAAAAAACCCTCCCATTTCCCCCTTACCACCAACTCCTGACAACTACTGTTCTATTTTCTGTCGCAGTAAGTTTGACCACTCTAGATTCCTCATGTAAGTGAAATTATAGAGCATTTTTCCTTTTGACTCTGGCTCATTTTACTTAGAATAATGCCATCATGGTTTACACATGTTGCAGCATACATCAGAATTTCCTTTGTTTTTAAGGGTAAGGTAGCCTGATATGTATATACCACATTTTGTTGACCCATTTGTCCATCAGTAATTATTTGGGTTGCTTTCACCTTTTGACAATTATAAATAATGCTACCTTGAACATGAATATATAAATTCAAGTTCCTGCTTTTACTCAGAAATAAAATCCCCAGGTCATATGATAATTCCATTTTTAATTTTTTGAGGAAGTGCCATACTGTTTTCCATAGTGGCAGCACCATTTTACACTCCCACCAGGGTACAAGTGGATGCACAGAGTTCCAAAGTCACCACACTCTGGCCAATTTGTTATTCTCTGGTTGTTTTGTTGCATTTGATAATAGCCATGCTACTAGATATGACATGGTATTTCATGGAGGCTTTGATTGCATTTCCCTGAATGAGCATCATTTCAATATTGGCCATCCGTATATCTTATTTAGAGACACTTCTATTCATATATTTTGCTCATTTCTTAATTGGGGTGTTTTTTTTCTGTCATTTAACTATAGAAGTCATTTATATATTCTGTATATTAATCCTATATCAGATATATATTTGAAAATATTTTCTCCCATTCTGTAGGTTGCCTTCTCACTATATAGTGCTTTTAATGCACAAAAGTTTTTCATTTTGATGAAGCCAAATTTGTCCATATCTTATTTTATTTTCTACACTTTTGATGTCATTTCCAAGATATAATTGCCATATACTGTCGGGAACCGCTCTGGAAATACACACCCTTAAGTCCTAAGCAAGAGATACTGAGCATTGTTGTGCCCCGCAATAACTTTACCTCCACTTGGATAATGAGGCGTGGCTCCAGGAGTGGGCGTTACCCAGTGGGGTTGAGTTACACTCTCACCTGTTCCTTTGTAATCCTACCCCTTGCCTCGTTTGGACTGCTTCTCCCCAATAAAATAGGGTTCCAGGCATGCTCATTCTCTTTCATGCCTCACTTGCCTCTTTTGTGGGATCTGGGTCAGAGGAGATGTCAAAGAACCCAAAGAAAAAGGTATCTCTCTGTCTCTGTGTGATTATTTCGTGCCAGCCCAGTTCACCTGGAGTGACCCTGACTGGTTTAGTCGTGTGTCACAACAATATACAATATCACAAAATTTTTCCCTACATTTTCTTCTAAGAGTTTTAAATTTTTAGGTTTTATGTTTAAGTTTTTAATTAACTTTGAGTTCTTTTTTTTAAATGGTATAGGAATCCAATTCATTCTTTTGCAAATGTACATCCAGTTTTCCCAACACCATTTATTGAAAAGACTGACCTTCTCCATGAATAGTCTTGAACCCTTGTTGAAAATCATGTGACCATATATGCAAGAGTTTTCTCTGGGCTTTCTGTCCATTGATCTATATGTCAGTCTTTGTGTCAGTACCACAGTTTTGATTACTGAACTTAGTAGTATGTTTTTTTAAAATATAGTATAGACTTTATTTGGATTCTAATTGTAATAAGTTTTGAAATCAAAAAGTGTGAGACCTCCAACTTTGTTCTTTTTTATTCTTTCAGCTATTCAAGTTCCCTTGAAATTCCATATGAAATTCAGGATTACTTCTATTTCTGAAAAGAAAAATTATACATATGTGTGTGTGTGTGTGTGTGTGTGTGTAGGATATATATTAATATAATATATATAATCACTGGGATTTTGATAGGGATTATTTTGAATACATAGATCATTTGGGATAATATGGACATAGTAATAATAGTAATCCTTCCAAGCCATGAACATGGGAATGTCTTTCTGTTTATTTGTGTTTTTAATTTCTTTCATCAGCACTTTGCAATTCTCAGTGTACAAGACGTTCTCCTCTTTGGCTGACTTTATTCTTAAGTATGTCATTCTGTCAGGTGCTATCCTAAATGCAATTGTTTTCCTAATTTCCTTTTTTGGACTATCCATTGTTATAGAACACAGCTCACTTTTGTGTGTTGATTTTGTATGCTGTAACTTTGCTGACTTCATTTATTAGTTCTATTTTTTTAAAGTCACATCTTAGTTATCCACTTTAAAATAAGACAATAAAAAAACTCTCATTAGTAAAAATTAAACACCAAGAATATAGACTAAAAAGTGACAGTGCTCCTTCACCTACTGTCTATTCTCTTCTCTTCCCCAAAAGGAACTACCACTAACAGCTTGGAATTTGTTCTTCTAGGTTTATTTCTTCTGTCTATATTAAGTATGTTTTTTAATTCTACATTTGTTTTCTAATAGTTTTCAAGAAACAATTTTCAAAAATTTAACATTTCTGGTTATTACAGGAGGCCACTAGAAATTTGTGACAACAATGATCATGGTGCGTGTCTCCATCTTAAAACTATTGATAGTCTATTTCCATTCTTCATTTACAAGAAGGAAAAAGAAGCTGATCATTTTTATATTTTTCAACAACAAAGTCTGTTATTTCAAATGGCATAGAAAATGTTGATAATTGTGTAATTGGGAGAAAGCAAATTGCAGTTACTCAGTTCAAAACAAGTCTTTCCAGTGAAATCTTCAACTTCTCTCTCTCTCTCTCACACACACACACACACACACACACACACAACCACTATTTTTTAAATTTCATTTGCTAACGAGTAAAGCTATACTTTCTATGTGTTACTTTTGTTTTTAATTCATTTTGGATAATACAAACACAATCATTATAGTGCTGCTGTCTGCTACGTGCTGTGTTGTTCATAGACAAGAAACCTTTTTTCCAATTACATGCCAAATTTTTTCCAGTTAGCCATCACTGCTAAACTGATGAAGAAACATAATGTTCACTTATATATTAAGTAAAAAGTACCTCCTCTTAAAGTATGTACTTTTAAAGTGCAAAATGCTTATTCTGAAATGAAAAAAATTTATCAATGCATATTAAAAATATGTTGCTATCTTTAAATTGCATTTTTAAATGAAAATGTAATGTTTAGCACCGTGAACAATTTTTTTGCAAACATAATGGAACTTCAAGATGTATTTTTCTTGTTTACATTGAAAACACAAGTGATTTCTTAACTTTTTCTAAGGCATTAATTGGAAAAGTCAATTTCTTTCTGATTGCAAGAATTATTCTCCTAGAATATTTGATTTTATAAATAGGTGCACATAAGCAAAATATTTTACCACTTTTTTTTAAGATGACAAATAGTTTTTACTTTACTCAGTTCCTAGAGATAGCCTGCTATCCTGGTTCAAATAATAATACAGAAGATTGTACATTATATTTGGTTATTTTTGTTTCCTTAAATCCCAACAACATTTGAATTAAACAAGCTCAGCAAATCAGACAAAAAGACCAGATAATACATAACTCTGGAATGTTCTCTTATGAATAATTCTAAAACACAGGGTTAGAAAAGCCTCTGAAAGATTATCTTCTATATTACAGTAAGGCAGAGTTTTTTTTTACCCTATCAGTGTTTTTGAAATAGTGAGTGGTAAAGAATATAAAATGACCTCTTGCTTCTTCACCAGCTGGAAATTGATACTCGAAGATATTATCCAGATTTAATATCTTCATATTGTTTAGAAAAAAAGAATTTTTTTTAGGTTTTTTTTTTATTGTTTAGAAGAAAGACACATTTGTCACATTTCTTTACCTTTTAAAACTAGATCAAGAAAACCAGAGTCTTGTTTTGACTTGAAGGCTTTAGGATTTAATGTATGAGTATTATATACACTACTTCAAAAAATACACTTGCCAGTTCAAAAAGCCGAAGGTTTCTATTGTTTCAAGCAATGATAAATAGAAATAAAATAACAAATCAAAGGGGACTAAATAAATCTACAACCAACAGGGGACACAAGCAATATGTTGTCATGAATAATGATACCCAAGGCCAAGTTCACAGACAAGGTCATTTCCCTGCATTATCTGATAAATGCCACAGTATAAGGTAATGGAAAAACCAGCAACACCCCCAGACTAAACACCGGCACAACAAGCAGTGCCTGATCATCGCACCCGTGGTGCACAGTACCTTGCTGGCCTCTAACACAGCAATTTCAGGCACCATGTGGGGACAATAACTATGCCATGCTGCCTCGGAGGGATCAGGAATGCGGGCCATATGTTATGACACACAAACCAACAAAGTATAAGGAAAATTATGACAGCATCCAGGCAGCATTCAGCTTGATATACCTTCTTTCTGAAGCACATTTATGTAAGGTTCTGCCCCTGTGTGTAATTATAAAAGAATTTGTCTAACTTCAAATGGGTGCGATTTAGACTGTTAATAAAGTATTTGCAGAAAATATTTACTAAAGCATGAAGAAAACCCATGAGCTCTGCAAAGATGCATACCACGGATGTTTTTAGTCACTAAACATTTCTAGTGGTGTCACTTCAAATTTTACTTCTTTCTGTTCTTCCCCCGCCCACCTTATTTCCTTTGTGACACCTCTGTTTTCCAACGATTCCATTGCTTTTACTTCCCTTAGCAAGTTAAGAATGCATGGAAATTTTTAAAATCCAAATAGTATTTTAAAAGTCTAATTTGCTTTCTCATTGTATTCCTGGGTAACTTCATCAGGACTTCATTTCCCATTGACTCAGCAGAGCTGGCCAGAAGTCACCACTGTTGGAAATTTCTTCTAACTTTATATATTTTGAAAATAGATTTCTCAAGACAGTTTCAAATTTAGCTTTAAATTCTTATCAGGTATGCATTGGCGTTTTCTGTGTGAATGTATTCATGTTGGAAAGGAAGAATTGCCACCAATCATTGAACACTAATTCATTCAGCTGTTTGGGGAAAATGCTAGTGGATGTACTGGCTTGTAGTAGCTCCTTCTGCTTGAATTTATCATCAGTGAAAATGCACATTTGAATAAGCCAAGAACTCCATGTGCCTGTGAACAAACTGATTAGGGAGACACACAGTTACTACTCATATTTTTTTCTCACCAAGCAAGTGTGGTGAGTGGGTGTGTGTGAGCTCTGTAGTGTTAAACGCTCATTCAGAAAAATGTACTATTCTTCCTCCTCTCTCCTGCCAGCCCCTACCTCCCTGCACATTATGGCATGGTGTGTGGTATGTGGTCTAAACACAAAACAGGCCCCATCTTACTCTAAGAAATGTATGGTTCGCTACATGGACTTTCCCACCTACACTCTGAAACCAAAGTCAGCCTCTGTTCTTTGAAACAGTTTGTTAACAATTTGAATGAGATTCTCCCCAAAAGCTCTTATGTTAATGCAGTAGGTGAAATGATTAGATTATGAGGGCTGTAATCTAATCAGGCTATCCTTGTTTGATGAACTAACTGGGTGGTAACTCTAGGAGGATGGGGCATGGCTGGAGGAGGTGGGTCACTAGGGGGCGGAGGTGCTGGAAGGCTTCATTCCCTGTGTCCCTTACCACTCTCTGCTTCCTGGCCACCATGAACAGACTCTATCCATCATGCCTCCATCACACCTCTGCCATGATGTTCTGCCTCACCCTGGAGGCCCAGAGCAATGGTATCGGTCAACCATGAGCTGAACCTCTGAAACCATGAGCCAAAATAAACTTTTATTCCTCTAAGTTATTCTGGCTGTTTATTTTGGTCACAATGATAAAAGGCTGACTAACACACAGTTATAAAAGTCTATAAGAATGAAATTCTCCTCATGTATTTCTGGAAATTACACTGACATTTGGCATTTATTAGTAATGTTCAGTGTCTTTGTGTATTTTCCTGCTCCGTGTTCTAAAGAATTAGCAAGAAATGCTTACTCTGGTGCCATTCTGTGCACTTCATTATGTTTTAATGAGATTTTTTTATTGCCTAGAAACGTAATGTAACCATTTCCTTTTCCCCTTTTCAAGGTTTGAACAGGCTTTTATTACCAGTTTGATCAGTAGTGTGGTGAAAACAAAGGACAGTTATTTTTGGATCGCTCTGCAAGACCAAAATGACACAGGAGAATACACTTGGAAGACCACAGGACAGAAGTCTGAGTTGGTGCAGTACACGCACTGGAACGCACATCAGCCCCGTGAGTAGAGAGGGCTGCAGCACCTACTCTCCCTCACTTTTTCTTCTCTTTTATTGGTTCCAAATCCCTTCCACCCCTTGGTCACCTCTTTTGAGTCTTCCTTAATGTTTTCTTACTGCCAATGTTAACTAAAATGATCACCCGTTTGCAGGAGGTAACATATAGTCAGTTTCTAACATAGAGTCCACATGCAGCTGTATGATTTGGGGAAGTCACTTAATCTCTCCATATGTTTCCTCATTTTTAAGGATAGCAATAGTATCTACAGAATTACTCTGAGGACTAAATGAAATATTACACAGTTCCTGCTGCACTGTAAATCATAAATACTAGCTCTTACTGCAGAGAAAGAATGTGTAGAATTTTTTCTAAAGCTACATAGAATATAATATCATGGTTATCCTGTTAGGATTCCTCACCCATACATTCTAAGATGTGGGGCCTCCTCTGTGCTGGACCAGCCACCAAGGTGAGCACCCTGGAAAATCCCAGGACCCTACAGGAGGGTTTGATTGTTGTCTACACGCTTATATTTCCTCAACATTTATGAGCCAGATTTAACTGTTTAAAAAAGATTCCCTAGACCTCCTGAGGTTAAAAGAAAGAAAAGAGAAATCAAAGAAAATCCGTTTACAGTCTCTCTGTTGAACACATGGTTTAAGTACCTGTACTTTTTGAAGACTTCCAATTCCCAGCCCCGCATGTAAGAAGCTTAGAAGTTGCCATGCCATCCTAACAAGCAAAGAGCTGAACAAACTGAGAAACCAAAATTCTTCTTAGAGTCACCAAAGACATGAGATCACAGAGCAAACCACTGCCCCCAAATTGGAGAGAGAGACAGAGGATACAGAGATCACAACTTACTGGAAGAGAAACTGACCAGCAGAAACCTCCACTCAATCCAGTGCTGGGCTTAGAAATCCTGAACCGCAATGGATGAAGTTGCTGGAGGCTCAGTGTAGACAACTCTGAGAGTAAAACTCCAGGAGGGCCCGGGTCCCAGGAGGCTCACACACACTTTCACAGGTTCCTCCTCTTGAAACTGTAACAGGTCCTCACAATGAGGATCAGAGAAAATTTTCCTCGTGCTTTCACCAGAAGGAGAAGGAAAAGAACCTCTATTTTTGGGGGGGTGGGGTACTGGGAATTGAACTCAGGGTCACTCAACCATTGAGCCACATCCATAGCTCTATTTGGTATTTATTTAGAGATAGGGTCTCACTGAGTTGCTTTGTGCCTCCCCATTACTGAATCTGTCTTTGAACTCATAATCCTCCTGTCTCAGCCTTCCAAGCTGCTGGGATCACAGGCATGCACCACTATGCCCAGCCTGGAACCTTTTTTTTTAAATACACTACAACATTCTGTTAACAGAGTCTCACCAGAGCCTGACCTGCTTGAGTTTAATCAGAGCATAACCTACCTGAGAGGGAAGGGAACTACCAGGCTCCAGCACTCTCCAGCTGTTCTATCACACTGAGGAGAGAAAAACACCTGAGAAGCTCTCACTGATGAGGGCCACAGTCCAGAGGCACAGGACGGATCATTTAAAGACTGAGGCCAAGTCATAGGATGTGGACACTCCCTTTCACTCATACTTTCCACCATCTTACTAGAGGCCTGTTTCCTGGAATTCCTTTTTCCAAGTACATTATGTCCACCTTTCAACAAAAACATTACAAGGCATACTAAAAGGCAAAAGACAGATGGAGAGTCTAAGAAAAAAGTGAAAATGAAATGCTATATACAGCTATATGTATATATCAGAATAGAAGAATGCCTTGATGGGCTAATGATTCACTGAGGAAAGAATCTTTGAGTTTGAGGATGTAACCATAGAAATTTTCAGAAGTGGAAAAAAAAATTTTTTTTTAAAAAACAGAACAGAATAGCCAAGAACTGTGGGACAACTACAAATGTGTAAATACTTGTAATAGGATTATCAGAAGGAGAGGAAAGAAAGGAACACAAACAATACTTAAAGCAACAGGAACCAAGAATTTTCCCCAATCCATGTCATTACCAAACCACAATCCAGGAAGCCCAGAGAACACCAACCAGAATAGTTCCCCCAGAATAACTATAGCTAGGAAAATCAGATTCAGACTTGAGAAAATAAAAATATAAAGAAAAATTCTTGGAAGAAGCCAGAGAGGGAGCAAAGATGAGAATTAAATCTGACTGCTCCTCAGAAACTATGCAAGCAAAAAAGAGAATAACGTGAAATTTATAAAGTATTGAGGGGAGAAAAAAAACCAACCTAAAATTCTATAATTTGTGAGATCATCCTTTAAAAGTGAAGGAGAATTTAAATCTTTTATGATTTTATTGAATGTGTTTCCAGTAGGCTTGCTTTGCAGAAATATTAAATGAACTTCTTGGGAGAGAAGGAAAATGAAATAGAAACGTAGGTCTATGTAAAGGAAGCACATTGGGAATAAATAGTGACGATAAAACAAAAACTTTTATTTTTCTCATTTTTAATTATCTAATATATGTTCAAAATAATAATGGCAACAATATACTCAATTATAAACACATAACAAATAATTATCAAATATTTGCTTCTATGTAAATGAAACAAATGACAGGGATAAGAGGGACATTGGGTGGTTGTGATGTGTCAGTGTAGCTTCAATTGTGACAAATGTGGCACTGTGATATGTGATGTCTACTGTGAGGGAGATTGTGTAGGAGGCAGGGGAGAGGGATGATATGGGAACTCCCTGTGCTTTCACTTTATTTTGCTATGAACCTAAAACTACTATAAAAAATATTCATTAATTTTTCAAAAATTATACATTTTAAAGATACAAGCAAGGTGTAATCAAGACAAATTATTTTGTGTGTGTGTTTGCATATAAATGGGACACCTGTAATCCCAGCAACTCAAGAGGCTGAGGCAGAGGATCACAAGTTTGAGGCTAGCTGCAGCAACTTTAGCAAAACCCTCAGCAACTGAGTGAGACTCTGTCTCAAAACAAAAAATTAAAATGACTGGAGATATAACTTAGTTCAATCCCCAGTACCCCTCACCAAAAAAAAAAAAAAAAGCATTGGTTTAGGAAATTGTATAGAAACTGATGACTTCCCATAGCCCAAAATGAGAAACATCACAATTCACTCAACAGAACAATCTTCTGGTTCTGCAACTCTGTATTATTAAATTGAAAAAAGCAGTAAAGTTCCATGTCACACCATTCTACAAAAAAAAAAAAAAATTAAAGCTCAGGTATCATTTCTATATACTTTGGAATTTTGTTGGGAATATACCTGTCAAAATAAATTAATACATTTTGAGAAGACAAAATTTTTGGTTTTTAACGGTAACTTCCTTGGGGCATATTTAGATGTCTGAAGTCTGGAACTAAAGCAGAGCTTCTTGTCATTCATAAGTTTCTGCTGTAATTTATTTGAGTGGCACTACTCTTTTTCTCTTTTCCCTGAAGCAAAAATAATGCTGTGATGCTCAGTTTGGCTGCTCATGCTGATTGACATTGAGTAAATTGTCTCTGAATAAGATGAAAATGTAAATCTTTTTTGAAGAAAATACCAATAATAAAAGCTCCAGTGTTTCCCTTTTTTCTTTTAAATTACAGCTTGTAGAAACACCACCCTAAATCACATTTTCTTTACTGCCTGTCAAAAAAGAATCCATTATCTTGGGCCTCATATGAGAATCTTAATCCAGCAGAAACTGACTGTCTGAACTGACCACTGAACAGGAAGCCTGTAGCTTTTTATAAACTCAGACTCTGTCCTTATGTCCTACTAGCAAAATATTCCATCTGTGCTAGAATCACAGTTCTGCCATTTTTTCTCAATTTTGTATTATGTTCATCAAATAGCATAATACACCATTGCGTCAGCAATGATCAACTTCATGTTCACTCTTGTCTGAGCTTTACCCTCACCCACGTCCCATATTTTCTCATAGCAAATCCCAGACATCATATCATTTCACCCACAAGTATTTCAGAATTATTTCAAAAAAATAAAGACATCTTTTATAAAAACATGATATAATACAATTATCAAACCTGAAAATAATTAACTATAGTTCCATAATATCATAAATCTTTAGTTAATGCTCATGTTTCTAAGTGACCCATAAATATTATATAGAGTATTTTACACTTTGTTTCAATCAAGATCCAAATAAGTTCACACATTGCAATTGATTAATAGATTTCCTAACATCTGTTTCCCACTTCCTTCACCCATCTTTTGTTTTTCTTAGAATTTATTTGTTGATGATGCAAATGAATTATATGGCTTAAATTTCCCTAAAGTTTATGCTTTATTGTCTAACACATATTGTCTAATGGGTTACTCTATCCTCTTTATTTTTCAAAAAAAAAAAAAAAAAAAAAACAACAACAACATTTTTGTTCTTAAACAGAATCAGAGACCTGATCAAATTCAGTTTTGCTTTATTTTATTTTGAAATACTATTTCTCACACACTTGCATGTTTTGTCTGGAGATGCATAATGTCCAGTTTTCTTTCTTTTTATGTTATTAGCAGTTTTTTAATTTTTTTATTTGTTCTTTTTAGTTATACCTGACAGTAGAGTGTATTTTGACATATTATACATTCAAGGAATATAACTTTTTTTAATTGGGATTCCATTCTTGTATTTGTACGCTATGTGGAGTTACACTGGTCATGTATTCATGTACGAGCATAGGAAAGTTATGTCCAATTCATTCTATTGTCTTTCCTATTTCCATCCTCCCTCCCTTCCCTTCATTCCCCTTTGTCTAATCCAATGGACTTCTATTCTTCCCCTCCATACCCTCCCCAGTTGTGGATTGGCATCCACATATCAGAGAGGTCTTTGATTTTTTGGACTGGCTTATTTCACTTAGTATGACAGTCTCCCATTCCATCCATTTACCAGCAAATGCCAAAATTTCATTCTTTCTTATGGCTGAGTAATATTGCATTGTGTATACAAAATTTTTTGTATCCATTAAACCATTGAAAGGCACCTAGGTTGGTTCCATAGCTTGGCTATTATAAATTGAACTGCTATAAACATTGATGTGGCTGCATCACTATAGTATGCTGATTTCCAGTCCTTTAGGTATATACTGAGGAGTGAGATTACTGGGTCAAATGGTGGTTCCATTCTGAGTTTTCCAAGGAATCTCCATACCGTTTTCCAGAAAGGTTGCACCAATTTGCAGTCCCACCAGCAATGTATGAGTGAACCTTTTCTCTCACATCCTCATCAAATAAATGTTACTTGTATTCTTGATAATTGCCGTTTTGACTGGAGTGAAATTTCAGTGTCATTTTAATTTTCATTTTCTTCTGTGAGGTGTCTGTTCAGTTTCTTTGCCCATTTTTTTAATTAGGTTATTTGTTTTGTTTTGTTTTGTTTTTTGGTGTTGAGTTTTTTGAGTTCTCTGTGTATCCTGGAGATTCATGCTTTATCTGAGGTAAAGATTTTCTCCTGTTCTGTAGGTTCTCTGTTCATGTTCTTGATTATTTCCTTTGCTGTGAAGAAGCTTTTTACTTTGATACAATCCCATTTATTGATTCTTGACTTCACTTATTGCACTTTAGGAGTCTTATTTAGGAAGTCGGTTCCTAAGCTGACATTGGGCCTACATTTTCTTCTAAAAGGTGCAGGGTCTCTAATGCCTAGGTTCTTAATTCACTTTGAGTTTTGTGCAGGGTGAAAGGGGGTTCAATTTGATTCTACTACATATGGATTTCCAATTGTCCCAGCACCATTTATTGATGAGCCTATCTTTCCTCCACTGTGGCACCTTTGTCTGGTATGAGATAACAGTATTTATATGAGTTTGTCTCTGTGTCTTCTATTCTATACCATTGGTCTTCACGTCTGTTTTTGTGCCAATACCATGCTTGTTTGTTACTATAGCTCTGTAGTATAATTTAAGGTCTGGTATTGTGATGCCTCCTGTGTCACTTTTCTCTTTAGGGATTGCTTTGACTATTCTGGGCCTTTTACTTTTCCAGATGAATTTCATGACTGCTTTTTCTATTTCCATGAAGAACATCATTTGAATTTTAATAGGAATTGCATTAAATCTGTGTAGCACTTTTGGTAGTATGGGCATTTTGACAATATTAATTGCCTATCCAAGAACATGGGAGATCTTTCCATCTTTTAGTGTGTTCTTCAATTTCTTTCTTTAGTGTTTTATAGTGTTCATTGCAGAGATATTTTACCTCTTTTGTTAGATTGATTCTCAAATTTTTTTGAGGCTATTGTGAATTTTCCTGATTTCTCTTTCAGCTGATTCCTCATTGGTGTATAGGAACACAATTGATTTATTTGTGTTAATTTTATATCCTGCTACTTTACTGAATTCTAGAAGCTTTCTGGTGGAGTTTTTTTTTTGTTTGTTTGTTTTTTTTTTGTTTTTTTTGGTGGGGGGATTCTAAATATAGAATCACATCATTGGCAAATAGGGATAGTTTGAGTTCTTCTTTTCCAATTCATATCCCTTTAATTTCTTTCTTTTTTCTAAATGCTTTGGCTAGGGTTTCAAGAACTGTGTTGAATAGAGGTGATGAAAGAGGGCATCCCTGTCTTGTTCCAGTTTTTAGAGGGAATATTATTAGCAGTTTTTGATGATCGATGCATAGGCCCCTTGATTCATTATGGTTTGTTTGTGTTATTTTGTTTTTCTGGAGATCGAACCCAGGGCCTTAAGTATGTTAGGCAAGCACACTGCCACTAAGCAATATCTTCAGCCCTCAGTAGGGGGTTCTTGATTCATAGTTGGAGTACTCCTATAAGAAAGAAATTCTCGGCCTGTATTTTAGTAACTTTGTGGTATGGTTTTTATAGGAAAGCCAGAATAAATGCTTAATTCTTTCCCTTTACAAAATAATTATTTCTTCATTAGCATCTTTCAACATTGATCAATTAGAGGTTTGCAGGATTTTTTAAAGCTGTTAATGAGTAAGCACTTTAAAACATATTTGATACGTTGATATGTTTTAGTTCATTTAACCTCCCCCACCCCGGGTGGGGGGAGTGAGGATTAAACCCAGTGCCTAATCACTGGACCACATCCCCAGACCTTTTCATTTTTGACTTTATTTATTTTTATTTATGTTTTGTGGTGTTGGGGATTGAACCCAGGGCCTTGTGCATGCAAGACAAGCACTCTACCAACTCAGCTATATCCCCAGCCCTTTTAGTTCATTTCAATTATCCTTTTTTAACGCTCAAGTTGTCCCATCTTTGTGATGGGGATCTCTTCAACAACTACCTCCTGAGTCCTCTTGATGTGATGCTAACTGTCTCTGATAGCATCCTTGCTATCTAACATGATAAGATGCAAATTTCTGCCTCAGACTTAGAATCATCCAGGTCATCAAGGAACCCTGGTCATTTTAATGGGAAGTGGTATTATTTTTATATGCAATCTGAGCATATAGGTACTCATTAAACATTTGTGGGGTTTTTTTCCTAATTTCTAGGCCATTTTGGTGGGCGGATATAGGAAATAAATGATGTGTGTCTGTGTATGAGTATGCATGTGTTTGTGTGTGTGTGTGTATGAGAGAGATGAAATACTTTTTTAGTTCAAACTGATAACTGATACTTTCAATTCAAATTCAGACCTACAAGGTTTTTAACCTTTATCTGTATTTCCTTTCTTTCACTCCAAAACTCTCCTTTCTCAAAAAAAAAACAAACAGGAAATTCTGGTATATATTTTTTTAAACAACAACAACAAAGGCACTCTATAGCCTTTGGTATTTTGAGAGAAATAAAATATTCAGGTAAAGCAGGAAAGGTGATTTTGATGTCTACTAACCATTGCCACTGATTAAAGGGGAAGATGATAAGATATTTTCTATTCAGGGAAAAACTAATGGGTCAAAACTGAAATATACTTTGTACTTAGATTAAAGATACCATTATAAATGAAGGCTGCTCTATGGGAAAGAAAAAAGTGAATACATTGTTGTTAAGATATTACAAAAGCTTTTCCGGGTTACATGAGAGTTTCATAGGAATCTTAATAGAGGGAAAGAAACACTTGAGATTGCTATTTTACGAACATGCATAACTGAGATCTAGACGCGGAAGAAGACAACTTCAGGGCCCATTTGCCCCAATTGGTCCAAGTTAGTGGAAATCTGCCAAGGGCAAGGTAAATGGGATCCTAGCAGAGCAAGTCAGTTTGTTCCCCTGAGAATGCCCTATAGATAGTGAGTCCAGTCCAAGACATCACCAGGTCAGCAGACACAGCTAGACTGATGATCTATTCTAAGGCTCATCAGAGTTCTGAGAAGAACCACATAATGAGGACAAACTCAGCCTTGTTTCTGAGCACATTTTCATGTCTTTTCAGAACCATACAAGTAATTGCCATACAAGTAAAAATGTGATTGTGGATCTTCAAGGAAATTCTGTGACCACACAAGGGAGAGAAACATGACCAGGGAAATGAGAGAGCTCTATGGAGGAGGAACATAATTTGAGCAGAATTCATTCATTCATTCATTTACTCTTTATTGAATACCCACCCACTCTGTACCTTGACATTGTCTCATAATAGTCTCAAGTAAATCTAATTTCAAATCCTGGATTAAACACTTACTATGTGGCCTGTGGCAACTCACTAACCTCTGTGCCTCAACTTTTCCATGTGCAAAATGCAGATTCTAATCGCTGCCTCAATGAGCTTCTGAAGTTAAATAAGGGAAAGTTCATATAAATGCATAACACAGTGCCTGGCAGAGGTGCAGAGCTATGAAAGCTCAGCTTCCCTGCCTGCAGAATTCCACTTTTTTCTGTAGATAAAGAGAGAGGGAGGGAGAGGGAAGGTGGGGAGGGCAGAGGACTTGAGAGGTGAGAATATGAGAGGGTTATTGCAGGGAAGGGGAGAATAACTAGAGAGATTCAAGTAAAATATTCACTCAGAGGCAGAGAGGTCTGCCTGGCACAGTCCCCTCCTGCCCTGAAGCCACAGGTTGGCTTGGTTGGTTGCTTTATATTTAGGTATTTGAACAGAGACATCAGAGGTGGAGGATAATGGAAGAGACTAGAAAAGTGAATTAGAGAATGTTAATTATAGAATGTTTTTCCACTCATGTGAACAGAAATGAGGCTAAGGCAGGTAAGGAGAGTCTGCTGAAATATGAGATTCACCACTGAGAAAAGCAATGATAGTTTTCCTCCAATGAGAAGAGCTATCAAATGTAAGAACAATTTCTCTGGGAGAAAAACCACCTCCACTCTTTCTCACATCCCTCCCCTTATGATTTGGCTTTGCAAGCATCCCCATGAATTGGCTTATAAATTTGGTTAATACTCCCTTAGCCCAGCCTCCCTTTATTACACCACTTTACTGCTTCTTTGGGGCTGAGACTCTAAAATTTGGGTCAAATGTTCCATTAAGTTAACCACTTTAGAATACCAATAACATGCCTGCAGCACTTTTCATCTTTGTGGTGGTTCACAAACATCTCCTTCTTCACTAATGAAGATGAGCTGAATATCTATAGCATCTAAAACCAAAGCTATTTAATCATTGTCTGATGTGGGGAAGTGAGACGAAATGCAAGACCAACAAAAAAGTATATTACATTTTAAAGTTGCTGATTCAAACTTTTAAAAAATTCTCTGAACATGCAGGCAGAACTCATATCACAAAATCCCAGTTTTTGTAATGAAAATAACCATAAGAAGAATAGTAACATCTTAGGGTATTTGGGGTTATTCCTATCTTACAGAGTGCTTTTTGATACATGATCCTGTATGATCTTCATAAAAACCCATGAGAAAAAAAAAGAAATTATTGTCCATATGTTTTAGACAAGCCTTGTTTGCAATTAATTAACCTGCTCAAATTTCAAGTTAATATTTATGCTGGGACTTAGAACCCCAGACCTCAAGTTCCAAGTCAGAAGTTCTTGCTTGGAGATTTTCTACCTCTGTTATGCAATAAATGGATATTCCACTAAGATGTCTCAAAGGAAGGACATCCAAGTCAGGCAAGATGCATATTTTCCTTCCTTTTTCAACTAGAACAGTTCCACAAGTATATTACATTTGGGGCTTCCATATGGATTTCCACAGTTCAAGTTCATTGCACAAAGCACGCACCATCTCTCATATTGCTCATGACCCAGCTGGGCTGTGAGCTACATTCCAAAATTAGACTCAATAGGCCTACAGAGCTCCATTTATGGCAGAGGCAATAACATACTATAACTCTTCCTTGCCTACCCCTCAACTCAACTCTCCATCTTTAGTTCTAACTAGTTCTTCTGGGCCAGTGGAGATACCTGGTAGCCTTTGTATGGATCGAATTTCTTTTTCAACTCCTTTTCATCAAGCCATACTTAGCCTGTTTCCTCTATTATGTCTGGCCATTTTCACCTCTGTGGGTCTCTTTGATGCATCAGGATACACATACACAAGTCTGTGTCTTGTAGACTATCTTGTCACCATGATGCCTGATACCTAAGGCATGGTGTGCACCCTTGATTGTCAAAGTCAAGCATCCATTCTTCAGTTCATTATTCTTTCCTCTCTTCCATCAAACTCTGTTCCTTTCCTCCATGAGAGGTTCTTTGTTCATTTTCCTCTATCTTCTTTCTTCTCACTTCCATTCTTCATTTCCCTCTTTTTAATCTTTCTATGAACATAAAACAATCAAAACATGGTTGACAAGGATAATGCCAGTTACCTGATAGCTAAAACAAAAAATTGAATCCATTACTTCTGAAGGGAAATTCAGCAAGATAAATATCTAGTACCAAGTGACTACATGTTTTTTAAGTGCCTTTAGGTCCAGAATCGTCACAAATCTTCAGATGCTTCCTCCGGTATGGCTTGCTATTTTCAAGCCCACCTTAAAGATTCTGTTCTTTTTCATCCTTCAAAACTCAGTTCAAGGGCTTAGGATATTGCATAGTGGTAGAGAGCTTGCCTAGCATGTTTGAGGCCCTAGATTCAATCTCTAGTACAGAAAAACTCAGCTCAGAGACCCCTTTCCACAAATTCTTGACTGATCTCTCCAGGCAGGCTCCATCACCCCTCTGAAGCCTCCCACCCATCTTTGTCATGGTGTCCTTACCTGGAGGCTCCTTGGGGTTGCATATTCCAGGGGCTGGGGGCTCAGTCACAATCAGAATCCACCACTGCTGCCTCTACTTGCCCTGGCCCTCTGAAGCCTCCACCTAAGTGTCTATTGCCATTGTTTATAAATCTGTTTCTCGCACTAAGAGCTAGTTCTTGTCTGTTTTGTTCTGTCTCCTTTCTAGCCAGGATACATACTTTTCTGTGGTTGTTGAATGTTGATTTAGTTCATAGAATGGTTACCCTGGATTCAAGAAAAAATAAGTTCATTCGTATTTAATTTTTATTCTATTTTTAGAATAGAACTGTTTTCTACTCCTCTTTGCTGAAATTTGAAGGATTTTTTTTTAAGCAGTCTTAGGAGATTTTGCTGACAAACTTAAAATTTTTAAATCAATTTGCAAATTGTTTCTATGCAAAAATATAGTTCTTATGATAAAACATTCAACAAGCCTAAAAGAAAAAAATGAAGTTTGGGCCATAACTAAGCAGTCTATCGCTTTTCCTAATATTCTACGCAAACTATGCTGGGGGGCGAGGTGGATCTCTGAATTTTGCTTCTCATTTAAAAGCCACCTATTCCTCCTGCTTTTCCTGATGTCTGCCCTCTGTTCTGCCCCCAAAGCTTTTTCTCATTTCAAGAATTTATCTCATTCCCTCCATTCTCCCATGGTTTATGGCTGATAGTTTGGTTCTTTGTTGTGTACCTTGTAGTCTACCTTGAATCCATTATTTATGTATTTTTCCCTGTTGACTCTAGTTCTCAGAGGATGAGCACTATGCACGTTGATTTGTTGGCTTTTTACAATGGGATTTTAAAGCACAGCATTGAGCTATGGGGGATATTGCCATTCCATGTAGAAACTTCTCCTAGTTTCCCATGATTTGCCATCTGAGCTGAAAGTAGACAATGTCCAAATTTCAGGCTTCACAGCCTCTTTTCTCTCATTTTTCTATCTTCTTTTCTCCAGAGATAAAGAGAAATGAGATAATCATGCCAATAAAGCATCCTTTTTAATCTTTACTGTTCTTGTCTGGGTTCTTCATTGTGAGATGTCAATTATTCAACACTCTGAAAAGCTGTCTTTTGAGCACATAGTGTTTTTGTTGTCTGGTATTTTAAATGCTTGTTTTCTGCTTTATAGGATCCAGGGGTGGCTGTGTTGTCATGCGAGGCAGTAGTCCACTTGGTCGTTGGGAAGTGAAGGACTGTAGACGGTTCAAGGCCATGTCCTTGTGCAAGCAGCCAATCGAAAATCGGGACAAAACTGAGCATGAAGAAAGATGGCCCTTTCACCCCTGCTACTTGGACTGGGAGTCGGAGCCTGGCCTGACCAGTTGCTTCAAGGTGATACCAAGGTTACTTGAGCATTCACAGTATCATTATTTCAGTTTGTTCCATGAATCACAAATTCCTTTATTCCAACACCTAGTTTTCCCCCGAACAGTGCCTGGCACACAGTGGGTACTTAATCAATATTTGTTGCCTGTCTCTATCCTTTCATTTATATTCAAATAATTTTTAAGTAAAAATTGGCATATTCCTGGTGACATCAAAGGCCTCCTCATGAAGATTATCTGTTAATTGGAAATACCATGCACCAGTATTGACCCCAGGGAGGGGAACTCCATGCACTGGTTATCATTTCTGGGGGAGGACTCTAAACACCTGATAAATTGCTAGTAAGTTTCTTTTCTCTGGCAGGAGATTTTGCACAAACTCAGCTGCCAGAGTCTGAGTCCAGTGAGACAGAACACTCAACAAATCAGGCAAAGCAACCTCATTATTCACAGATGGGCTGCAAGAAACAGCAGAAACCTAGGATCCCTAGCAAGCCCATCTCCCAAACCGCAGGAAACTGCTCAGGGCAGATGGACTCTCGTCTGCACATGCCCTACTTTGCACCACAGCTTGGAGATTCAGAGAGGCACTTCTCTGTGGGCTTAGACCTCAGACACCACTTGGGTTATTGGGCTAAAGCATTACAAGACATCCTGTTCTAGGAGGAATAAGGACAGTTTCTCCTTCCCCCAGGATGTTGCATTCTGTCCCCAAATTGCTATCAAGAAGTGGAAGAGCTGGGTTAGCCAAGGTCATTTAGGATCCTATATAATACTGAAACCCTTGTCAATATTGTTCTTATTGCCAGGCACATACCAGATAAAAGAGGCCAGTTCTCACTGGGTATTAAAATAGTACAATTCCATATTTGTAAAAATGTGAAAAAAGTGCTTATTATGGAATAATACAATTTTGCCACTAAGAATAGCTTTTGCAGCTTGCCAGATACCAAAGATAAAACAAATTAATACATTCAGTTAATATATAAATGCGTTTGTGTATAGATTGCATGCATGCATATGTGCGTTTGTGTATGTGTGTGTTTGAAGAAAAAGACTGTGTGTGTGTATGTGTGTGTGTGTGTGTATAAGTGTGTGTTTCTTACTGGAAATGCTTGGGACCAAAAGTGGTTTGAATTTTGGATTTGGGGGATATTTGCATATTCATAATGAGATATCTTAGATATGATATTTGCACATACATAATGAGATGAGACTTGAATGTGAACACAGAATTCATTCATATTTCATATACAACTTATATACATAGCCCAAAAGTAATTTTATACAGTATTTTTAGTAATCTTGTGCATGAAATAAAGTTTGTGGGCATTGAACTGTCAGAAAGCAAAGGTGTTACTAAAGCAAAGGTGTTTAGAGCATTTTAAGTTAAGGATGCTCAAATATATTTATATTTTTTATATATTTACATAAAATATATATTTA
Source organism: Marmota flaviventris (assembly GCF_047511675.1). Classification (NCBI taxonomy): domain Eukaryota; kingdom Metazoa; phylum Chordata; class Mammalia; order Rodentia; family Sciuridae; genus Marmota; species Marmota flaviventris. The sequence continues at coordinate 71,120,596 of NC_092508.1, forward strand.
TATATGTCTGTGCAAATCAGCTTTAGATCCTAGCTTTAAATCAGTTCCTACAATTTTCTTGTCAAAAATATATTTTGAAACATGATATTTGGTAGTTTTGTCTTGGTTTGTTCTGTAAATAGAAATTCCCCAAGTCCTGGAAGAAAGTTCTTCTCCAGTAGCTGGGCACATGCAGAGCATGATGAAGACAAACTCTAACTCCACAGATATTATAGCTCATCAGTTACGTGGAACACTTATGAATGCACTCTGTTTAAATATACACATATAAAATCAGAGAATAATAGGCCCATAAGGGACCTCACAGAACAATAAGTTAAACCTTAGAAATGAGTAAACTGAGGCTAGTGAGATGAAGATCACAATGTGCACAAGATCACAATTATTTATTGACAAAGTTGGAATAAATCCCTGGTCTTGAGACTCTGGTCCAGCACTTTCTCTACTATATATCATCCCAATGTGTCAACAAATGCATGGTATGTTTGATGTGCATGGTGGTAGGATTTATGAATTTAGAGTGATTCGGGAAGATGTTCCCAGAGGAGGCAAGTTTTGACATATAATTTAAAAGATGGAAAGGCTGTGCTGTGGTCCACAGGACTTGGAAAGCTATTCATTCTGGTCTCAGCAAATCAGAGCCTGGTGAAGACTGCAGGGTATATCTGCCTGGCAAAAGCGGTTCAGGCTTAGTACTGGGTCTTTAAAATTAAGAGGATGCAGAGACCCAGAATCAGGAGCTCTGGGTCTTCAGTTCCTCACCCTGATCTTAAATAAAACCAAAAGCAGACCCTCCCTTCAATGAGTTTCTTCCTGCTACCCTGAAGGTAGCAGAGAAATAGCAGATATTTTAGACATAACCAAATCACTGCAACTGCCAGTTCAGCTAAGACCCAAAGACCCTATAAATATACCTGGCCAGATTCATGATCATATTGTTAATCAGCTTTTCGTTGCTATGAAAAAAATACCTGAGATAAACCACTTTAAAAGAGGAAGAATTTATTTTGGCTCATTATTTCAGAGGTTTCAGTCCATGGTCACTTGGCCCCCTTGATTCTAGGCCTGTTGTAAGCCAGAACATCCTGTGAGGGAGGTCATAGTGGAGCAAAGCTGCCAGGAAGCAGAGAAAAAGGGTGGAGGTTGGGAGGAACGGGAGAGACAAAGCACCCAGGAACAAAATATACCCTTTAAAGGCACATTCAGAGTGGCCCACCTGTTCCAGTTAGACCCTGTCTCCTAAAGTTTTTGTGGCCTCCCAACAGCATCCCCAGCTGGAAACCAAGCCTTCAACACATTTGGGGAACATCCCATAACATTCAGCTAATTCTGTTAGACAGCAGTCTACTGAGATGGAAATTCATGGATTCAGGAAGCAAGGAGTCATGGGTCTAATCCTAGCTCTGCCAGTTTGTGGCTGTGTGGCTGGAAATTCTTAACCTTGCTTAGCCCAACCTACCTAATCTTTTGCCAAACAGTCATATAGGCAAGTCATAGGAGATTAAGTTTTAGTATTTTGGTTTGTTTGTTTTAATAAAAAGCTTCAGTTAGGGGCTGGGGCTGTAGCTCAGTGGTAGAGCACTTTCCTAGCATGTGTGAGGCACTGGGATCAATTCTCAACACCACAAATAAATAAATAAAATAAAGGTCCATCAACAACACACACACACACACACACACACACACATATAAAGCTTTAATTAGCTCATTTATAAAACTGAGTTTTATTCATATTCTCCGCATGAATTGGTTGTAAGGATAAAATGAGCCAATAGTTTTACAATGACTAGGCACATTCTAGTTCAATAAATGATACTTCCATTAGGTCAAGCTTTCAATAAATAATAATGAAAAGGTTTGCTTAGCATGGGAGAAGACCTCAGTTCCATCCCAGTATGATAAAAAAGAAGGAAAAGAATAATAAAAAACATATTACTATTATTTTCTTAAACAGAAGTGAACTACCACACCCAATCCACCACTGTGTTAATATTTTTCTTTTATTATGCAGGTATTTCATATTGAAAAAGTTCTGATGAAAAGAACATGGAGAGAAGCTGAGGCATTTTGTGAAGAATTTGGAGCTCATCTTGCAAGCTTTGCCCATATTGAGGAAGAAAATTTTGTGAATGAACTTTTACATTCAAAATTTAATCGGTAAATATTTTTTAATTTTGAAAAATTATAGACCATCTCCTAGCAAGGGCTTCTCATGGGTGAGTATCACAAATAATTGTTTAAAATCCAGTATTTTGTCTCAAACCTAAAACTAACTAGTCACTAATTGTGGGGGATAAAAAATCTACATTCACATTATATTGTATCAAGCTCACATTTCATAAAACAAAGAAAATAGTCATGATAGTTTTGATATTTGAAATCTTTTCTGTGTACCTCAAGTCAGATTTTTAGAGTTTTTCTGCCAAACAATATCCAGGTCAGTGATTTTCAAAGTGTTGTCTGAGTATCCCAAAGGTCCTGGATGCCAAAAACAGAGGGGGGCCAAATGGACAGAGCTCCAGGTCCTTGCTCACCGACTCACCAGAGTAGCTCCAACCATTGCCATTGCTAATTATTTTCTATATAAAGGGAGTTCCACTCAAGATTTTGTTTGGGGGGGGAAAAATCCTAGTAAAATCCTAATATTTATTTATTTATTTATTTAGATGGTTTTTTTTTTAGTTGTAGATAGACACGATACCTTTATTTAAGTTATTTATTTTTATGTGGTGCTAAGGATCAAACCCCGTGCTTCACACATGCGAGGTGAGTACTCTACCACTGAGACACAACCCCAGCCCCAAAATCCTAATATTTTTTTAAAAAGTCCAATCCAACCCTGTAATTTTAAATTTGAGGAAAGAGGCTTTCACTTATTTGTGTCTATTTGTAAGTTTATATAATCTTGAATTCCATGGAGTTAGAAATTCAATTCTTTGAATTGGAAAAAAAAAAATCTAATGGTCTTAACACCAATAGTTAACACCAAACTATTTTTTGAGAAAAATCCTATCCTTCCCCATAAGTTTCCTTGCAAGACACTCCCATGAAGAAGTTAATATATAACATCTATTGAATTGTTCATCTTTAGTGTTTACAAAAATAAACTTAAAGTGGACGTTTCTTTTTGTGTTTTTGATGGGAAAGAAGTACAGGACAAAGACAATTTCCATTTTATTATTATTTGTGGTTCTGGCGATTGAACCCAGGGACTTGGGCATACTGGTAAGCACTGAACCACATTCTTGGTCCTAAAGCTGAGAGTTTTGACAACCTCCCCCACTTAGTTTCATATAGTATTCCATGGGGAAAAGATATTTTGTGGCTAAATATGATTGCAAAACAATGTGCAAACTTGGAAATTTGCTATGTATATTATTATTTAAGACTTTTAGAAGGAAGCACTTTCTTTGTTAATTTTTTTTTTTTTTTTAGTGTGGTACCCAGGATTGAATCCAGACCTCATACACATACCACTGAACTGCATACATCTCCAACCCTTTTTACTTTCTTATTTCCAGAAGGGTTCCCACTAAATTGCCCAGACTGACATTGAACTTTCAATCCTCCACCTAAGCCTCACCAATAGATGGAATTACATGTGGTGCCACTGTGCCCACCTATAATCCTTTTTTTGAGAACACTTATTAACATCCCACCGAAACTGCTAGTCCCTACAGGAAATGCTAACTTGAGACAGTGGTTCCAGAGCCTGGCCAATCACCACTCTGGTTCCATATCACAGCTGCCAACTCAGACTTAATGAGGCTAATATTTAAGAAACTTGTGGCTAACTGTATTTTTTTTTTTTCTAGAGATTGAACCCAGGGGTGCTTAATGACTGAGCCACATCCCCAGCCTTTTTGGTTTTTTTATTTTGAGACAGGGTCTTTATAAGCTGCTTAGGGCCTTTCTAAATTGCTGAGGCTGGCTTTGAATTTGTGATCCTCCTGCCCAGCCTCCCAGCTGCTGGGATCACAGGCATGCGCCACTGTGCCCCGCTGGGTAAACTGGATTATTAAACCAGGTATGGGGTCACAGATACAAGGGAGGGGTGGTAAATTATGCCATGGTTTGTTGCTTTAGTTCCTTACAAAACATATTCGCATATTCTGCCTTTGATTTTGGCAAGGTTTGCTAAATAAAACAATCACATGCAAAAGACCTCCTAGCTTAAGATTAAATATCATTATGTCATTTCTATTTACATAAATTCTCACACTTATAATTTCTAGTAGAATTTCATGCCAAGCATCTATCAAATCATTGATCTTCAGCATCTAATCACAAAAACTATATAATATATGTTTTATTTATTTTTTGCCCAGACTATCAAAGGGAATTCAGTCAAATCATGTGCATGGTGTTTATTTTCAAATTATACAATGTGAGGGAATTTATGGAGAGAAAATAAGTATCAACTTGTCTTCTATGAGCAAGTATATAGCAAGAAAAATGAAGAACTCTGAATTCAGTGAAGAAAGAAAACAAAAATTCTCAGCCTGGGGAGAGAGGTGTGGGTTTCCAGCCTATTTTGGTGATTAATAGACTTGACTTAACCTTAGGGCAGTCATTCTCACCTTCTCACTACCTTGACTGCATCGTGTCACCTGGACACTGACTGGACAGGCACAGCTCAGACTCTCTAAGTTGCATTGGACTTTAATTTGTATCATTCAGGCAGAGTAGTTCACGTATTTGAGAAGCAATGCTTCAGAGTAGGCTTGCTTCTCTGCACTAAGGAAAATAAAGCATCTGCCATGACTTCTGAATCTTTTAAATCTTTAATTCTTCAAAATTATTCTCAGAAAATTATCTTAGTGAGATGGTTCATTGTACAATTAGGCTTTATTGCTTGATTTATTGAGTACTCTGAGATTTGACATATTTGTACTCTGCCTAATAGGAGGGAAGATTATTCTCTGAGGAGCTTCTTGCCAAATCTAAACCAGTGGTGACTGCTGAAGTTAATCTACCATGGCCCAGGCTGATTTGCTGCAGAATTATTTATGTTGTAATCTGGAAAAAAAAAAAAAAACCTACTGTGTACCTTTTATCAAGTGGAAATGATGTGATTTACTTTCAAGAGAATACATGAAAATTTAACAAAAGAGCAACAAAATCAAACCACAAAATAGAAGTATAAATAGTAATGTTGTATATGGAGCAAAGTAGTAAAAAGTCCTCTAGGAAAAATATTTTCCAAAATTTCTTCCCAACCTGCTTTCATGTGTTATCCTGAGGCATCACCATTTCTGATAAGAACCCCATGTCCTCAATATGCATTAACTTTTCTCCATCTGCACATCATCAGTGAACAAGCCACACAAACCAAGAGAAATAGGACATGACTCTAAATCTTATTCCAGCTCATTTTGTAGCACAGGGTTTGCCATTAAAAATATTCAATCAGTTTGTGTTGATTGGTTCAATCCTGCCAATAGCATCAGCTGTTTCCTGCACATATAAATATTTTAAAAGACTTTTTGAACCTTTTACATAATGTACATTTGATCAGAAAGGCAAAGTTTTTGTTTCTTCTCTTCTTAGGACAGAAGAAAGGCAGTTCTGGATTGGATTTAATAAAAGAAACCCACTAAGTGCTGGTTCGTGGGAGTGGTCTGATGGAACTCCAGTAAGTCTTCCCAAACTGGACAAAAGGAGATGAATTCAAAACAGTGGCCCTGGAACCACTTGGTAAACTTGGTCGGTTTTCTAAATGATTCCTAGAAATAATGACCCTTGTCTCCTATGACACACAGCACTGGACTATGGTACCAAAAGAATTATTTTTTTAAGGTCCTGGAAAACCTTCACTAACCAGATTGTTCTAAGGTTGCCTATAGTGTCTCATTCTGAAATCAAAATCCCCCCCCCAAGTCCTCTGAAACCATTTCCTATGTGAAGAGTCATTTGGTAGAAAACCAACAATTCTGTAAAATAATGCCAGGTTTCTTTTACCCTACCCCTCCTAGCCTGCACAGGGCCTGTGTCAGTATGGGACCCTTGTTCATGTCACAATGAAAAGGAGACTATTTTGGAGAACTGTTTTTAGTTTATCTCACAGTTATGGTTTTGATATGAGGTGTCCCCCAAATGCTCCTGTGTTAATGCAGGAATATTCAGAGGTGATATGATTAAATTATGAGAGCTGTAACCTAACCAGACCATCCTTCTTTGAGTGAACTGATTGGGTAATTGAGGTAGGCAGGGTAAGGCTAGAGGAGGTGAGTCACTAGGGGTCTACTCTGGAAAGGGTGTGTCTTTTCTGTGGCCCTTTCCCCTCCTCCCCTTTCTTGGCTTCCTGGTTGCTATATCCTGACTGAGCAGCTATCCTCTACCATGCTCTTCTGCCTCACCTTGGGCTCAGAGCACTGGATTCAGCCCACTGTGGTCTAAATCTCTGAAACCAAGAGCCAAAATAAATTTTCCCTTCTCTAAGTTGTTCTTGTTGGATTCTTTGGTCACAGCAACAAAAAGCTGACTGACACACTACTCTAAAAGGACAGAAATGTCAGCCTTAGAAATATCACATCTATTTCAGGTAGAACAAATTGTTCCAGAAGTGGGTGGGGGGAAGTATAGCTGTTCATTCAGCCTCATTATTTGCAAACCTATGTGAAGGAGAGAGAAAGAACTCACCACTGAGTTCTCTTTTCAGGTACAATGAGGAATTCTCACATTTTCCCTAAGGCAATGGAAATACTGAAGCATATAATATCCAAGACCAAAATGGATCCATCTTAGGGCATGTGCAAAATCAAGTTATTCAGTTTCAACTGAGAAACAGGGAGACTAGTAAGAGCCTGCAGTGAATTTTTAATGCTTCTGCTGTTTGTTGAGCCTTCACAGTGTTCCATGAACTGAGCTGAATGCACTCCTGCATGATCTCATTTCATCCCCACAATGGCTCACAGCAGTGGGCAATAAATGATGAGTGGGTGGCCCAGAATAATGCAGAAGAGAGTCAGGATTTGCATATAGGTGGTCTGACTCCAGAGCCACAATATTATGATATTTCCTAGTTGGCAAAATATCAGCTGCCAAGCTTTGAAATAGTAAAGACCAATAGAGAAAAGTCCACTACATAGATGAAACTCAAATTTGTAGCCAGGAAGGGATTTATTAAAAAAAAAAAAAAAATCTGTGCTTCTAATGGTAACAAAAATAATGATAAAGGCTTGCTAGTTAAAAAACAAAAATAATATTTCTGCTCCAACATTGCTTCTTTGGAAAAGATATCAGGAGCAAGAGTGGGAAGACAGCTTAGAGATCACTCAGCTGCATCTATTTTGTTAATGAAGAAACTGAGGCCAAGAAACAATGGAGCATTAAAGTCAATACAGCACTTAAAAAAACAAACATGCACCGGGTGTGGTGGTGCACACCTGTAATCCTAGCAGCTCTGGAGGCTGAGGCAGGAGAATTGCAAGTTCAAAGCCAGCCCCAGCAAAAGCTAAGCATTTCAGTGAGATCCTGTCTCTAAATGAAATACCAATGGGGCTGGGGATGTGTGTGGTTCAGTGGTCAAGTGAAGTTCAATCCCTGGTACCCCCAAAAATAAAAATAAAAACAAACAAACATGCTACATAGAGGTTGAGAATACTTCATTTTGTTTTACTAAAACACATTCATTAGTAATAAGAGGAGAAAAGACTATGGTTCAGAAAACAATGACAAAAAGGCCATGAAACTATAGACTGAGGTCCTATGACCACCTGCTGGCAGAATGAATTCACAACATTATCTGAACCTGTGGATAAATATATTTATGTCAGATAAATTGTTGCATGACTGTATATATTTGAGGAGGACTATAAATGGTTTCACACATCCTTCTTTTTCCAATTTTTTATCACAATTTTACTTGTGATCCATCCACTCTTCTGTCAGATAAGCATTAAATAGTTGAGAAGGCTAAATCTTTATGAATTATGGAGCTATATGACCTATGTGGTCACTCATGGAAATTTTTGGTAGTTTCCTGACTGAAAAGCTAGCTGTGGATTAGAATTTAGTTATGAGAAACTAAAAGCTTAGCATATACACAAAGGAACCAACATCAAAGGTGATGCCCAGATCTGGCTCATTCTTGTGCCTCTAAGAAGTTTACCCAGGATCCCAGGGTGAGACTAATCCTGCCAGTTAGAAAATAGTGCTAGCTCTGAACAAAGCTTGCACCAGATTTCTTCCTTCTGGAGAAAGGAGTCGCATGCCCCCTTTTTAAGAAAAAGCATCTTTAAGAAAAAACATGCTAAACACTAATTAGCTTGTTCTTCACAAATGTGGAACAACCTTTAACTAGAACGACACGCAAACATTTCTGAAGCTTCCTCTAGAAATCTATAATGATTATGTGCACGGAATTCTTCTTTGATCTTCTGAAACTTCAATCATTAAGGAATAACAAACTTCATCTGCTGCAGGTTGTCTCTTCATTTTTAGACAGTATTTATTTTGAAGAAGATGCAAGAAATTGTGCTGTGTATAAAGCAAATAAAACATTGCTGCCCTCACACTGTGGTTCCCGCCGTGAATGGATATGCAAAATCCCAAGAGGTAAAAATATTAATAAGGTTTTTACTTTATGCTTGAACTAATAATGTGTATAACATTTCCCCTAGTGAAGAGATCTAGAGATTCAAAATCAAAGCACCCTGAACCACAATGCCAACAGCCCACATGATGGAGCAAGTTGCACTATTTTAGTAAAGCATATATCACAGGGAACTGATGAAAGATAACCACCAGTGCTGTATGCCATTAGTCCACTGGGAATTAGGGCAAACAGCCAATATTACAGAATATTTATTATTGCAAGTACAGTTGGAAAGAAACGTCACTTTGACATTACAAGCAAATAGGATTACTTGGGGCTGGGATATAGCCCAGTTGGTAGAGTGCTTGCCTTGTATGCACAAGGCCCTGGGTTCAATCCCCAGAACCATAAAAAAAAAAATAGGATTACTTGGACCATGAGTAAGTAGAAGCCCGTAGCACAGCATGTAACATGCAGTACATTCGTGCCCTTTCTTCTTTAATCAGAAATCTCTCTGGGAAAAAAAAGAAAAGAAAGAAAATTCTCTGGAGCCTCCTTTTTAAAATGCAACTTGAACTGACCATATTCCAAACAACACAAAGTACCTGTTTTTTACATGATTATTTTTTAAGGTGAAGTGAATTATAGTATGTATAGACTGAAGTGAGTCAGAGACACCTGTGAAGAAAGGTCAGTCAAGGTGGTTTGCTTTCACTTTGCAGATGTGAGACCCAAGATTCCACCCTGGTACCAGTATGGTAAGAACTACCTTGGCATTTCTCAAATCTCTAATTATAAACTATCCAGGTGCTATTATATACCTTTATTATATTATCACCTTCCTCCAATTGAGCCTCTCTTTTCTGATGTAAATCTAGAGCTAATTTGTTCAAATTAATAAGTCAATAATTAATTGATTAATTAATAATTGAAATCATTAAATATGATTGAAGACTAATATCATAACTTAATTCCATTTTCATGACACATGATTTTAAAATATCATCCACCCCTGACCTTCAAATACTAGTATAAGTTTCTTATATGATGTAGAATAAAAAAAAAGTAAATTATGTATTTATTTATATGTGTGCATGTCTGTGATTGTGTTTGTGTGTTTGCATATGCCCTGACCAGATTACAAATTTGAGGTCAATCATGTGTATTATAACCCTCAACAGATTTGGCACCATTTGCAGGTTTATTTTTCTTTCAGATGCGCCCTGGCTCTTTTATCAGGATGCAGAGTACCTTTTTCATACCTATGCCTCCGAGTGGTCCTCCTTTGAGTTTGTCTGTGGCTGGCTGCGCAGTGATCTTCTCACAATTCATTCTGCACATGAGCAAGAATTCATCCACAGCAAAATAAGAGCGGTACTTGAATATAATTCACCTTGAGAATTTCTCATTAGGACCTTCTTCTGTCCTTGTACAGGATTTTTCTTTTTTAATTTGACTTCAGACATTCATTTAAATTTCAGTAAAAGCCATGGATTTTTGAGAATTGTTTTTCTTCCAGTTATAGAGATTAAGAGAAAATACTAGAGAGATTTACTATGTTGCTTAATCATTTCACATCTCATCATTTTTATTAGCAACGTTAGTGAATAAGTAAATTTTATTGTTTTGTAAGTGCACTGATTATTTAACACATATTTATTGAGAGCTCTCTAGGAACTAAGATTCCATCAGTGATTAAAACTAACCAAAATTCCTTCCTTTATGGAGTTTATAATCTAGTCTGGGATGAAAGATCATAATCAATACAAGTAAACAGAATTACATAATACATTAGAAAAGCATAAGTGGATAAATATAATGAAGGAAAATATAGCTCAAATGAAGGATGAGGAATGCCTGATTGGGTGGAGGGATGACAGTTCTGATGTTTCAAATCTTACATGAATATATGACTTTTAAATTTGTAAAGATTCAACATATAGAAAATTACAGTTTTCAGTTTCCACTTAAGATAAAAGACCAGCCTGAATCTTTTGAGGAACTAGGAACATACAAGACCTGACCTGATAAACAATAAAATAAACTTCCAAGGAATAGCATAGTCTTCAGTGCATGTCTACAGTTAAGAGTTTCTAAGTATGGAGCATGTTCCAGGCACTGTGAGATTTGACACAAAAAAATGACACAAAAATGTAGGAGACAGTCTCAGTTTTCAAAGAAGCTGGAGATACACACACACACACACACACACACACACACACATACTACACACACAATATATATATATGTAAATATATATATACACACATATACTTCAAAACATCATGTTACACATGATAAATATATATACTTGATCTGCCAATTTTTTTCAGAATTATAAAATAAGATGCTAAAAATGAGAATGCAGTAAGTAAATTGGCAGCTCTAAGGAGGAAAAATCTCCTTCCTAACTTCCCCTGAGAAACCTTTGAAAGCAAAGCCAGTCATTTTTTTTAATTTAACCATATTTCATAATCTCCCCGACTCTTTTAATAATCTTTTCATGTCTTTGTAAATTGACGGTTAAAATGAAGCATGAACTTGTAGGAAAATATCTTTTCCCACAGTTCATGGAGATTTTCCATTTCTTTATCCTTTGCGTTACACATACAGCCAGCAAGATACAGGCAAGTTGGGACTTCTGCCTCCTTATGATGGAAAAGCCAAGAAACAGAGATTAGGTGACAATCACTCCGTCCCACATAGACTCAGTAGCAGAACAACCCCTACTGCCAGCACCCTCCCACTATTGGATCATATGCTATTTTGCCACCTCTTTACTGCTACAAATGGAACACTCCAACCAAAACTGTCATGTTCAATATCAACACATCACATACCACAATGTCAGAAAATTCATTTTTTTCTTTAGCCAGATACCAGACTCTGGCTGTAGGTGGCAATAACAGGAAATCAGGTGAATGGCTGAAAACCAGTCTACCACATGCAAAGTACACGTTCCAAAAGGAGCTGTGATTTTGCAATACTTACTGAACAGAGCCAGGCACTGGGCTAAGTTCTAACATCTAATTCCACTTAATCTTTCCAAAAGCCCTCTGTGGAAAGTCTATTATTAGTATATTTTACAGATGAGGAAGCTAAGACTTGGAATAAGCTAAGCAACTTGGACACATAGCAACTAAACCATGGCATTTGGAAAGGAACCCAGATCTTTTAAAAACCCTACACTATGCTGCCTGTGACAGCAGACAGCAGGGTCAGGGTGAATAAAAGCACAATATCTACACTATATTAAAATGCTCATTATAAAATCTCTTCCCAAAGGTGACTGTCAGCTATGTCTCAGATGTGAACAGTGAAGGGCTTCTTTCCAACAGAGCTGACCTCTTCTGGGTATTTCTGTAGGTTGTCCCTCTTCGTCTTGCCTCTTAATTCATCTCCTAATTTGGGGAAGGTAGGAAGACAGTGGAGATAGCAAAGTTAATACCTCCCATAGAAGAGAATATAAGGCTCCATGGGTTTAGCAGTTTGAGAAGTGACAGCCAATGCCAAAATGTAGTTGAAGACTCTGATCTAACCTTGCAGTGCCTTATTCAGCAAAACTGTAACCCTACCTATGCCTGTGGGAATATAGAGTGCCCTGTCAGTGTTATAAGTGACCTGCCCTTAGGGGTATAGCCTTCTGTGCCACAAAAGAAAATTATTGGAAGATACACAGTGTGGAGACTAAGAAAGGAGAACGAGGACTGTCTCTGTCCGTTTGAGCTATTATAACAAAATACCATAGACTGAAGGAGGGAGACTCACAGACAGCAAAATTTTATTTCTCACATTCCTGGAGACTGGGAATCTAAGATCCAGGCACTGGCAAATTCAGTGTCTTAGGAGGACCTGCTTCCTGTCCAAAGACAGCTGTTTTCTCACTGTGTCCTTACATGACAGAAGGGATGAGTTCACTCTCTGAGGTCCCTTTGAAAAGGGCACTAATCCCATTCATAAATACTTCACCCTTGTTACCTATTCACCTTCCCAAAGGCCCTTGGGGATTAGGCTTAAAACCTGTAAATCTGGGGGAACACAAACATTCAGCCTATAGCAGAGGCCAAGGGGAAAGAGTATCAAATTAGAAAAATTAAAGTTGTAAATTTCCAAGCAATTATTATATCTGCTATGTTGGCCACTTTGTCTTGGTGGGGGTGATGGTGGTATTAATGGTATCTGTTAATGTATAAGTAAGAAATCCCATAACTAAGAATGTCCTACTGCAATGGGTCAATCTAGGAGAAATTATTTTATTCAAGAATAGGAGCCAAACTCATAGAGTTCATGCCACTTGCTTCTGTGGCACATCCATCTTATAAATGTAGGAAAAACTGGAGTAAGTAACTAAATGCTTTTTAAATTGTGAATGTGTTTTATATAGCTTCCCTCCCTATGAATAGTTATTATTAGAACTGCAAAAAAAAAAAAAAAAAAGGTTTAGTTGGAGTATAAAAGAATTATGTACCAGAAACCTGGATACAGTTTTTAAAATCTGAAGAAAAAAAATTTTTTTAACAAAATCTTTCCATCTTGTGGAAGAAATCAGCCAGTGCTTTCTCTCTGAAATTTTGAAAAATAGAAGGCCACAGACACCATCAGAGTGAATTTTGAGTATTTCTCTGTTGAGTATTCTTGATAATTAGATAATGCCTTAGGTAAAAAGCACTTAAGAGTTATTAGATATGAACACCTATCATCAGTTCACTTAGCTATATTATATTTTATATTATTAACACAAAATTTGCATTTTTATATTATATTACACAATATTTGCATTTCAAAATGAAAACAACCTATTACCATTATTTTTTATTTTTTTAGTTGTTGATAGATCTTTATTTATTTATTTTTATTTATTTATATGTGGTGCTGAGAATTGAACCCAGTGCCTCACACATGCCAGCCAAGTACGCTACTGCTGAGCCCCAGCCCCAGCCCCTATTATCATTATTTTTAAATTTTATTTCTAAATACCTACAAATATATATCAAATCCATTAGTCCTCCTCCAAAATCTAATTTTAAGCCCTTAAGGTAACTTGGTTTTTGCCATTTTCTATGGAAACATTTTAAAAGGTGACAGGCTGTTCCTCTTTATATAGTTTAGTAAATTAAATATATTGACTGTTGTATTTTATATCTTTTTGGCAAGCTCTTCCCATGTGATGTTACCTAGGTACAACAAAACACAATTGATCTTATAAAATTCATAATCATATCACATTTATTAATAATGTTTCTATTGTCGTGATCTTATACCTAAGCTAAAATGCAAAAGATCCATTTTTCACAGGGATTTTTCTGTCTGGGTATCTTCTAACTTGTGAAGCTTTGTGCCTTATCACAACAGGTCATGATGGGCTGTGTGGGAGATGACTGTACCATAATTGAGGCGGTAATCAATATGCCTCTTAAGATGCAATAGTTACCATTTCCCTTTAGAGATCCTTAATTGGGGGAGTGAACAATCAGGCCATGATTTGCACTATCGTGGCACAGGAGTCCTCTTTAAATGGAATGAAATTGTTGTGGTTCTCCCACTAAGTTCCCAGCCAGTCTCAATGGACCCATTCCCAAGTCTGACAATGAGAATCTAAATTCAGCATGTAGGAACATGTCCACGAAACGACACCTCAGGGATCCAAAATTACAATTGTTCCACCTTGCATTATTCTCAAATTGCTGATATGGCAGACAGCCACACTGTTTAAGGAGTAAAAATACCTGTTAACAAACTGGAATATTAGCAAGCTATTAGGTTTTGTTGTATGATGACCTGAAATTCATGCGGAAAAATAATAGATCTTAAAATTTATTTCCATCTTTACAAAAGAAACGAGTGCAGACTTAAATATATATGTCTTCAAATTAACAGATTTTTAGCATAGAAAATTAAGTTCCAATTCAACACAAACATACAATACATACATCATAAAAATACTGACTCAGAGATCCCAGAGAAACTCCCTCTTTCTTTCTTATGGATAAAGAAGAAATTATAATTCCCTAGGTCATGAGTCCAGTATTATATCAGCTGTAATGTGTGTTTATGTGTGCATACACACATGCATGTAGATTATATTTCAATTTTATACTTTTTGTGCTTAAGACTGAAGGATCACAACTGGTATAAAATTAATAAAACATATAAAGATAATTTTCTAGTTGTCAGACACTGGAATTCTGTAGTATTCTTTTGTCCTGTATTCTATCTCTCTATTTGAATGCTAATACTGTTTAAAGCTTAACAATCAGACTAACACCTAAAATTCAAAATCTTTATTCTATTGATGTCTTTGTATCTTGAATTGTTTTTCAAATAAATGTGACATCTGCAATGAACTTTTATAATTCACTGAGAGGAAAACAACACTAATTTTTTTAGTCAGAAAAAGAATTCATCTTCTATTTTACTTTTTATAAACTCTTTAAATCCCTTTTACAGAGTTAGAAAATTTAGTTTTCATGTTGTATGGAACTAAAGTGATTTCAATATTTGATTCCAATTTTCCTTCATAATGAGGGGAGAATATTTTAGAATAATGAAGTTTCAGGCTTTCTCGAGATCCTAGGCCTTAGTTCCTCTTTCTTAGATAACTGGGTGAAGTATTCAAGATTAGAAAGCTATTAGCCGCGACTCCATTAATCTTAATGGTGAAAAGGGAAAACAAGGAGAATAAATGCTGACAGTTTCTTTATTTTTTTTTTTTTTTGTTTTGTTTTCAATAGCTATCAAAGTATGGTGCACATTGGTGGATTGGACTTCAAGAAGAAAGAGCCAACGATGAATTTCAGTATGAACCTAGATTAATTTGCACTTAATTTTGTTTGACAAGTTTTATGTACAAAATGATTAGACTAGATCTTAGCGATCAATTTGTTAAACAACCTTCAAACATTATCTTTAACTTATAAATTTTCATTTCCCTAGACAACGACATATTTTTTGAAGTCTACACCCATGAAACCATTACCCCATTCTATGCCATAAACATATTCACACCTTAAAAAGTTTTGTCCTGCCCTATTTCTTTGCTTATTTTTGTGATAAGAACAGTTAAAATAAAATCTACCCTCTTAGAAAATATTTATGTGATACAATATTGTTAACTATAAGTGCTTTGCTGTACAATAGTATTTTTCTGAGTTTAACAAAATATTATACCTTTAATCCATGCCCCAGAACTCCAGAATGGTGTTAAGAGTTAATACTGTTTAAAGCTTAATGATACTTAAAGATGTAAAATGAAAGGCCCTTAAAGTTTTTAATTTTCCTACAGTTGGAGAGATGGATCACCAATAACATACCAGAATTGGGACAAAGAAAGAGAAAGATCTGTGAATAATCAGAGCCAGAGATGTGGCTTCATTTCTTCCATAACAGGTTATTGTATTTATTCTTGATTCAGTTTATAATACAGACTTCTCTGGAGGCTTGAAATCTCCTTTTTTATTATATCAGTTCAGTGAGGAATTTGGTGACTTTTCAGTTGACTGTATTTAATGTCATAATCTTAAGGCTTAATGACATTCTTTCCATTTAATCTATATATTTGTGTCCTTGAAAATAATGTACATCTAGATAAGTTCCTCCTCATGAGCCAAAACAGCACCAAAAATGGGTCCATTGAGACTGCTAAAAAAAAAAAAAAAAAAAATGTGCTTGACAAATCTGTTTTCTCTATGAAATTTCAATGTAGAACCATGTTTTATCTATTTCTTGTATCCAATCTAAAGATGTTCAGAACTTGAACCTCTATGAAATTTACTTCTATTTTCCCTAGCAAACATTTTGATTCAATTCGGCATTCTTTTGCTTTTTTTTTTTTTCTTTTCTTTAAATACCTGGCATTGACTAAGCATGCTTTGTGAGAGCAAGGGTTTACAAATTGGATTTAAAAGCACACTGATGCTGAAGTCTGGTTTATTTTCATCAGCACAGAGCTTTTGGAGTTGCTTGTCCACTGTCTCCTCCCACACTTTCTAATTAAAGATCACAATATCCTGGAATCTAACAGATTCATAACTAACCTGGGACCCATGTCAGGAGAGGGAAAGCAAACCTGAGTGGGAGGGCCTCTTCAGAGAGTTAGGAAAAGAAAACAACTTGTGGTTAATCAGCTTGCTTTTGCCAGCAGGTGTCACAATAGCCTACAGAAAAGGGCTAATTTTTTGAGTCTGGGAAACAAGCAGCTCATCTGCATTGAAAATAGCATTCCAGCCCCTACTTTAAAGCCAGCATCTTTTTGGCTCATATTTCTGATACTAGACTCCTGAACTTTCCCTTACAATTTGCATGCATTCTGCCCTGTTCTGGAATTTATTACTTGAATGCTAATGAAATGCACTCTATAACACTTATTCTGAAAACAACTCTCCTACATTTAAAATCAGTTTTCAGGAAGCTAAGGACTTGAGGTTGTATCTTGCAGTGGACATGTTTATATGAGTCTGGTTTTGTGAAGGGTCAATACTAGAGAACTACTAATTTCTTAGAAGTTCCTAAATTAATTTTTCTAAATTATTATACAGGTTGAGCACCCTTACATGTAATGCTTGGGACCAGAAGTATTTAAGATTTCAGGGTTTTATGGATTTGGGTTATTTGAATAGGTTATGCCAGGTGAACATCCCTAAATCAAAAATCTGAAATCTGAAATCCTTCAAAATCTGAAACTTATTGAGCATTATTTTGGATTTCAGATTTTTGGATTGAGGATGTTCAACCTGAATTTTCTAAAAATAATAATAATAAAGTGGAAATGATCATCTGTTGTTTTGGAATCTTTTTTTTCTGTTCATTGAAGCTGTATATCCGAAAACAAAAATATTACTCTATTAGTATTATTCTACCCAGGTCAAACATTCTTAGAACTTTAATCAGTTCTGGGATTTTAAGTTGAGTTACTTTCGTTTATTTATTTATTTATTTTGCATGCAAAAATTTTTACATTCTTAAGAATTACTGATTTAGCACCTTTCCCAGTTAGCTGGTGTCATTACAGTCAGTAATTAAATTTAATTCCATTTCTAGATTTAAAATAATAAATTTTGGAAAACCATAGTAGTTGCATAGCATGGAGGATACCTACAAAGAGTCACCACTGTTTCTGAGCCATTTCTAACCCACTCTCTCCTCCAGGACTCTGGGGCAGTGCAGACTGTTCAGTCTCTATGCCTAGCATTTGTAAGCGAACCAAGTTTTGGATCATTGAGAAGAAGAAAGAGACACCAAAAGAACATGGAACGTGTCCCAAAGGATGGCTATATTTTAACTCTAAGGTAAAATTGTTTTCAATGAGCTGCCTCTGTTGTAGCTTTTCACTTCGGAAAGTATTCAAAAAGTTGGGGTGACTTTAAAAAGCCATGAGTTATCCATCAGATCTGGACTGCTTTTGTCCAACTTTCAAGAGATTGGAGAAGTTTTCTCAACCGGCTACCAGCACACTGGTTTCATACAAGAGGTTTGTAGCATAGAAGTTAACTAGTAAGATCAAAATAAACACACAAGACTCAATTACCTTTTTCTTTGACCAGGTCTGAGACGGCCCTCCCTCTGGCTCCCACCTCGAACCACCCGGTGGGGCAGCAAAGCATACTCAGGACTAGCAGGAGAGAGAGAGGGCACGCCAGGGAGTGGCCTTTTATTGGGGAACAAGAAATTCAGGGGAAAATTCCATCCAATGAAGGTCGAGGGGGACAGTATTCCAAGGTCAGGGTCAGTGATTGGTCTCAGGGTCAATGGTCAGTCACACCCCCACACGGACAGGCTCTCACACCTGGAGAGGGTGGGGATTAGCTCTGACACAGTTTGGCCAGAACGCCTCACACCCAATCAGGGAGGTGCCCAATCACGTGTGAGAATGGCTTCCCACAGTTTTCCACTTAGGAACAGATCTTTTGCAACTAAAAAGGCTTTGATAAAAACAATCTTGACACCACTCCTCATTGCATGCTCAGTTTGGTTCTTATTTTTGACAGCCCTTCACTGTATTGAATGTTTCATCACCTGCGATGCACGTATGTGTATGTGTGGTGTGTGTATTGTGTGTGCAAGTGTGTATGTGTATATATGCAGTGTGTATGTGTGCACACGTATGTGTGCACATGTGCCTGCTTGTCTATGTGTCTAGGCTCTGCTCCAAATGAGCTGTGAACTCCAGAGGACCCAGACTCTGTCTTCTCCTTTTGTGTCTTCCCTGCCTGGAATCAGCAAAGAGCTCTATATACCTGCGAATTGATGAACTAATAACTTAGTTTGGTCAATGTCATCTTGAGCCTCATAAAGCTGATACTTCCATGCAGAATTGAATTTAAGAAAAAAAAAATCGCCAGTGGGGATATTGTAAACCAGATTTATTATTTCTGATACTGCCTTCAATTAAGGCCTAGACTTTCCTTCCACTCCTTATGTTTTGTAATAAAATAACTTTATAGGCCTTAGGTGGAAGTAATTAAAATGCATCCCAAATTATAATTGTTTAACTCCTAGAGAATTAAAAAACCCAAACTGTGTCATAATTTCATATGCTAATATGAAATTGGTCTTCAATTGTGGACAGCCAATTTTCAATCTGAGTGTTCCGTTATGTTGGCAGGGCATTTTCTCCTTCTTTGTGATTTTCCTCTCATTGTTAATTCATGAAATGAAGTCACTTGGATTTTCTACACAATTATTGAGCACCCTCTATATATTTGACACTGACTTAATTTTAATTTTTTTTTATTCTGTGGTAAAATACATATAACGCCGAATTTACCATTTTAAACACTTTTAAGTAAACAGTTCACTGGTGTTAAGTACGTTCACATTGTTGTGCAAGGAATCTCCAAATTCTTTTGATCCTGCAGAACTGAAACTCTACACCCATTAAACAATAACTTCCTATTCTTTTCCCCCATACCACCCTGTCCCCAGACAACCACCATTCTGCTCTATAATCTATAGATTTGACCATTTTAGATACCTCACATAAGTGGAAGCATACAATATTTTTTTTAACTTGCATATTTCACTTAGCATAATGTCTTCAAGTTTTGTTCATGCCGTAACATGTGACACAATTTCCTTACTTTTTAAGTCTGAATAATATTCCATTGTATGTATATACCACATTTGTTTATCCATTCATCATCCATTGGTAGACATCTAGGTTGCTTCCAACTGACTTTGTTGGATGATTTCATATGCATTCCTCCTATTGAACTTCTAAAAGATACAGAATTACTATTAACAATTCGCATATTGAATAATTGTATTACCTTTCTGAACATTCACAGTAAACAGGCATTAGACTGAAAATCAACCTCACATTTTCTGTCCTGAATCTGGTAGTCCTACTCTTTCCTACACTGTCTACTTCATATTAGAACTTAAGGACTGCATTGCAAATGATGATGGAACACACTGCCTTTCTGTTAGAATGGCCAAAACCTAGTACATGGACACCACCAAACGCTGATGAGGAGGTGAAGCAACCAGAACTCTCATTCATTCCTGTTGGAAATGCAAAAGGGTACAGCCCCGGTGGAAAATAGTAGGAATGTTCTTACAAAGCTAATTATACTTGTATAATTCCATACATTCCATACATTCCATAATCACACTCCTTGACAATTATCTAAGGGAGTTGAAAACAACATCTGTGTGAAGTCTTGCATGTAGATAAAGCAGTTTTATTCATAATTACTAAATTTAGCAACCAAGATGTCCTGCAGTAACTGAAAGGACAAATAAGAACTCTGATATATCCAGACAATGCAGTATCATTCAGTGCTGAAAAGAAACAAGCTACGGAGCTGTGAAAAGACATGAAAAAACCTTAAATGCATATTACTAAGTAAAAGAAGCCAATCTGAAAGTACTCCAATGCTGTATTATTCCCACTACATGACATTCTAGAAAAAGTAAACTATATAAAGACAACTTTAAAATTAAGGGTTGAGGGCTGGGGAAATAGCTCAGTTGGTAGAGTGCTTGCCTTGCATGCACAAGATCCTGGGTTCTAATTCCCAGCACCACACATTAAAAAAAAATTTAAGGGTTGAGGGGAGAGAAAAAATGAACAGGCTTAGCACAGAGGTTGTTTTAGGCACTGGAATACTCTATATGACATTCCATGGGGGAATACACCTTGTTATACATTGGTCCAAACTTATACAATGTACAACACCAGGAATGACCCCCAAGTGAAAACTGTGAACTTTGGGTGACAATTACAGGTCAATGTAGGTTCATCAATTGTAATAAATGTTCCACACTAGTGGGGGACCATGATCATGGGGGAGGCTCTGCATGTGCAGAACTGAGGTTATTATGGGGAATCTCTGTGCATTTCCTATTAATTTTGCTCTAAAACTAAAACTGTTTTTAAAAAATAAAGCCTTCAATTATAATAATAATAAAAATAATTGCCATTTCAGCTTAGCCCCATGATAAAGTAGGATTGGTGCACTATGAAATATTTTCTAGATTATATATTACTATAGCATTGAGGTATACTATTTTTTAGTAACTAGTACTTTCTGTTATTTCCCATTTTCTCAAACTTTAGGATCTTTCTACCAGTTGTAAATTTTACATTCCATTATGAAAATTGTATCACTTATATTCAATAAGACACTGAGTGTTACTAAGTCTTTTACTAAAATGTTTGGCAATTGGTTTTTAAAGCATTTGTATTGTGTGTGCCACCACACCCAGCCTCTCTACTCTATTTCCTATCTCTCTCAATTTGCTTCTTCTAGATATTTCATTTAAGTGAAATCACCATGTGTTGTCTGGCTTATTTCATGTAGCATGGTGTTCTCAAGCTTCTTCTAATGTTTTAGCATATATCAAATCTGCCTTCTTTTTGATAGCTGAATAATACCCCATTGCATATTCTATGAATTGCCATATTTTTGTATATCCATTTCATTTGTGGATGGGCCCTTTGGTTATTTCCACCTTTTAACTACTGTGGCTAATGCTGCAATGAACATTGATATGTACATTTCTAAGTTCCTATTTTCACTTCTTGTGGAGATATACCTAGGAGTATAATTGCTGGCTCATATGGTAATCCTTTGTTTAGTTTTTTTAAGGAATAAATGGTTTGCCATAACAACTAAACCATTTTACAATTCTGCTAACAGGGTATGAGGATCTATATTTTTTCCCCATTCTTGTCAACACTTATTATTATCATTTTTGAGTGTAGGCATTCTAGTCCACCTGAGGTGTTATCTCACTGTGGCTCTGATTTGCATTTCTCTATTGGCTAATGATGTTTAGAGTCTTTTCAAGTACTTATTGGCCATTTGTTTATCTTCTTTTTGAAAAAAATGTCTCAAGTTTTTTGTCCATTTTTTAATTGGGTTACTTGTCTTTTTATTGTTGAGTTATAAGAATTCTGAATATATTCTATATACTAAATTCCTATCAAATATTTCCCTCATCCATTAGATTGTCTTTTAACTGTATAATTTCCTTTGATGCACAAAAGTTTGTAATTTTAATGAAACTCAGTTATCTATTTTTTCTTTCGTTGCTTGTGCTTTGGTATCATACCTAAGAATCCCCTGCCAAATCCAATGTCATGAAGATTTACCTCTCGGGGCTGGGGATGTGGCTCAAGCGGTAGCGCGCTCGCCTGGCATGCGTGCGGCCCGGGTTCGATCCTCAGCACCACATACAAACAAAGATGTTGTGTCCGCCGAAAACTAAAAAAGATAAATATTTTAAAAAAATTCTCTCTCTCTCTCTCTCTCTCTCTCTCTCTCTCTCTCTCTCTCTTTCTCTCCCTCCCTCTCTCACTCTATCTTTAAAAAATAAAATAAAATAAAGGAGAGAAATTTTATTTAAAAAAAAAAAAAAAGATTTACCTCTATGTTTTCTTCTAAGTGCTTTTTGGGTTTAGCTCGTATATTTGGATTGTTCATTCATTTCTTGTTCATTCCTGTATGTGACTATTAGTTTTTCACAACTGAGTGATAATGACTATACAAGTATATCCTAGATATACTCACTTTCTGGGTAGAAAATGGTCACCGGTTACAGAAGGTGTTTGGGGTTTTACAGGTTACACTGAGAGGTGACTTGTCAGTTGGGGCATTCAGGAAAGAGATTGTAAAAATTTGAGATTTTTTTTAATATTTATTTTTTAGTTATAGGTGGACACAACATCTTTATTTTATTTTTATGTGGTGTTGAGGATCAAACCCAGTGCCCCACACATTCTAGGTGAGCACTTCACCTCCAAGCCACAACCCCAGCCCTTGAGACTTGTTTTACTGCTCAAGGATGGGAGGTTTACAGCTTAGTGCCCAGTGCTTATCTTGTCCTCTGGGGGTCATCGTATTGTGACTGGGACAGGATTAATGTGTAGCTTTGCTGTCATTGGAAAAGAATTTACTGGGAAAGGATCAACACTTATCCTCTTTCTAGGTACTGCCATTTTAGGATTGATGTATGTCTCCTTCCCGGGGATTGTCTTGTCACTAGGAAAGGATTTACTGAGGAAGAATCAATGTTTTGCCTCCTTCCTCCCTCCCTCCTCCTGGGGCACATTGTCTTGGGGGTTACCATTTTCCATGTCCCCACTTTACACTTTATCCATTCTTTCACTTAACTATGTTGCATAGTGAGAATTCAAAAACAGGACACAATGTTTTCTCTTTTGGAGATTACAGACAAGAGGGAGAATAAATTTTAATAAGCCAGCCAGGAAAATAACTATATCATTTAAAACCATGATGTATGTGATAAAGTCATGCAGTTCTTTAAAAGTATGTCATAGGAGGACCTGACCAAGGTGGTCATAAGATAAAGATCATTAAAAGTAGCATGTGTTAAAGGTCCTGTGGTGAGGGGAAATATAACAGTTAAGAAACTAAAGAACTAAGCTAATAGAAGATGAAACAAAAGAAGTAGGCAAGTGATATCATTGTAGAGTTTCTGGTTTTATCCTAAAAGGAATGGGAAAATCCCGAAAGGTTTTTAACTAAAGAGGGCCATAACCAGGACCAAATTCTTAAAGGTATCACTCTTAAAGGTATCACAGTGCCAAGGATAGATTGAAGGGGGGCAGGGTGAGAACAGCTAGATAGCCATTGCAATAGTACAGGCAAAATTAGTAACTTGGGCTAAGAGGGTGGTGGCCAAGATCGTGGGGTAGTAGGGGTAGGAGAAGCGGGAGTGCTTTGCAAAACAGAAATTCCAAATGGTAGTGCAGGAGGGCTGGTGAAATGCCTACGAGGGCCCAGGCTTACTGTGTGCTGACTGTGCCATTCAGTTGTCAGCAGGAACACTGGGGAACCACCCAGTGTCAAGAATTCCATTTCCAAATGTTGAGCTAGAAACAATTTTGAGACCCAAAATAAATGAATAAAATAATCTTATATGTGAAAATTGTAGGGAAACAATAGCACCTCCTTAATTCACAGCAATAATCAGAGGTACATTATACAAGATGATCATATTTTGCAAATGAGTCAGTAAACAATGTTAAGGATGTTGTACTGCCTCTTGATGCTGTGCTTTAATTATTAACAACACCATTTCAGAGAGTGTTAGTAAATATGTTATATTTTTAGAAACAATGAAGTTGTGGAAAGGGGAGGCCACATTCCACACTGCCGAGCTAGTCAATCCTGGCTGAAGCGAGCATGTGGGGAGCGAGGACGGAGTGTTTTTCTGGAGAGATTTAATGCGCTAACGGAACCAATGAAGTTCCTTGGTATTTGTGAATGGTTCATTAGTGTGACTATCTGAACACAAGGTGAATTCGCATTAAGTGATAAGACTTCCCAATAATTAGTGTGTGCCACTCTTCGGAATTTGTAATTAGAAGAAAGAGGCAGAATGAAAAGAAATAGATAAAAGAATAGTTGTTATAAAATTAAACTCCTTATAGCCAATTCAGTTTCTTTGTGAAGCAAACAAGGGAAAGGGAAGCAGAAGAATTGAAAATACACTTCCTCCTTTGATTGGTAACTCAACTTCAGGCCAGATCAGGGGTTCTGGTTTTCATCCTAAAAGCAATGGAAACCCTCTGAGGAGCGTAAACTCAAGAACGACATGTCCAGGCTGGGGTAGTGGCTCAGTGGTACAGCGCTTGCCTCGCACATGTGAGGCACTGGGCTCTATCCTCAGCATCACATAAAAATAAATAAATAAAATAAAGCATTGTGTCCATCTAAAATAAAAAAAAATATTAAAGAGGAGGAGGAGGAGGAGGAGGTGGAGGAGGAGGAGGAGGAGGAGGTGGAGGAGGAGGAGGAGGTGGAGGAGGAGGAGGAGAAGGAGGAGGAGGAGGAGAAGGAGGAGGAGGAGGAGGAGGAGGAGGAGGAGGAGGAGGAGGAGGAGGAGGAGGAGGAGGAGGACATGTCCGATTACTTTCCTATGTTCATACATGAATACACAAACAGTGTAACTCCACATCATGTATAGCCAGGAGAACAAGCTATACTCCATGTATGTACAATGTGTCAAAACACATTTCACTGTCATGTATAACTAAAAGAACAGCAACAAAAAAATAATGATATGTCAGAACTGAGTTTTGAAAAGGATGGTCTCCTGCGGTTGACACTTTGAGCTGGGTGGTTCT
Source organism: Marmota flaviventris (assembly GCF_047511675.1). Classification (NCBI taxonomy): domain Eukaryota; kingdom Metazoa; phylum Chordata; class Mammalia; order Rodentia; family Sciuridae; genus Marmota; species Marmota flaviventris. The sequence goes on from NC_092508.1 coordinate 71,145,729, forward strand.
TGACTGCGGACTAGTGACTTGTTCTGAACCTTGCAGGGTGGAGCTGCTGTCCTGGTCTCCACTGCCAACGTTGATGGCAACCCTCAGACATTGTCACATGATCCCTGAAGGGCTAAACTGTTTGAGAACCACTGGGCTCAATCTAGAATGCCTGAGGATGTCGTTTGATAACCATTTTAGGATCTGTTGTCTAATTTTTTTTTCCATAAATGTTTATTAGTCACATTCCTCTGGTGTGACAAAGAAGAACAAGACTTACTCTTCACTTTTAAGGTGTATATGATGGTGGGGAACGGGTGGGAAATGATGAATTTAGAAGAATGATGGGAAAGGATTGTCATCGTTCTAAGGCAAGATAGGAAGGATGCTCCCTCAAGTAGGATTTCTACATATGTGACATCATCCTGTAACTGGAAATGTCTCAGTAACAAGATCTTGGAATCGGACCTATCTAAAGACTAGGGTTGCTATGTTCATTGATAAGCAAATTGAGCATGAGAGAGGAATTCTCAGGAAATTCTAGATGGACTGTGCTTTGCATAAAGTCTCTCCTGACTTCTCTGGAACTTTGCCTTTTCCGTTATAACCTTTCTCTTCTGTGTCTCCCTCTCACCTAAGCCCAGTTAGTCCTACCAACATTTTAAATTTCATTGAGCTTTAGGGGTGGCGGTGGGGAAGAAAAGCTTATCTTCAGCTAGGCCAGTCCTCCATTTCTCACCCATCCCATAATAAGAAGCCTCCACCATGATAGAGACATGAACTCTCAGTGCCAAATCCCATAGCCTTTCTGTGTTCCATTTAACACTGATGGCTGGCCTTCCTTTGTTTCTCCTTTTCCTGGGTGTCCTTGGTTTCGCCCTAGCTTCTCCTCCCATTGGGCTCATTTTATTTTCCTTTTTTGGCTTTTATGATGGACTTACTGACCAAATGGCTGACTCTAAATATTTGGTAAATTGAAACACCTGATGTGGCTCCATCTCCCCGTATTCCTTGCTCACTCAAAGTGAGGAAGGATGCTTGGAAATCAATTCAAGCTAAGCTGTTCTTTGCCACTCACAGACTTCTTTTATTAGATTAAATCTGCCACTGCAAACTTTGTGAGCAAACTGGCTCCTCTTGAGGATCCATGGCCACTGCTCTGACATCCCACATGACAAAACACATCCTTGTTTCTTATCTGCCTGATGTCAACACAGGCATTAGCCCCAAGAGGAACAAGACTTATTCTTCACTTTTAAGGTGTATATGATGGTTACTTTAATGTCTTTGGAGCAGCTGCCCAAGTAATTTTCAAGGTTGATCTATGGGAAATTTTTAATTCACTTATAAAACTATAGAAATGAGCACTTTGTTTTGGTGTTTTTTGATAGTGCCTTTTGGTGAGGATCCCCAAAGACCCAAGTGATCTGAAGAACTGGATGGGTGCTCAAGATTTCTGCATTGAAACAGGGGGGACACTGGTTGCCATTGAAAGTGAGGTGGAACAAGGTAGAGTATTCAGGGTGCAGACAGGCCAAAATAATCATTTTTATTCAGGTATTAATTAAAATGTTCCAAAACATACTAACGTTTCCAAATCAACATTTAAAACATTGTACTGATGATACATAAATTTTCAGTTTACCCAGTAAGCTTTATGTCATGACATCTATACATGTCTGCGTACTGCATTGATCATAAGCTGCTGAGTTTTGAAGATAATAGAAAGAATAAGATCTGCATTTCAAAATGGCTAAAATTATCTCAAGTATAGTCTACTATAATTGCACAGTATGATTTTTAGATCCCTTTAGATTTAACTACACACTTTTATTTGATATTTAGGTAATTATATACTATAGCTTAACTACAATAGATAAATCCTCTTTTGTTTAAAAAGGCATTGAATGAGCACTGGAAATTGTTTTGTTAATGATATGATAAAATTTCTTGTTATCCAGCTAATTTCTGTCAATTTAAACTCAAACAAAAGTGCAGAAAAAAAACTCCATTACCTTAACAAGGACAAAGTAACACATTCCTACAATTGATTCATAATTAAGTTTCACTGTCATTTAAATATAATTACAGTTATAAACAGAATTCAATGATTACCCTAATGGTTTATATGGTATTAAATTAGATAATGTATTCCTATCTTTCAGCTTTCATCACTATGAATCTTTTTGGCCATAACACTAATGTGTGGATAGGGTTACAAAATAACGATTATGAAAAATGGCTAAATGGAAAGCCTGTGACATATTCTAACTGGTCTCCATTTGATGTAATAAATGTAAGTTTTAAGATTTATTTTGTAGAAATCATTTTAGCCAGAACTCTCATTCAAGACTTGCTTACTAAAGCTTTTTTCTTCCTATATTTTTAGGTCTGAATTTATATTAGTTTATTATTAACATATTAATTTTTAATAATGTAATTTCACCTAATTTTCATGTGTTTCATAAATGTAATTATTTTACTCATTACAATTATTGTTGATTTTGGAGGTTATGAAGTGATTTGTGAACTGACTTATTAAATGCAAAGAAAGAGGGGCTGGGAATGTAGCTCAATGGTAAAGCCCTCGTCTACCATGTGCAAGGCCTTGGGTTCAATCCTCAGTACTGCAAAAAAAAAAAAGAAAGAAAGAAATGTTAATAAGAGAGTAATGCTCTTTTGATGTCCTAAATACAAATTTCAATGTTTTATATTATCATATTTTTATAACATTTATATTCTTTTAAAGATTCCAAGTCATAACACTACAGAAGTTCAAAAAGACATTCCTCTGTGTGCCTTGCTGTCAAGTAATCCTAATTTTCATTTCACTGGCAAATGGTATTTTGAAGATTGTGGAAAAGAAGGCTATGGGTTTGTTTGTGAAAAAATGCAAGGTAAGAAACATGTTTTTCTTATTCCTTTTTATTCCATATATAAAAATATGGTTTTGTATTCCTTTCATTTCCTTAGTCTCAGCCCCCTTATCTTCCATATTTGTTTTCCACAACTGCTTAGCAGTTCCACAGCTAACAGTGGGAGGCACTTATTCTTTCTCTTTACCTATGGTCATGTAATCCCCAGCACCCTGGGACTATGCTATACTATAGTTGTGTTCTAAGGACTGCAGAGACCACTTGACTGGTGACTAATTTTATGCATTTACTTTGGCCTCTTAAAGAATTGTCCTGCTTTGTTCTGGGTTACATGTATGTATTAGGCCATTTTCTGACACTATAATGAAGTACTATAACAAAGTCAGCAAGCTAACTTATAAAGAAAAGAGTGCTATCTTGGCCCATGGTTCTGATCTCAAGTAAAGGGCCCCTATCTAGTAATGGCCTTCTTGATGGCAGACTTAAGGTGGCACAGGGCATCACATGGCAAGAGACAGAGAGAATAAGTGTACCCTCTGGTCTGTCTCTCCTTATAAAGCCACCAGCATTCAAATCATGAGAGCTCACCCTGATGACCTCATCTAATCTTAATCATCTCCTAAAAGTCCCATTTGTAAAACTCATAGTCAGATAAATTCTCTACCGGCTTCATACCTCATTAATGAGAATGAAACTTCAACATGTGGCTCTTAAGGAACATATTCAAACTACATATAAACCATAGCAGCATCTATTCAAGCAAATTTGTAAAAGTCACCAAGAAAACATTGGAAAAGAATCAGAGAAATAAACCAACTCATACACCTTCTTGGAACCCTAAAAATGGTCTCTGTGGCTAAATATGACGCATAGTATGTTTCTAGATCTAATAGGCAGAACCCCCAATGACTTCTGGTATAAATTGCCAAAGCCATCGTCTTTCCATCAGTGTAACAAAATACCTGAGATCATCAACTTATAAAGAGATAAGGTATATCTTGGCACATAGGTTTGGTGGTTCTAGTTCATGATTGATTGGCCCTGTTGCTTGGGGCCTATTTCAAAGCAGCACATCATGGCTAAAGCATGCACCAGAGCAAAGCCACTTACCTCATAGCCAAGAAGCAAAAAGAAAGGAAAAAGAAGAGACTGGGGTTCCACAATCCCCTCCTAGGGTATGCTTCCAATGACCTAAAGACTTTTCACTAGGCCTTACCTCTTAGTGGTTCCACCACCTCTCAATAGTGACACCCTGGGGTCCAAGCCTTTAACACTTGGACTTTTAGGGAATATTTATTGTCCAAATCTTATCACCACACTGTTACACATAGCCAACAGGTTCAGCAAGCAACATGAATGCATTTGAGTGATCTCAAGTAATAAATATAGAAACAGCAGCTTCCTTTCATTGCGCACTAGTTATCCCTGTACGAGAGCACCCTAGATGGTCGCAGTTTGCATCAGGCTATGTGGAAATCTGGGCAGCCTAGCCTATGATGCTTACCAGGAATATGAATCACACTTCTTAGTCCTGCACACCTGTGAGCTCTCTGAGGATGCTAAGTATCAACCCATCCTCAGCAATTCCAGAGAAGCTCCATTTCTGGTTCTCAGTTATCACTGAGGCACAATGGCCAGGAACTACAAGAAGATACTGGATCAGTAATGGCAAGAATAATATGGAAAGCCCCTTGTAAGGGAAGAAATGATATCAGAATAGCATGTACGTTCACATTTAACATGGACCTGGCACTGTGCCTTGGGTTTATGAGCATTATGCCATAAAACCATAAAGAATTCTATGAAAGAGGTCAAAGTCTCCCCATTTTACAAAGAACTTGATGATTAAAAAAATAAGTAACACTCAAGCTTGAGGGTGATCGATGTCTCTCAGTTAAACACAATGATTCTATTCTGCTACTGTAACACTGATATTTTTCTTGAAATTTAACCTCAGATCACTTGCTGTCTCTGATATTTTGGGATGTTCTTTCCTAGACAGTGTAGAGAGTGGTGGGTGAGAACTGAGACCCTGGAGTGCCCCACCCAGGGTTTCCTACTCCACCTCTGTAAACAAGCTTCTGTCAAGTTATTTATCTTCTGCAAACTTTGATTTCAGCGTTTATGCTCTGTGCATATATAATGCTTAGTACTGTTCCCAGCACATGTTTAAGGAATGATAGAGTATTTTCAATTATGACTATTTGATTTAACAAATGCTTGCAAATTACAATGAATACACAAGTTCTGCTCTTCTTTCTTATAAATATGTACTCACTTTGGGCTTGAAACTAAATCACTCGTCTGCCTGAAAGAACAAAGAAATCTGAATAAAAAGAGAAAGACAAAGTCAAGAACCCCTCCTAGTTTGGGGTTCAGGATGTAGCATAGTGGTAGAGCACTTGCCTAGCATGGGTTCATCCCTGGTACTGCAAAACAAACAAACAAATCCCACAAGAACATCTAAGAGCCCCCAATTTGGAACTTGGCTTCCAAGAGAGATCTTACTTTTTCAGGGGAAAGAATAGAAAGATCATGTTGCTCAAATTCACTTATTTTGAAATTTGATAGACTAGATTACATAGGAAGAAATTCATATGTGTAAAAATATAGATATATAACTCAGTTGAGGGGGCAGTCAAATTGGTGTTTGGGCCACATATATAAGAATTTGTGTCTTTAATTTCACTAATCATTATCATTTATAAATAGCTACTTTGTTATTATATTGATTTTATAAAAATAACCATAGACGGTGCATAGAGACTGGCAAACAGACTTCTAGCAATAAATAAACTGATAATAGAATTCAAATCTTCACAAGTTGGTAAATATATTAATTTCACTTTGATTTTGCAATATGTTGCTATATTGAGATAAGAGTTTCAGGTAAAAGTCAATTTCCCACTTTGCCACTTTCACGGGTTGGGCAGCAAGTAGAGAGTAGGAGTTATGTCCAGAAGTAAGGAAAGGGAAGCAAGAAGCAACATTTATTGAGTGCCTGCTGTTTCCTAGAAATAACAGTATGTATCCCATGTGGATATCTCAAGGAATCCTACTCATACTTCTCTAAGGGAGATCATATCAATGTCTCATAGACCAGAAATTTGAGTTCAATTTGCTCAATGTCTCTTAACGAGTTAGAAGGAGGAATGGGATTGAGCCCCAGACCTTCTGACCTATCCACACCTGGCCATGTTCCTTTCTAACCCTAAGTGTTGTAAAACCACAGAGAGAAACTCAAGGCACTTTGTATAGTGCAGAAACTTTTATTTTGTTTTCATGTTTTAGTTGCTCTGAACTCAGCCTATCCTAGTACACACTGTAATACAAAACAAAAAGGTAAACACACATATTAAAAAGGAAATATCTGTAAGTCAAACAAGACTCTCTTTCCCCATGATCATAGCCACTGCTAAACAGGGAAGTACTGATAACTACAGGCTGGAAAAACTTCCCTTTTAACTTATAAATCTTGACTCTCACAGGTGACATATTAATAGTAACTTTTTATAGGAAGTATATGTTTCTAGCATTTGTTAACTTGAGTTTTTAAATTTCTTTTTAGAAATTATAGACTAAATATGATAATGATTTATAGTCTTAAAGTGTAATAAGTGTTTTATTTGAGAATATACACTTGTAAAACTAGTTTTGCAATGCAATTGATGACAACACAATATATATTAATACTCTTTCATGAAGTGTGAATTTCTGCCATAACAGTGGGTTAGGCTAGTGTTGGTAGCTACTGAAACCTGCCCAAGGAGATTACCGGCAGCTCTACTAAAAGTGGTCTATTTGACAAAAGAGGGTCAAAAATGGGAAATCTTTCAAAATTAATGCAATCTATATTTATAATTTTGAAGAAACTCATTTATTAAATTCCCTTAAGATTCTAATTTTTAGCATCCCATATACTTTCAGGTAGTACCCTCATTTAATACATAGTCAATTCAGGAAGAAAAACTCTCTGGTCAACCTGGATCATCATGACGGGGATCCATGCTAGATTTTTCCTCCTTCTTTCCCATCTAGATGCTACAAATTATTTTGTTGTTCTTTTTGTAGATACTTCGGGACACCACGTGAATACATCTGATATGTACCCAATCCCCAATACCTTAGAATATGGAAACAGAACGTACAAAATAATTAAGGCAAATATGACTTGGTATGCAGCAATAAAAGCCTGCCTGATGCATGGAGCAGAGCTGGTTAGCATTACAGACCAGTATCACCAGTCCTTCCTCACTGTTGTCCTCAACCGGCTAGGACACGCCCACTGGATTGGACTGTTCACCACAGATGTAAGTGTCCTAAGTGCCCTGGAATATCTTTATATAATTAAATTTCATGTCTACCTCCTTCATGATGGGATCAGTGAAATTAGCACAGGAAAAAAAAAAATCCCAGAAATAACAGTAAATGTAACATTTAAATAATTAGTAAAACAACTGACTAATCTTGTGAGCGGCTTAACTAGAAAACAAAAGAGTGTATGTCTTTTGGGGATAAACATCCACTTGCCTGATTTCTAGACATAATAAATAGCCTTCAAAAGTCTCTGAAATTTTCCAGACACATCTGAATTCCATCCCATACAAATACTGGAACACATTTTAAACCCAAGCTCTGCAATTGGGTCAAATTGGGTCATTTGTGACATTTAAGGAATCACCAAGAAAAATGGCTCACACTTCTTGCCTGATTTTTAAATAATTCCATACCTCTTAAAATTTAAACATTGTTTTTATTTTCCTCTAGGAATGTGATTTGGAGAATAAGGTTCTTTGCTTTATTGTTTTTTAATAAAAGTAGTGAAAAGTAAATTCTATTCTCTCTTGATCCCTAGTTCTACTCCCTGTGTTGTAAGCAGTTTCTTGTATGCCATCTAGAAATTTTCAATGGATATACACGTATGCATCTATAATGAGTGAATATGTACATTGTTTTTAAAATACAAATGAGATCACACTATGTCTGCTATCCTTAAATTTGCTCTTTTAATTTAGTATAGTTTTTATAACCTTCCTGTAAGCACATAAAAATCTCAAGTATTCACTTGAGATTTGTATGTAAGAATACACCACAATTTATTAAATTATTCCCCTGAGAATGGGCATTTGATTTTTTTTTCTCATCTTTTTTACAATCACAATGCACAACAAACATTCTTGTACAGGTAGGCTAATTTCCTAGAAATAAAATTGCTGAATACACTAAATTTTAACAAGTACTGCCAAATTGCCTTTCAAAAATTTGCACCACTTTATATGCCAAAGGATTGCATCTAACTTTTACATCTTTTTTCTTTTTCCTGGTACCAGGGATTTTTTTGGTACCCGGGGGCCACTTTGGTACCCACTTAACCACTGAGCCACATCCCAGCTCTGTTTTTTACATCCTTAACACTATTATCAAAATTCTAAACCTTGTCAGTGGGGTAGCTAAAAGAATGATATTTTACGATTATTTGTTGTATTTTTTGTTTTACAGAATGTTTTATCTTTATGTAGTAAATTTTGTATTACGGACTCTGGATTTTGTATGACTTGGAAAGATTTTCCCCACATCAAAAGTATAAAAAAAATAGCAAAGTTTTCATTAATGCTTTTATGTTTTCAACATTATGCTTGAATCTTCAATCAATCTAGAATTTATTTTGGTGTAAAAATCAAGGTATTGACCCTATTTCCCTCTGATTACTTACTAGGAAATTATGGTTGCAAGAAGCCAATGATTCCTCAGAACCAAAAAAAAAGATATCATTTGTGGTAGATACTCCTTTTTATCAGGCCATATTCATAAGCAGTTCTAGGCCCTCTAAAAAAAAGAATAGAAGCAGAGATATTTGTGGGAACAGTGGGATGCTCGCGGCACGGAGTGACACCACAGCAGTCATGGTGAGGAAGTGATGGCTCACCTTCCCTCCATAGAATGGTCTTCATTTTGACTGGTCAGATGGCACCAAATCCTCTTTCACTTTTTGGAAAGATGAGGAGTCATCCTTCTTCGGTGACTGTGTTTTCGCTGATATTAATGGACGCTGGCAGAGCACAGCCTGTGAGTCATTTCTGCAAGGTGCCATTTGTCATGTGCCCACTGGTAGGTACAATTCTATTCAACTGAACAAATAACACGTGTGCTTCTACTATATGCAAGGCTGGACTGAGCAGGAAATACGAGCATGAGTAGTAGAAGTCTCAGCCCCTAGTAAGTCTCTGGTGTCTGGTCAGTGATATAAAGACAAATAATTGCTATTCCAGTATGGGTACCAAATGAGATAAGAGAGGTAGCATCTGTTGTGGGAGTTATCAAGAAAAAAGAAAAAGCAGAAAGGCTTCTCTTCTTTTAATTTTTTTTTTAGTTATTGATGGACCTTTATTTTATTTATATGGGGTGCTGAGAATCAAACCCAGTGCCTCCACACATACTAGGCAAGTGCTCTACCACTGAGCCACAACCGTAAGCCCAAGGAAGGCATCTTGAAGGACATGACAGTGAAGATGAGCCTTGAAGAATGGGTGGCATGTAAATGGGAAAAAATAGGACAATAAAGGTGAAACTTAACTCAGAGCACTATATAGCTTCCTGAGATCTCAGCTGTCAATCAACAGGACCAGAATCAAAAGCCACATGCCCCCACTCTCTAATATGATGTTAATCCCATTTGAAAAGATCCCTTCTCCTTTATTACTATAGTGTGTATAGACAATTCCCTAAACTAGAGAGATGGCTTATATATGCCAAAAGTCAGGTAGCAGAGAGGCTAGCTAAAATATATTTCACTAAAATATAAGCTCTGTAAACTCACAAGTACTTCTGATATACCTTTAGCAAACTGTAAATCCTCAATAAATATTTGTTATTTTTTTAAGTTCCGTAGCACTAGCTATTCTCCTTTTAAATCTCTCATTTCACAAAAATGTAACACTTACTTATGTTTTTGGTACTATATCAAATAGCATACACAATATGTAACTTTAGATCAAAACAATTCAGAGTTAAATGTAAATAAATATATGTATATTTAAATGTATATGAAAAAATTAATTCTGTTTCTGAAACACCATAAAAGCTATCTCTCTCTTTTCAAGAACAATGCATCATTGAGTACTTTAGAAGTATCCAGCACTAATGAATTTAAAGTCCCAGATTATAAAAAAGATATTGTTGTTAGTTTCCTTTTATAGATAAAGGAATCAATGTGGGTAATGGGCCCACAGTCACACAGCCAGTAAGTGGCAGAGCCAGGATCTCAGGATGGATGAGTCTAACTCTCATGCTTGCCCTCTGAAGTAAAGTCCCCTCAAATTTACCTCATTTAGGGTTGGGGTTGTAGCTCAGTGGAAGAGTGCTTGCCTAGCATGTGTGAGGCACTGGGTTTGATTCTCAGCACCACATATAAATAAACAAAGTCCATCAACAACTAAAAAATATTTTTTTAAAATGTGTCTTATTTGTTTTATTTCATGTCATGTTGCATTATTTTTTCTCATAGGTTTATTAGTGAGGAAGGATTTTTTTAAATCTATGATATTCAGCACTGCATGAAACACATTTTGTACATTTGGAAGTCCCTTTTGCCAGAATCATTGAGCTGTCACTATTTCTATGAATCACATCCTCCAGATGTCCCAACCTTTAGGATACCAATTGCAAACATGAAAGATAGCCCCCCTCACCCAGTCACCACTCAAACTAAGCTATGTATTAATATACACTGCTATGTTTAGGTAAAGATTGTTTCTGCCAGAAATGCTAGAAACTGGCCCTAGTTTTGTAATTATTTACATTAAATCCTATCTTTCAGAATATTACCATGAAAATCTTATTACATATATTTATCTTGGTCTTTCATAGAATATAATGTAATGTTTATCTCAATAAATGGAGCCAGTCACCACCCTGAAATCATAACTGGTTTTTCTTCATAGAAACAAAACCATTTGAACACCCAGTGTTGTGCTCAGAAACATCTATTCCCTGGATAAAATTTAAAAGTAATTGCTACAGTTTTTCTACAGTCCTAGACAGCACGAGTTTTGAGGCTGCTCATGAATTTTGCAAAAAGGAAGGTAATTCTTTTGTGATGGTAAAATTCTTTCATGTGCTCCTTCTTGACATTTCAGTAAACAATGTGTTTTTCTCATTTGTCTGATTATTTAGTGATGTTAGGAGCAACAAAAACTATAGAAAGCAATAAATACTATTAAATTTGCTTGTTTGGGGACAGATAATATATGCAACTTAATGTCCAGTGTAGAATTTGAAAACCTGAGATGATGTCTCAGTATATTGCATTTTCTGAAGGAGATGTTTGAATGCATTTGCATTGTGAATTTTTAATGTTCTCTAAAATTAACATTCTATGTTTTAACTTCTTAAATGCAATCTTAGTAAATGTGCTTTTATCTTAAACTTTTTATTCAAAATCACTTTATTCATAATAAAGATTTTTACTTTTCAAAGTCTGCACTTTGCAAATAGTGGCATAGAAGACATTTTTAAAATGTGTAGACACAAATACTTGCTCATTTGCTACTTGACTCTTTTATAGGATCTAATCTTTTAACAATCAAGGATGAGGCTGAAAATTCATTTCTCCTGGAAGAGCTTTTTGCGTTTGGTTCTTCTGTCCAGATGGTTTGGTTGAATGCTCAATTTGATAGTAACAGTAAGTGATTTGGGTAGAGAAAAGGAGAGGGCATGAATAAATACACAGTTGTTAGGGCTAATGATAATGGCATCTGTGAGCCAGAAAAATCTCCTTGCACACATTTGCTTTGAAAAAATAGCACGAATCCTGAAGCCATTTCTTCCACAAACAACATTGCTACCCTGTTCTATACCTTCTTATCCTCTGGAATAATCCCAGAATAGCAAAAATAAAAATGAACAACAACAAGTTTACCTTTACGATTACTGTGAAGATGCTTGGCTGGAACTGTGTATTCAGCATATCACACCAAAACCAGACTGACTGGAAAATGCCCCAGGTTTCTAAATGTTATAAAAGCACAATAGAGTTATGGAAATGTTTCAGTGATAAATTGTGCTATTAGAATTCCTATTTGCTACTCATAAAAACCAGAGTTTGTAATAAAATGGAAGCCTGGTATTCTTTTCTTTATGTAATTGATGGTTATTGAAAGGTACTTGTAAAGAAAATTATTTTCATCAGCATAAAGAGCTTGTAACAGTGGTATACCAAAGTTGGGGGTGAGCCTACCCTTAAGGGGAGCATTTTAATCACTAACCTTATAGAGTTTCTAGCAGATGGTGATAATAAAAAGCAAATAAACTTTTAGCTAGTTTTGTTTTAGTTTTAAATTCTTTTCAGTCAGTGCATCCCTCCTGTATATGGGATGGTCTCCCACTGCCTCTAATCCCTTGGCATATGACTGGCTTGCTATTATTAAAGACATTCACTGTAAAATTCTTTTAGAACGTAAATCATTTTATAAAGACTTGGAGGTTAGGACTCAAAAGAGTGTCCTTACATTGATTAGTTTCATTTACTCAATAATTTCTTGAAATTGGCTAGAAATTACATGGAATGTTTCAAACTGTTACACTAATAAACATGATATTCTAAATGTACTAAATAGAATAATGTATCTAAAATAAATAAAGGGTAATTCACAAGTCAACTTCATTAATACCTACCTTTGATGTTGAGTTCATGACTGTCCTCACAGAGCTAATGCATCAGAGGAGAGAGTCTCATTAAACTTAGGGATCGATTTTTATGGTTCATTGCAGTCTTAGTATGTTTGAAACAATGCATATAATGTATAATAAGTCAGTAATATTTTCACAGATGAAACCATAAAATGGTTTGATGGAACACCCACAGACCAATCAAACTGGGGCATTCGGAAGCCAGACATGGACCACCTCCAGTCCCACCAGTGTGTTGCCCTGAAGGTCCCCGAAGGAGTGTGGCAGTTAACCCCATGTGAAGAAAAAAAGGGGTTCATATGTAAAATGGAGGCAGGTGGGTTAATCAGAGAGTAAGTCTTCATTGATTCTACCCTAACTAACGTTGACCCACCATTTCAGCATTTCAAGTTTTTAAATCTAAGTATTTGGAGAGTTTTCAGATAGACTCTGGAATTATCATTTTGTTCTGCATAAAACAACTCAGAGAACATTTCAGCTCCTTCCTCTCATATGAAAGAAAAAAAAAAAACATTGTAAACCAACTCATTCAAAGACTCTTGTTCTTGGCTGTTAACCCAACAAGCAAATAGAATTAGAATGTAAAGCAGCCAACTCCATTCTGGTGATGCTACTCAGAAGGTTAAGTTTGTCTTTGGCCTCAGAAAATACACTCTATATATCTGGCATATTTGTCATGAACAGGTAGAAGTGATTCTCTGTGTCATGACATATCATGACATAAGCATGATATGTCATAAAAGTCATATTTAACTTCATCCTGAGTAACTCGCTTAGAGTGATCAACAAATAATTTAGGAATCAAGTCAGAAGATTCTAGTCAGTTGCAAACAACAGTAAAGATTTTTAAGGTAAGATGTCAAGAAAGATCATTGACTGTGAGAAGGTGTCTGTCTATAATAATCAGATCAATTTCTAGATGACAATCTTATCAGCAAGGAGGAATTTGTATGCCCGGAGCTGCTGGATAAGACCTCAGAGAGATAAGGTTATGGAATCTAAAAACGATGAAGAGACTATTAGAAGATGGAACAGAGGAGAAAAGAGGCATTTTAAACAAAAAGCCCATCATGGCTTAAGGCGGGAATGGACAATAAGCTTAGATTAGAGTGGGGGGTGGGGGCTCATGTTTGGGAGTGATGAAAATAAAACTGACCAGTGAAGCAGGTCCATTCACAGAGAATTCAGGCTGAAGAGCCAAGTTCATGGGAGAGGAGAAAAGTACCCAGTGTTCTCTGTAGACACCTGCCACGACGCACTTATTCAATGTCAAGAGAAGTATTTGTAACCTGAGTGACAACATTAAAAAGAAGGGTGATGTGGGAAGACTCACCAGGCCTTCATGACTGATTAGACACTGAGAAAGAAGAAAAAAAAATTGCTGTGGACATCAATGTTTGAGGCTCCAATAGAGTATCATTCTGTGTGGGAAACATGGTTAGGGCTATAAGTGCCCAAGTTACCACCTGCACATAAGATCAAGAACAAATCAGAGGCTGGGCTGTAGCTCAGTGGTAGAGGGCTTGCCTAACATGTGGAAGATCCTGGGTTTGATCCTCAGCACCACATAAAAATAAATAAGTGAAATAAAGGTATTGTGTCCAACTACAACTAAAAAATTAAGTATTTTTTTTAAAA